>NC_141095.1:35742484-36304984 GCF_041138505.1 Cibotium barometz
AGTTCTTCCGAGTTCAGGTTGGAAGAATTGAGGAATTAGTCACCTATCCGGATATCCGTGGGCGAGGCCCCGAGTGTGGGACCCTACCCCGCGCAAGATGTGCTACTTCCACTGCTAGCACTCCGAATCCGTTGCGCGGTGGGGACAGGGATCTTACAAGAGCAGCCCGCTTGTCTAAGAAGGCCTGTTTGCTGGTAGCATCAGGGAATCTAATGACGAGGTGCCACTCTCGTGTCATATCCTTGTCTGCCCTCCATGCATCTGCAAAGGGGGGGGATCTTGTCCACTCCTAACATTTGGCAAAGCATCTTGGCATCCTCCTTGGCTCGCACATGGAGGGCCCTATCCTTCATGTGTTTCTCCTCCTCGAGAGTCTTATATATGATGTTCTATGGGGGTTTGTGCTTCTTCACCACCTGCACCCAATCTTTCTTAATGGTATGCAGTTCCTCCTACAGCTTATCACTCGCAGCTTTCAACTGCTCCAAGTCAGTCCTTAGACCCTCCTGAATATTCAGTTCTCCTTCCTCCATTGTATGGTCCTTGACCATAGCCTTTAGGGCTTCCGTTTCTGCCCGGAGTTTCTTTATCACTCGGGTAGCCTCTGTCATTCCTTGTTGTTGCAGTTGGGTCTCTTTCAACATCTGAATCACCTCCTCTTGGTGGTTCACCTGTGCTGCCAATTCTTCAATCTTGTTATTATTCTTGCCCTGTATCTCCTTGCGGAGGCCTTCCAACTGTTTTTCATGTTGGTTTAAGACCGTGTCCAGAGCACCTTCTTCTGTTTGCCCAACAACTTCTTGGTGTTGTCTTCCACTATCTTGATGTACGCCTCCTCGAGTTTCTCTAGATTCATTGCGGCTATTTCCCCTAGTTGCTACCTTGGGGGCCTGAGCAAGGGTGGGTGGGAAAGGACGGCTCCTCTAGATTCATTGTGGCTATTTCCCCTAGTTGCTGCCTTGGGGGCCTGAGCAAGGGTGGGTGGGAAAGCAAGGACGAACAGCCTATGCACAGAGCAGCGTTGGGGGCTTGAGGAAGGGCGGGAGGTATAAGGGAAGCACCGAGGAGCGGGTGCGATAGGCGGCAGGCATGCTACGCATGCAGATGGGTGCGACAAGTAGGCAGAGGGCGTTGCACAGGTGCCAGGCATGGGCAACGAAGTGCATCAGGCACGTTGCGCACAGGACAGGTGGGTGCGACAGGTGGCAGAGGGCGCTACACAGGTGCCATACGCGCTGCGCATGGGTAGCGAAATGCAACAGACACGCTGCCTGTAGGTGGGTGGGATAGGCGGGTAGAGGGCGTTGCGCAGGTGCCAAAGCGCGCTGTGCACATGCAAACGCTAGCGGCGCGAAGCCCGAGCAAGGGTGCGAAGGTTTAACACCATTGGCACATATGAGAGAGAGAGAGAGAGAGAGAGAGAGAGAGAGAGAGAGAGAGAGAGAGAGAGAGAGAGAGAGAGAGAGAGAGAGAGAGAGAGAGATCAAAGTATGAAGGTTTACACCATTGGCACATATGAGAGAGAGAGAGAGAGAGAGAGAGAGAGAGAGAGAGAGAGAGATCAAAGTATGTAGGGTGGAGAGCCATTGGAAAAAGAGGATGGAGGAGCAAGTGTGTAAGATATATTATTTAGAGAGAGAGAGAGAGAGAGGGAGGTATTAATGTCAATAGAATGCAACACGAGGGCATGAGAGAGAGAGAGAGAGAGATCAAAGTATGTAGGGTGGAACCACGGGGAGAGCCATTGGAAAAAGAGGATGGAGGAGCAAGTGTGTAAGATATATTATTTAGAGAGAAGGGACTTGTTTTTGACAAAAAGGTTTACTTAATTGGGCCACATTCTTAAAGCATGGCCACTCAATTGTAGAAAGTCAAGTAAGCACTTTGACCTAAGCCAATGGAAACATATCTTACTATTTTATTATAAGAATGATTTTAATTCATGGTATATTGGACTATAAAAATAATAAACCATGACATAAAATTCAAATCAAAACTTTTGTTTGTAGCCTTGTTTAAAATTTGACAAATCATATCACATCACATTTCTACAAATGCATTTTATTTTCTGATAACCACGTGATGATAATATAAAACCTCTTACACAGGTAATAAACAACCCTACCTTTGTTGCGTTTTTGAGCGGATATAAATATTTTGCAAGATTGTGAATCCATTAGCCTAAGATGCTCGGATTCATTTAAATATGACATTAGTTTTTTTTTTGAATGATGTACATGTAGTTATCTTTTGGAGGCATGCATTACAAAGTAGTCGTTTAAAACTGTGCTAAATAGAAGTGCCTATGTCGGCGCCATCGCACATGCTTGTGTGCAATACAAGTGGGTGGTCTGAGAACTCAAATAGGTGATCCTTGCACACATAGACACGGTGTTTCGAGATGAGAAGAAGGGGATGGGGGTTTGTAGGTCTAGTCCTCTCTCTCTCTCTCTCTCTCTCTCAACGTAGTTTCTTAGTGGGGCGGTTTGCATTGCTTGCTCCATTGTAGTCTAGGACTAGAGTAGCATTGGGTCGTTGTGGTGTCTACGAGGCATGTATTGTGGAGTTTGTGATGCAAGCACCTTTAGGGCCCTTATGGGCCTTAGGATAGTAGTACTTAAAAGCGGTATATACCATCGGCTAGTGTAGGGATTAAAAGCGGCCACTTTAATTGATATATACATACAGCCAAGACCAAAATATAGAATTGTTAACCAAAAAATATATATCTATTGGTCCAAAAAATAAAGGATTGTTAACCAAAGGACCTTTGACTTCTCAAAATTGTAACCCGGTTTGGTACCCACAAAAGCCTAGCCAAAAGAGCAATGCTTGAACCGAAGGACTTTGACCTAGTAACCAAAAAAGAGGTGTCGGATCAGCGCGCCGACGGACAAGTGTGAATCATGGGAGGGAATTTGGAAGATTTCTTCTCCCCCCCCGCGTTTCCAACACAGAGCGACAGAGAGCGCAAGAGGTTGGGATTGTGTTATAGGATTCGGTGATGAGATGGATCTGACCTACCCTAACCCGGGGTCGAGCTCTTCCTTCAACAGGCAGCAGCAGCAGCAGCAGCATCATCATCAGCATCAGCAGTACTCCTACCCGCAGGTTGCTCAACCTGTGGGACCCCCTTATGGCCGCCCCCCACCCCCCGTCCCTTCCAATCCTCCATCGCGTGAGTTACCTCCTACACTTCTGTTTCTTGTGTGTGTGTGTGTGTGTGTGTGTGAGAGAGAGAGAGAGAGAGAGAGAGAGAGAGAGAGAGAACTCTATCTTGATTTTTTCACCAATCTCATCCACTTCAAATCGACAAATCTAAGATGAAGGGTTTTGATTGGCGGCAATTAGTGTTTAGTGATTTAATCAATGGGCTGCACAAACTCATTGACATACTATGAATGAAGGGCACTTCAAATCCAAAAATCTAAGATGAAATGAATGGGCTGCACAAACTCATTGACATACTATGAATAAGGGTTGCCGATTGTAAGTAGACAATCTTGACTCGATTAGATAAAGGGCATTTTAATGTAGGAAATTTGCATACTGAAATGCAGTAAATTGTAGCTAGTAAAGTTCTAAAGACATGCTCTATGCTGATAGATTGGGATGTAGACATCCAGGATAATCTCTCCTTTAGGACTTTTGATGAGGTTGAAACATCAAGATGCGTCACCCTATGCATGCAGACATGGTGCCAGCCTGTCTTATGATTGGTGCAACTTGTATGCAGATCACTCTGGTAATTACCATCCAAATATCATGCCAGGAATTAGGCTTGAAAAGGACTTCTCAAGCCTAACATGTGTGACTCTAGATTCCAGCCATTGTTGGGGAGGTCACTGACTCACCCACAATTATTTTTTCTGAGTGGATGTTTTCAGAGCCACACTGTTTTTGACAGAGGATTTGATTGATTGTATTGCACTTGATAATTCATGTGGATTATGGAAGTTCAGTATAGTTGGGTTCCAAAGGCGAGCTTGGATGTATGTTACATGATCATACAGAAGCGTGCTGATTAATTATAATCAAGCTGCACAGCTGAACACAAAGAAAGAGGAGAAGATTCACCTAATCTACTGAATGTATTAACTGAATGAATGATCACGATGGTTCAGATTTGGACTAGAACTGTGTGAGTTTTATGTGCTACTGCTGTAAATCTGAACAAAGAGAATAAAACAGCATATATGTGTAGACAGTAGACTGCAGATGATCAAGAACCTGAATATGATTGAAGGTACAGCATGAGGGAGGCCCGTGAGTGCTGGTATGTACAAATCAGGGCTGACATGAGAGATGATAATGAAGAGGACTGAGGCACCTATTTATATAGGGCCTCTAGAGCTGGTCGGCCAGGTCCTACAGGCCAACCAGGACATAAGTCCATAAAATGCTAAAAAGGCTCCCAAAAAAAGGTGCAAAAATAGCAAGAAAAAATATGTGATGCAGGGCCTTATAAATGGGCCAGATACAAGCATGAAGGGAGTCCATGTGGGGATGAACAATATTTCCAACACCTCCTCTTCAACGCCAGATGGGCGGATCGACGCCGGCACGTTGAAGTAAGACCTCCAAAGAAGCTCGAGGGAGTGGTTTGGTGAAGAGGTCTGCAAGGTTGTCCTTGGTAGAACAATACACCAAGTGAAGAAGACCAAGTTCGATCCTGTCTCGAACAAAATCATAATGCACTTTGATATGTTTGGATCGACCACGAATCACCGGGTTTTGTGCCAAAGCAATAGCACTCTGGGAGTCCGAGAAAATTATGATAGGAGAATCTTGTGTACACCATAAATGTTCAAAAATTTGATGAATCCAAAGAGCTTCAGTCACGGAGAGAAGGTAGGACTTATACTCAGCCTTAGTAGATGATGTAGCAACAGTCCTTTGTTTTTGAGACTTCCAAGAAACCATTCCAGATCCATGCAAAAAACAATATCCAGTAGTGGATTGCCGGAAATCAACACAACCAGCCCAATCAGCATCCGTGAATCCTACCAAATCAGAACCATTGGAATAAGTGATGCCATAACTTGATGTGCCACAAAGATACCAAAGAACCCGCAAAGCAGCTTGCTAGTGAGATTGTCAAGCCGTAGAGGAGAACTGATTGAGAATAGTCAAGGCATTAGAGATATCTGGACGAGTGTTGTTAAGGTAGAGCAATGAACCAACCAACTGCTGTTACTTAGTAGAATCAACCAAAGGAGAATCATCTTCCTTTGAAAGCTTGGAACTAGGATCCATGGGATAGGAGAGCGGAGTATGTCACAATCCTCTAGAGATCTGCTGTCACATGCACTTTGCACTGTAGTGCATGGTGACAAGATGGCTCATCATCAGTGCAACACTGTGCAACAGTAGAACCCTTTAGGATTTGATATTTGTCGTACGCCGTGATCCCATCGCAATCCTTAGTCCAGGATATGTCAGGCAGAAGCTATGTAGGTCATTCCTCAGCCTTAGAGAGTCAATCAGTCAGTCAAAGTCTCTTAATCCACTTGGAGAGAATCATTCATGCATATAGAGTCAGTAGAAGCCTTAGGGTTTGCATCAGAGCATGGTTGCATATTGCATATCATTTATCCCACATGCACATAGACCACCTAAACCATTGCAGAAGCCTTAGAATATCATCCATTATTTTACCATATTTTATAGCATTTTTCCAGCATTTATTACCATTATTCCATTTATCCAGTCATGTAGCTTTATTGAGCCAGTTGGCCAGCTTCACTGCCAGCAGACTAGCCCCTAAAGTGCATGCATATAAATAGCATTGCTTCACCTCATTCACTCATCATCCCTTAAGTGTTTCAGTCTTCAGCCTCTTGGAGCTTTATTGCTCGAGCATATAAAGCATACATTAGCAAACGCATCAGCCAAGGAAGGAAGCGCTTCAGTACCTGCATTTTCAGCCTTCATGCAGAATTCAACATCCATACATATCATTGTTTTGCTATAGCCCTATTGGTGAAGGTAAAACACATTCTTTCATTCATTTTCAACATACACACTGATAGAATGTGCAGTGGAAGAAGGGAAAGTGGAAAAACAAGAGAGAGAGAGTGAGAGAGAGAGATGGAGAGGAAACACAAGTGAGAACCAACTCTCAATATCATCATCCAAAGGAATACATGTCCCGAGCAAGAGATCACAGATCCAAAGCATCCCACCGGGTCCAAAAAAACATCCTCCAAAACAACAAACCTGTAGAACTGGCAGGGAGAGGGGCATCCTCAGAAGCATCACAAAGAGAGGCAAAGGTAGACTCCTCACAATGAGGAAGGGAAGCAGGAATATAAACTGCAGTGGTAACAAAGTCCTCAAGAGCATCACTGAGAGTAGAAGTCTTCCATAAGTAGAATCAGATCTCAAGAATCAGCAACAAATAAATGATCCATGTGAAAGGATCACACCTCAAGGGCAAAACACCCTCCTTGCTCTGCAAACACTGCAAAGAAACAGGCTCGGACAAAATAAACTCTGCTCAGGATCTCTGAAAAGATCACTACTCTCCTCCAAAATCTGTAAACTCCTGTCACAAAAGAAAGTCTCCACAGAAACAAAATAGCTCCCGAAATTGATCCTCAAGTGAAGTAGTTGGAGATGGGTCCCCTATGAGTATAGAAAACTCGTGTGGAAAGCAAAACGCAGCCAAAACACTGCTGTCCAGCAAAAAACAGCACTCCACCGCCAACAGAAGGCAAGGAACATGAAGAAACCGGGTAACTGTGAAGACCAGGTGTAAGTCGTGGCGGTTGCCTGCGGGACTGGGCCTTTGACACACTTGTTGATACCATCAATGCATATTAAAACATTTAAACATGACCACAACCTTAACACATATCCATCATCACTTTGCATAAAACATAAAGCTGGACAAAACATCCACAAATGCTGAAAATGGAGCTTGCACGTGTGACACCGCATAGAGGCCGGAATGGGCCGACCCCCCTCCCCCCCCCCCCCCCGGGAGTATTTTATTACCCAAGGAGAATAATTTCATGTACAAGCTTTGAGGGCCTTACTCTCCCCACGGGAGATGCGGGATTATCCCTATACAAATGCCATAACACAGCCCAACACGAGGCAATCGAGTCGGAACACAGACTGCAGAAATGCCGAGCCAACAATATAATCCATATACCTCCGTGTGGGTACTGATTCTTCCCCAAAAACCACAGGTCTTCATGCAATAGAGCTGGTACAGCAAGTACAACTCTTCATTCAGTCAGCACAGTAGGTACAATGGTTGGTACAGTCGGTACAGTGGCTGGTACAACAGGTACAATGGCTAGTACAGTGGGTACCGTGGCTGGTACAGCAGGTACAATAAGTACAAATGTTGGTACAGTAGGTACAGTGACTAGTACAGCAGGTACAGTGGCTAGTACAGCAAGTATAAAAGCTGGTACAGTCGATACAATGGGTGGTACAGCAAATACAAGTACAAGGGTTGGTATAGCAGGTACAAAGGCTGGTACAACAAGTACAATGACTAGAAATCATAATAAATGATTAAATACCCTTGCTTTCAGTATTTCTTCGCGATGGAAGCCTCCAAAACAGTCCCCAACAGCCGGTATTCTTCATGAGCAGCCTTCAAGAGAGAGAGAGGGGCCATCATTAGGGAAGCCGTAGTAGAGGCTAGTGTGCACCAAGAGAGCCTCTATTAATGAAGAGAGAGGGCTCCAATTTATAGATTTGGGCCTCCCATGAGCTAAAATGGCAAGAGAAGGCTACAATGACAAGTGGAGAGCCACACAATAGCTGAAGTGACAAGTGTGAGGCCACTTGTCTCACTTTGATACACTTTCTAACAAGTGTGGGTCCTTTCATAAACTTTATCTCTAAAAATATCCCAACTGGTAGACATTCTGTCATAGGCGCTTTGCCAACTCTTGGTATCTGCTCAATTCCAGATGTAATGACGTGAACAGAATTTCCATCGGAGTCGGGCCAAAAATAGCAACTCTCCTAAATTTTAGGAGTGTGGTCCTCTGTATTCTAGGATAATCCCCCATTCCCAAAGCTTGTACTTTCCAAATATTTAGACATCTTGGAGTCCACCAGACCCCTTTCATACTGGGAAATGTCGAGGCTGGTGACACCAGGAACAAAACACAGGTATAGATGCTCCAAAAATCAGCAAAATGCTGACTGAAAACATAAATTCAGTATCCTCCTCAAGTACCAAACTGCCTCCAAAACCACAATCCAAACAAGAAACCCCCTTTGCAAGTGATCTGTGTTCACTGGAGAAAAAAACGCAGCCAAACAAGAGGCTACAAACCTGAAAATTTAGGCCAACCAGTGTCCACACCTCCTATGAGGAAAAACATTGAAGAGAAGGTACCTTCGGGTCCAACGGATGAAGCCCCTTGCTAATGAGGGTGGGGTCCAAAGTAATGATTTGATTAAAGGTTTTATCACCTTTAAATAATAGCATTGCATGGAACTCATTTGGAAAGTTACCCACGTGTGGGTTGGTGGTGGATCTTTCCTTCTACACGGCTGCTACCCGCCGCCTCCTCCGTGCCTGCTGTACTTGCCCCTTCATGCCTGGAAATACTCGCCTAGTTGCTGCCCTTGTGTACCTGCAGTATCCGCCTAGCTGCTGTCCACGTATACCTGCAGTACTTGCCTAGCTGCTGCCCTTGTGAACCTGCTGTACCACCTGCAGATTGCTATAGCCCATGTGTACCTACTGTACCTGCAGATTGTTGCTGCCTTTGTGTACTTGTTGTACCTGCAGATTACTACAACCCATGTGTACCTACGTGTACTTGCAAATTGTCTACTAGCTGCCACAGTTTGTACCGTCGGCTGGTTGCCCTGATTTCATCAACTGATTGCATCCATTTGGAGTATAATATAAAGGGAAATGGTCTTCATTGCTGAGATATGAATTAAAATCTATGCCAGGTATTTATTTCAATATTTTATCTCAAATTCAGATAACAATTAAAGTGAAATGTTGTTATTTCAAGCTTTGTGTAGGCAAGTTTTTTCTCTAGTTGCATACACTTTAGAAGATCATTGGGAAGTGGTTTCTCCCATGACTGCCTTGACTGTGCTCTCATTTATAGAGGGACCAGTGAAGGTCAAGAGGGTATGACAAAAAACCCTTGGAAGACCAGTGAAAGGCAAGTGTACACCCAGTAAAGGTGGGAACGAGCCTGTGATTTGAGGCTACTCCGACCAACACTTTCTACATCGGTTTGAACCAGACCTGTTTGGTTTTTTGCACTCCCTAACGGAGGAATCTGGCCTTTTCAGGTCCATGACACTTGTACAAATATAAATACTCCAAGAAATACAATAAGTATTGAGGGGGGTGTCATGTGCACAGTGGGTATCTACCGTGTGCTATACGCATGCAAGACTAGTTTCGAGGCTTGGGGAAGCTTGGAACTAGGCAGGCTGATTGACGAGCTGAGTTAGGGATATACTAACGGGCGGGCACCCAAGTATGGACGGGCGGGCGGCCAAGTGTGGACGCTCGATGACCGGCCAAGAGCCTATAAGGGTGGCCAAGGTTAGTTATTGTATTATAGAGAGTCTCGCGAGTTTGTGAGAGCTCTATGGTCTTGGAGCCTGGATCTAGTGCAGACGTGCACCTGCTTTATGCAGCCAAGGCCGGCAGCAATCTCGAGGCCCGCGAGGGCAGCTTCGTGGCGGTATGGGACGTCGCGAGGAGGAGATTGGTCGGTACGTCAACCTAGTTAGCTCAGCTCGTGGCTCGGTGGGGACAGCCAAGACTGTGGGCTCGCCCACGGCTGTCATGGTTGGGAGGTGAGTCAGGCCTGCATCCCCTTGCTTGTTTGTTGTTTGTTTGTTTGCAGGATTCGAGTTTCGAACCAAGGTCGATCACGAGGGAAGATCCGTGGGGATTGGACAGTGGTATCAGAGCATACCTCGTGAATGAGCAAGTCGGTAGGTAGAGAAGAAGAGGTCGAAGAACGGTATGTGTTAAAAAAGCTTGCTGTTTTTTCTGTGCATACTGCAGTTTTCAGTTTGGTGTGTGCTTTTTCTTCATCAAAGAAACCCATGTTGATGATGGGAGATGGTAGTTTTAATTGGGTTGATTGCTTTTGCAAAGAAGAGGCCTTGTGTGCAGTCGCATAACTTGCAGGGAGAGAAAACAGAAAAAAAAAAAGCATAATGCTTTTCGTAGCTTTTTGGCGCACGAGAGAGAGAGAGCAAGAGATTGTGCTGTTCGATTGTTTGGCTGGATCGCTTACAGGCGGTCAAGTTTGTGCGCTGGCGGGGACGTTGGTATGCTAGCGACGGCTGGCTGGCAGGCAGGCGCACGTGCCTGTGTAGCCAGGCGGCCATGCCTGCCAAGCCAGGCGGCTAGGCAGCCAGGCCATCTAGGCGCCCAGGCTAGGCACGTTGGGTTGGTGCCCAGGCCAGGCGGGCAGCACCCAGGCCTACGCAGGCGCCCAGCCATGACTTGTAGGCGACCAGCGCAGGCTTCCAGCAGCAGCCGACGGGGTTCCAGCAGCCGACAGCAGGCGCAGGTTGGCGATGATGGATAGGCGACGTCAGCTAATGGATGACGTCTGCAGCAACTCACCGAAGGCGCTAATCCAGGAGGTTGAGAAAAAAAAAACGCTAATCCAGGCGCTGGCAGCTCACTGACGGGTGAATTCAGGAGGAAAAAAAAAACAGAAGTAAAGCTTACGTTTTTTTACAAGCTTTCGTTTTTTTTTAAAAGAAAAAGTTTAAATTTTTTATAAAAATTTAAAAGTCATCTCTCCTCCAAGATCTTTAAGGTTTCAATGGTGTTTATTTTTTTTAAAGACAAAAGAATATATATATCCATATATATATATATATATATATTAAAAAAAAAATATTTATTCAAGAAAAAAAAAAGAAAAAAAAAACACAAAAGCTAAAGTAAAAGCTAAGCATAGCTTTTCAAGATTTTTTTTTGGGCTTTTGGGAAACCTTTATAAATCCCCTCAAGTGGGCTTCTTGCCACACATCTCTCGAGTTCTCAAGTTTTCAAGCTCTCAAGCTCTCGAGTTCGCTCGCACTTTCATTGTGCAAAGATCGAATTTTCTCTCCACGTACCCTCTTCACGATGTCGACCCAAGAATCAGAGTTGGAGCCCCTCGTGGAACGCGAAGGCTTGCCGGCTACGGAAGGCACTGATGCCGATCTTTTTGACGAGTTTGTGTCAAAATCAGATTTCCAAGAGTTCAAAGTAGCTCTCGAAGCTTCTTCAGCGGAACGTCAGGCACAAATGGCAGCCCAGATGCAGGCTTTGCAGAACTCCATCGCTCTATTAACCACTACCCTCTCTACTTTTTCGGGAATGGATACCTTGGCTTCTGCTTTAGGCCCCAATATTACTCCGGAACCGTTCGGGGGCGAGCAAAAGCAGAGAACCAAGGAGATCGTGGACACTTGGCTACATAAGTGGCAAGTTCACTTTCAGTTTCATCCATATGATGATGGAAAGAAGATACAGTTAGCAGCAGGTTTCCTGTCCGGCAAAGCTTTGCTTTGGTGGAAGGAAGTGAACCCAAAGCCAACGACTTGGGCACAATTTGAAGACATTTTCAAGAAAGAATTCTTCAAGAAAGAGGATGATTATGATGTTGTAGCCCGGTTTTCAGCTTTGACCATGACCTCGCAGCACCTCACTTATGAGGTCTACCTCCAGAAGTTTCGTGACTTGCAGATGAAGGCTACAAAGATGGATCCCACTACTCTTTTGGGGTTTTTCGTAGCTGGTTTACCCGACTCGTACCGTTTACAGGTTAAAAATAATAAATGTAAAACTTTGGACGAGGCCATTCATTCAGCTCGTATCTATGATGATACGATGGTCTCTTCCAAATCAAAACCCGTTACCGAGCAGGGGAACAAGCATAAAAGAAAGTTCTCCGCACCTATGGCTAACACGAATGAAGACAAGTCTTCGGACCAACCTTCGAAGAATTCCAGTTCGACTCCAGCGAAGAAGAAACGACTCCTTAGGGCTTTGAAGCTCAAGAAGGAAGGACGTTGTTTTATCTGCGAAGAAAAAGGACACATGCGTAATGAGTGCTTGAAGAAAAAGGGTACCAAGTCAAACGCAGGACCCAAGCCAAAGGCAGCTAACCAGTTGTCTTTGACAGGTACGTCAATTACTGTGCTTTCTCGCCCTAGTACTTGTTCTGATTGTCTGTTCAATTCTAAGGTATTTGGCATGCATGATCTTCTCCGAGTTTATGGAGAAGTGAATGGCCATAAAATTCACATTCTGTTAGACCCCGACAGTTCGCATAACTTTGTTAACTACAAACTTGCGCAGAAATTGAGTCTTGACACGACACTCAGCGACCATACCTATGAGGTACGTCTACCTGCGGGCAGACAAGTTTGGGATCGCAAGGTGGAGATGCTTCCAATCCAGATCGCAAGGTGGAGATCGCAAGGTGGAGATGCTTCCAATCCAGATTCAGGACTACAAAGATACTATGGAATGCTATGTCATGCATCTGGAAAATGTAGACTTGTTATTAGGGATTGAGTGGTTTAAGACTCTTGATGTCCAGATAGATTGGTCTAGTCATATTTTTTCTTTTTAGCATAGGGACACCAAGTATAGTATTTTAGGTGATTGTATCCATCCCTCTCAGGGACCTCTTGTAAATACAATTGATTTTGGAAATATAATGAATTCTTCTTTGTACACCGCTTTCCATTGTGTATTGATTCCACTTTCTTCTTTTCTCATCCCTTCATTGGATGTGAATGAATTAAGTGTGTTTGAAAGCAAAGAATTACAGAAGATACTTGATTCGTTTCAAGATGTATTTTCTAAGGAACTGCCATCGGGTTTACCACCTGAACGGGCAGTAGATCATCGTATTGACTTGATCCCTGGTGCTCATCCTGTGAGTATTCCACCTTATAGGATGAGCCAAGCTGAGGAAGATGAGTTGGCTAAACAACTCGAAGATTATTTGAGGATGGGCCAGATCCGTCCAAGTAAATCACCTTGGGGTGCACCTGTGTTGCTTAGGAGAAAGAAGGACAATACTTGGAGAATGTGTATAGATTACAAAAGATTGAACAAGTTGACAATTAAGAACCGTTATCCTCTCCCTAGATCAGATGACCTAATTGACCGGTTAGCAGGAGCGAAATATTTCACGAAGATAGATTTGCGTATTGGCTATCACCAGATACGTATTCATGAAAGGCATGTCGAAAGAACCGCCTTTCGGACTAGGTATGGCCATTACGAGTTTCTCGTATTACCTTTTGGGTTAACCAATGCTCCAGCCACTTTCCAGCAAATGATGAACGATCTTTTTCGTGAACATTTGGGAAAATTTGTGGTGGTGTTCCTGGATGATATTTTGATTTATAGTCGTACTCTTGAGGATCATGTCAGACACCTCACGATTGTCTTATCTATTTTAAGACAGAATCGACTATATGCTAAATTGAGTAAATGTGAGTTCTTTATGACCGACATCATTTACTTGGGACACAAGATCACTAGAGATGGATTGAGCATTGACTATGACCGAGTTCAGAAGGTTTTGGACTGGCCTATACCGCAAACAGTGAAACAACTTCGTTCTTTTCTCGGTTTTGTAGTTTTTCTTAGGAAATCTGTACGGGAGTACTCTCAGCTCACACTACCGATGACCGACTTATTGAAAGGTCGTGGACGTAAGTCCAATCAGCCTATCACTTGGAATAACGATTTGGATATGGCCTTCAGACTTTTGAAAGATAAAGTCAAGGAAGCACCTATCTTAGCATTGCCTGATCCTAGTCGGCCTTATGTTCTTGAAACTGATGCCAGTGACTATGCTATCGGGGCTGCTTTATTTCAAGATGGTAGACCGGTGCTGTTGAAAGTAAAAAGCTAGACGACACTCAATCTCGTTGGCCAACCCTTGAGAAGGAGCTTTATGCTGTGATTCATGCTCTCAAGGTTTGGAGACATTATTTATATGGCTCCAAGTTTGTGGTATTGACTGATCATCAGTCAATCAAGTATGTGTGTGATGCGGATGATTTGAGAGGAAGGAAAGCTCGTTGGGCAGAGTTAATGCAAGATTTTGATTTTGAGATCCGTTATCGGAAAGGGTCCATGAATAATATTACAGATGCGCTTAGTCGGATTAGAGAGGTGAATACTTTGTCGTTCACCGAGATTTCTGCTGACTTATTTCAGTCATTGAGAGGGCTTTGCAGGACTGATAGTTATTTTGGTCCATTTTGGCAGAAGATCCAGGACGGGAGCTCATTGATTGACCAAGACTCGGTGACTGCGCAGTCTACTATTCAGGCTGCAGGAGGTCAGTGGATGATTCGGAATGGTTTACTATTCCGTAATGACAAAATTTGTGTACCACAGATCCCGGACATTAGGTCCAAGATTCTGAGGGAGTGTCACGACGCCCCTTCTGCTGGACACCCTGGGGTACACAGGACACTATCATTAGTGAAACACACTTTTTATTGGCCGAAGATGAAAGGGTATGTAGAAGATTATGTTCTCAAGTGTCGATTTGTCAGGCAAATAAAGCTGAACGCTTTAGACAGGCTGGGTTGTTGCATCCTTTGCAAATCCCAAGTAATAAATGGGAAAGTATTTCCATGGATTTTATTACCGGATTGCCAAGAACACATCAAGGCCACGATTCTATTTGGGTTGTGGTAGATCGCTTGACAAAGATGGCTAGATTTTTACCGACCCGGAAGAATATTACAGCTACGCAATTAGCTCGGCAGTTTATCGAGCAATTGTTTAGACTGTACGGGTTACCGCAGGACATAGTCAGTGATAGGGACTCTAAGTTTACGAGTGACTTTTGGAAACTTGTTTTCGAGAAGTTGGAAACAACTTTAAATTTGAGTTCCTCTGATCATCCTCAATCTGATGGCCAAACTGAAAGAGTGAATCAGATTTTGGAGGATATGCTTCGAGCATATGTATCCAAAAGACAAAGTTCATGGGAGGATTATCTTCCTATGTTAGAATTTGCATATAACAGTACTAAGCATACGAGTACAGGGTTTAGTCCTTTCATGCTTATGTACGGTTTTCAACCAAGATCACCTGTTACAGTAGGATTCTCAGGACTTCAGCATGATGCAGCATGCAAGATATGCAGGAAATGTTACAAGTTGCGAAGGAATCTATTAGAAGTGCTCAAGACCGAGACAGGTTTTATTCTAATAGACATCGTTCACCTAGAGAGTTCTCTGAAGGAACGATGGTGTATTTGCGAGTTCCGAAAGATTCCGAGACTTTACGGACAGGTAGATCTCCGAAATTATCCCCTAGATACTGTGGACCATTTCGTGTTACACGACGGATTGGTTCAGTTGCATATGAATTGGATTTGCCTTCTCATGTGAAAGTTCATCCTGTATTTCATGTCAGTAGACTTAAGGAAGTACTGGGTGGAGCAGATCAGTTAGTTACTCCTCAAGAAATTATAGATGTCCAAGACATGACGTTTGTTCCGCACGAACCTGAAAAGATTCTTGGATTTCGTGAACGAAGATTGCGTCATACGCTTATCACGGAATACAAGATCAAGTGGAAGGATCGTGTTGAGGAGGACGCTACATGGGAGACATTGACTTCTCTTCAGAGAGATTACCCTGGCTTTTTAGTGAGCTCAGGAGTGAGCTCTTAGAGGAAGGGGAGTATGTCATGTGCACAGTGGGTATCTACCGTGTGCTATACGCATGCAAGACTAGTTTCGAGGCTTGGGGAAGCTTGGAACTAGGCAGGCTGATTGACGAGCTGAGTTAAGGATATACTAACGGGCGGGCACCCAAGTATGGACGGGCGGGCGGCCAAGTGTGGACGCTCGATGACCGGCCAAGAGCCTATAAGGGTGGCCAAGGTTAGTTATTGTATTATAGAGAGTCTCGCGAGTTTGTGAGAGCTCTATGGTCTTGGAGCCTGGATCTAGTGCAGACGTACACCTGCTTTATGCAGCCAAGGCCGGCAGCAATCTCGAGGCCCGCGAGGGCAGCTTCGTGGCGGTATGGGACGTCGCGAGGAGGAGATTGGTCGGTACGTCAACCTAGTTAGCTCAGCTCGTGGCTCGGTGGGGACAGCCAAGACTGTGGGCTCGCCCACGGCTGTCATGGTTGGGAGGTGAGTCAGGCCTGCACCCCCTTGCTTGTTTGTTGTTTGTTTGTTTGCAGGATTCGAGTTTCGAACCAAGATCGATCACGAGGGAAGATCCGTGGAGATTGGACAGGGGGGCGGTCCTTTCCGGCCCCAGTGCTGGTGTCATTTGTATTTTTCAGTATTTCCAGTGTTTGTGTTGCTGATGTTGTTTCCATTGATTAATAATAATTAGATTAAGTGTTCTAAATATGTGTATATTGTCTTCCAATCTGTAGGCCTCGTGTAGGGAGCGGTCGCATCAGTCCTAGAGGCTAAAATAGGACACCAAACAGGAAGCCAGTAAGAAGGGGATGATGTCTAACACACACAGCCTAGAACAGTCCCAATCAGCCCTTCTCTCAGCCTCCTATATTCCATTGGAAGAGTGCATAGGCTTGAGATTGGTCATCATTGATGCTTCTACAGCCGTGTACAGTTTAGCCCGACTCTTGGTCTTTCAAAGGTCTCGCGTTTGGCTTATCTACAGTCCCAAGTCAGTCATAAAGTCATTCGCTTCAAACATAATAAAGCAAATACTCCTAGCAATAGGAGGGGACCCTTCAGTGGTGGGTAATTTGGGACCCAATAAGGTATACAGGTCTCTCTCTCTCTCTCTCTCTCTCTCTCTCTCTCTCATCTCCTAAAGTTTGAAGTGATAAAGTGGATTGCTAAAGACTCGCAAAACTCAGGATAAAGAAGGCGGTGTGAGACTTTGTGTGACAGGATCCTTCATTACGCATAATTCCGTTGCATGTTACGTTGGTATCTAATTTAGCTTGTCCACACACACCGCATCCTAGCGTGATCATCGTTGGATGGCCATACTTCGCTCCGGCATGACCACCGACTTCAGTAACATGTCTACAGAGGAGAGTACACATCAGCAGGAAGATGTCTTTCCTGAAGGAGACCTTACTCTTCTGCCTACTATAGATACCATAGCTCTACTCCGAGCATAGAACCCGCTTCTTATGGAGCGTCTCCAACTCTTGGAGACTACAACAACAAAACCCACTCCTCCAGTTATCCTCGACTTCATCATTGTCTTCTTTCAGATGGAACAACAAAGTCGAGAGGATGAAGCCAGACGGCGGGAAGAAAAAGCAGATAGACGGGACTATAAGGAAGCCTAATGCAGGCTTGAAGAAGACCGGTGTCAGGCTGAACTCGCCGCTCGGGAGCACCAATGAGAGTTTGATCGAGAGCGCATGTTACTCGAATACCAATGGGAAAAGGAGGCCTTGCATCTGAAATATCAACACCTCTCTTCAGTTTCCCCACCCGTAGGTGCCACCAGCCAGCATCCTTCGACATCAACAATCGTCATCCGAACTCAACTGAATTTTAGTAAGTATGATGGTAAGTGTGATCATTTAGCTGTCAATCAATTTATTCATCAGTTTAATGCTTATTTTCCATTGGCAAAGCTAACAGATCCTCAAGACAAAGTCCACGTAGCGGCTCCCCACCTCACGAGTGAGGCAATCACTTGGTGGCAGCATTGGTCTAGTATCCATACTGTCATGTGCACACCCTATTGGTTGTACAAGTGACATGGCATCCATAAGCATTTAGCAAACATTAATCCATTTATCCATGGCATTTAGAGCATATAGCACAGCATGAGCATTTAGGGCACTCAAGCATTAAGTCGTGGGTTGTTACAACTAGCCGACAGCATTTATTAGCATTTAATGCAGTCGTGAAGACTCAATTGGCTGGCCGACTTCACAATACCCGCCCAATAGCATTCACCCATATGCATCATTTTAGCATCATTCATCTTAGATCAGTAGGGCCTCTTCTTAGCGTTTCCTTCCTAGGGAGCAAGAGGAGATCACAATTCAGCATTTGGCATACAGTAAGCATATTCAGTATATTCAGATCAGTCATCATCTTCTACCTCCTACATAGAGGAAAGGTAGCATTCCAAGGGTGGACCTTAGCATTGGAGACAGGAGCAGTCATTCATCATCAGCATGCAGCTTCTCTCTCTCTTTCCGAGATAGATACTCATTTAGGAACAACATTGATCTATTTATAGATCTTTATTGTAACTCACCCATTTAATATAGCTGCATTGCATTGCATTGACACCACTGTCTATCTCTTAAGTATCATTAAGTGAAGTTTAGTTAAGCCTAAGGTTGTTTTACTACGGTCAATCCCCCATGTCACATTGGTATCAGAGCTTTACAAGGTAAGCAGCCTTAGTTCATGTTCATGTCACGATTGTGACGTATGTATGTATCAGATTCTCTCTTCATTGCTGATTCCTGTTGTAGATGCAAAGAGTAACTAGCCAAGGGAACCCCTGCCCTCGACTAGTTGCGACTCCTCGCCAAAGGATGTACCTCTTCATCGAATATCCACATCCCTTCGACGAATGGTTGTATCCCTTGATGAATGGTTGTGCCTCTACATCGAATAGACACATCCCTTAGCCTAAAGTTGTATCCTTTCGTCTATGGTCATGTCCTTTCGTCAAAGGACATGTCTCTTTAAATGTTTCTCTTCATCTCCTATATAAGAGACCTGTTGTACTCAGTTTAATCAATTCAATTCAATCTTCTCTCAAGTGTTCTCCTGAAGTCTCTTGTTAAGTACTTAAGTAGTAATTAGTACACACTATGAGGGATTAACAATATAACCCTCACACTGCACAGTGGTATCAGAGCAAACACCTTTTCTACGTGTGGGTTGTGAAGTCCTCACTCTCTCCGCAGGCACTCCCCCTTCCACCCCTCTTCTTAGTAATGTATGGAAGCAGCGGAGCGATGGTGGACTTGGCGTAAAGCTTTGCCCATGGTGATGTAAAATATTTTTTTTGTCCACACTCACACACACGCACCCTTTTGTGTCTCAGAGAGGGAGCCCTTTCTACATACCTCGATGACCCCCTCCCTGTTGCCGGTGGTAGTATCCGTTCGCTGCAGGTCATGAGCCCCCCCCTCTCTGCTGAGTATCGAGCGCCCCCCTCCTCGCTTCGTGCAGCTGCAAGCCATGAGCCCCCTCCTCGCTTTGTGCAGCTGCCGGCCATGAGCCCCCCTCTCTGCTGAGTATCGACCGCCCTCTCTTCGCATCGTGCAGATGCAGATTGCGGCGCCTTTTCGAAGAGGCACACCCCCTCTTCCGACCGTGTACATGACGATTCCAGGCCGCCGTCACCTCTAAACATAAAAAAATAAAAATAAAAATTTAGGCAAGCTACGTGGCATTTGGGCCCCCATAAAAAAAAAAGCGCGCTCTTAAGTGCGCGAGTAAGAAGTGTCCCCCCTCTTTCGTTGGCGATTCGACGCTTAACCCCCCGGCTGTCAGGATGCCGCCGATTGCACTTTCGTTGTCATTCTCTCTCCCGGCTCTACCCATGTCACGCTGTGTGTGCGCTCTTGCCATTCATGTGCATGCGTCATGGACAATTTTCCGGAGGAGCCCTACATGCACATCCCCTACCTCAACTTCGAGTACGAGGATCTCATTACTGCCTCTCCAACAGCTGTTCCTTCCATCCTACATCCTGGGTGGACCTTTCCTGCTTCACCTCAATACTCTCTCTGAGTTCTCCAGATGTCGACTTCGCACGACAACGTGTCACCCGCCGATCCGGATCCTCAGATGGAGGCCTTGCAGATGACCACTCTTCAACAACAGATGGAGGACTTGCAAAGGGTCCTTTTCGACGGTATGGCATCAATGCGATCACAAATGAAAGACATGCAACAACGGAACCAACACTAGCGCAAGGGATCTAGGAAGTCACAGAAGGCGCATCGATCGCGTTCACCAACATCGTCATCATCCTCGGTGGGCCAGCAAGACGATCCCTAAACTCCTCCCGATCCGACCGCTGAGGTAGACAATGTTGAACTCAAACTTTTGTATAAATTAATGACCACAGCACAGACAAGAAAGATGGATATCAAGTTGCATGAGCCCTACAATGGCCGCCGCGATAAGCGGTTAATCGATCACTGGCTCTACAAGATGGAGGTTTATTTCTCAAATACCGACGTGGGATAAATTCCAAGACTTTTGAGCCTGCAAATGCGAACTTTCATGCCAGGTCTTCTCTCCCCCGCCTGAGTCAAACTGGCTCGATAACCACGTACATCTCAGAGTTTCAAAAACTGGCTCTCGAGATAGAGACACTCAGCCCCTCTGACTAGCTTCACAGCTTCATTGACGGGCTTGAACCCACGATCCAAGATGAAGTCCATAAGTATAGCCCTGTCACCTTGGATGAAGCAATCTCGTATGTTGAGCGCATTGGTGATTACAAGCGTCCTCCCAGGAACTTTTCCTCCGGCACCCGTTCTTACCAACGGAATCGACCCAATGGGACTAGCCAACCCCAGCGTCCCAATGCTGGACAACCAAACTCTAGGTGACCATATTCTGGACAACAGTCCTTCCGGTCGCGCTTCTCCAGGCAAGCTCCCGCGTCAAACGCAGGATCCTCTCAGGCCGAATTCTCTGGCTGCAGAAATCTAGATTGGTCCCGACAGGACCATCGCAGCAATGATCGGCGCAACTTCAAGTGAGAAACCTCTTCAGGACAGTAGACCTCTTCATCGACTGCCACTTCATCCCAACCTAGTCGTCCAGGCCCCTGTATAATTTGTTCTCGCGATCACCGATGGTATGAATGTCCTCAGCGCCCTAAACCCTCCAACACTCAGCGCAATTCTCAGGTGGACAGTTGCCACCATGCTGATCATGACCTGCCTCCTGTGAAAGACAAAGACAAACAAACAGCTTGCTCTATCCGAGTTTTTGAAGTTGTCAGTACCCTGATGCTTAATGGCCAAAGTACCAACCCTGTTCCGTTGAATCTTTCCAAGTAGGTCCTTAGTCTTTTGGGTTTCATTGGTGACCATCCCATCAATGTGCTGGTGGACAGTGGCTGTTCCACTAATTTTGTGGGCACTTCTTTGGTTCGCAAGCTTCGCCTGCAGACCCGACATTTTGTGGATGCTTTTCAAGTAGAGCTTGCTGATGGTTCCTTCCTTAATTGTAACAAAAAGGTGCAAAAGCTTCAGTTCCAGATTCAAGATTACCAAGATCACCTTAATTTTTCAGTGATGCCATTGTCACATTATGACATGATATTGGGACAATCTTGGCTGTATCGATATGATCCAGTGATCAGCTTTCATTCTCATTCGATCCAGCTATACCATGATGGTCAAGAGGTGGAACTTTGTGGCCTTTTTAGTGCCAAACCCATCATTGTTGTTTCTTCTCTGCAAGTCGAGCGGCTCGTCCGTAAACGTGACTGTACAACAGCCTTGGTCATGTTATGAGAGATTGAAGCAGAAACTAGTGAGCAATCTCAAGCCTCGTCATCAACAACTGCCTACTTGGAGCAACCCTTCTTCAAGCCTTTTCAGGATCTGTTTCCGAATGATCTTCCGACGACATTGCCTCCTCGTCGCCCTGTGGATCACCCGATTGATCTTGTCCCAGGTCAACCTCCTCCAACCCGAGCTCCATACCGTGTTTCTTACTCTGAATCTCAGGAGATACAAAGGCAATTACAGGAGTTGCTGGAAAAAGGTCACATCCGTCCCAGCAAAAGTCCCTTCGGAGCTCCAGTTTTGCTTGTCAAAAAGAAGGATGGATCAATGCGGCTTTGCATTGATTACCGTGCTCTCAACAAGCTGACAATCAAGAACAAATTTCCTTTGCCTCGCATCGATGAGTTGTTCGACCAGCTGCTTGGTGCAAAGGTGTTTTCCAAGATTGATTTGAAGTCCGGCTATCATCAAATTCGTATCCGTAATGGTGATGAATACAAGATAGCATTTCGGACAAAATATGGCCATTATGACAAACTTAAGTGGTCTTCGGAAGCTCAGCAATCCTTCAATGATCTCAAGCATGCCTTGACGACAACCCCGGTCTTGGCCATTGCTGATCCCACCCAGCCCTTTGATGTAATGATAGATGCCTCAGATCGTGCTTCTGGTGGAGTTTTGATGCAGAATGATCGTGTCATTGCTTTTGACAGCAAGAAGTTTTCAGCCATTCAAAGCAGGTATCCTGTGTATGATAAGGAGTTTTTGGCAATCGTGCATGCTTATCGGACTTGGAGACATTATCATCTTGGAGTAGATTCAGTTGTACATACAGATCATCAATCTCTGACGTACATTTTCACTTAGCCTGTAATGAACTCTCGCCAAGGCCGATGGGTTGAAGTCTTGGCTAATTTCCACATGACTATCCAGTATGCTCCTGGTCTTCAGAATGTGGTTGCAGATGCCTTGAGCCGCATGCCTCGAGCCACTAATTTTGCCATCACAGATGTGCAAATGGAAATCCCTGCTTGTTTCAAGAATGAATATTTGACTGATAGAGATTTTGGAGATGCGTTGCGTGCTCTCAAATCTTCTAATCTCAGCCCTGTAGAAATGAACATGTTTGTAGCCTACACCATCGTAGATGAATTGCTGTTCTTTTCTGATCGCATTTGTGTGCCTCACAATGCTTCATTGCGGAAGATTCTCATTCAAGAGCATCATGAAGTTCCTTATGCTACTCAACATGGTATCAACAAGACATATCGGCTTTTGTCTGTTACATACTTCTGGCCTCAGATGCAACAAGATGTTATCAAATTTGTCAAAGCTTGTCATTCGTGTCAGATAATGAAAGCCTCTCGACAACTTCCTCAAGGTTTACTTCAACCTTTGCTTGTCCCCAATGAGAGATGGGAAAGTATCATTATGGATTTTATCACCACTTTGCCTCGTTCATCCAAAGGCAATGCTCAGATTCTTGTAGTGGTTGATTGTAATATGCGGAAGCTTCGGAGAAGGATCGGTACTTCAAAACTCAGAAATCAGCACTCTTTTCGCGACGGAATTAACGCACAAACTGAAAGGAGATGTGCAGAAAATAGAGAGAAAAGGGGGAGATGGAGAGGACACAGTATTGGGTCCCAATTACCCTCTGTAGGGCCCCCACCACGGATGGTGTATTTGCTTTATTAGAATGATGTA
The DNA here is from genome assembly GCF_041138505.1 of Cibotium barometz. Classification (NCBI taxonomy): domain Eukaryota; kingdom Viridiplantae; phylum Streptophyta; class Polypodiopsida; order Cyatheales; family Cibotiaceae; genus Cibotium; species Cibotium barometz. The sequence goes on from NC_141095.1 coordinate 35,765,654, forward strand.
AATCTGAAAACAAATACAGAAACTTGACCTTTTCTTGGCTGGAAAAATCCTGCCCTTGACCTTCAGTCCTCCACCCCTTTGCGTTAGCAACTTCTTGGCTGTCCTGGCCCTTGTTTGCTTGAGCACTTGGTGAATTATGAGATGGCTTCATTGATTCTTGGCTGGAGTATTTATACTCCCTTTAGCATCCAGTCGGCTAGCTTCATAAAGCCTCACGACTAGGTTTTTTTAAATAAAATGCTTTCACATTATGCATCATGCTGGCCACTCTGCGCATGCCTGTGTGGGACAGTACCAGGCTGTTGGGCACTCTGCGCATGGGTGTGGGACTGCCCCCTACACCTGGCCGACCTGTTGGATAGGGCTTTTAGCCCTGTCGGCTGCCTGTCGAGAAGCACTAAAGCTGGCCGACAGCCCTTCCAGCCCATGCCATGGCTGGTGGGCACAGCCTGGGCCCTCCTGGCCCCTTGGGGGTGGTTCTACACCTCCCCCATGCCCACACTACAAGTGCAAACCTTCGCACTGGGGTAGCCCTATGGGCTGGCCCCATCTCTACATGCAAACCTACATGCCCATAGAGGTCTGGCATCCAGTTGCAAACTAGATACACAGAACATCTGACATCATTCCAGAGGGAGACTCACAACGCGGACTGGCACTGCTTCATGTGCAGGACAGTGCACACCTGACCTTGGACTCATGTGCAGGACAATGCACACCTGACCTCGGACGACTGAGATGGATCCCTGGTTGACTCGTCCCGGACTGGGCTCACATGGGACCAGTTCACCATCCCAGGTCCTGCACCTTCTGTACAGAAATGTCTATGTGGCATCCAAGTGCGGGATGCACGTGACATCCCCTTCTGCTTAACTTGACGGAAGCTGCATAGCCTCCAAATAATCCGTCAATAATGCCAGATAGTCTTCGAAAAATTCTTTGTCGAGCCATACCGCTTCATGAGTTCCTCGGTCCTGAAACTTCGTGAGGAACTGTCGTAGTCTTCGGCCTGAGCCATGCTTGAAACGGTGCAGAAAGATCTGTTCTGGAACCATTACTTCTGCTTCATCAATAATGTCTGGTTCCGCTTCGTCTTTGACCTCTGAAGGGGCTGGACTTGCATATGGCTTTAACCAATTGACATGAAATACATCGTGCATAGTCCAACTCGGAGGTAGCTTTAACTGCATAGACACCTCATTAATCTTTTTCCGGATGGGAAATGGTCCGAAGCTCCTGAAAGACAACTTTGGGCATCGCTTGCCCACCTGCTTCAATCTTTGCTTCATAATCCGAAGATACACCCAATCCCCTTCCGAAAACTTCATGTCCCTTCGGTCTTTATTGGCCTGTCGGGTGTAGGCCTCTTGCGCTTTAGCCAATTTGTCTTTAACGGACTCTAGGATCTCCTGGTAAGACTCCGTCACTCTGTTCGCCTCCGGTACTGAAGACGAAGTCCTGGTTAACAACAACTGGAAAGGCCTTCCAAACGCTGCCTCATATGGAGTCCTGCCAATAGCTGAAGAAAAAGAGTCATTCAAAACAGCTTGAACTAAAGGCAAAAATGATTCCCACTTACCTTGCTGATCGTGGACATAACACTTCAGCACATCAAAGGCCAACTGGTTGTATATCTCTGTCTGGCCATCAGTCTGTGGGTGGAATGCACTGGAAAAATTCAACTTAGTACCAAAATTATCAAACAATGCCCTCCAAAAATGACTGGTAAACTTGGCATCTCGGTCTGACACTATGGTCCTAGGAATCCCACCAATCGGGTATCAATGCCGAATGAATAGCTGGGCAACATCCTCGGCGGTCACATTGGCCCTGCAAGGAATAAGCATAACAAATTTGCTGAACCTATCAACAATAGTTAAACACTGCGTATTAGGCTTACTCGGACTGGGAGGCAGATTTGTGACAAAATCCATCGAAATGTCCTGGAAAGGACCCTCAGGAATTGGCAAAGGCTGTAACAACCCTATCTTCTTTCCACGAGGAGCTTTCACCTTTTGACAAATGTCACAGCGTTGTACATATGTAAACACATCACGCCTCATCTTTGGCCAATAGTATTGCCGTTCTAATTTCTCCAGAGTCGAATTCATGCCCCTATGACCACCTGTAATGGCGTCATGGGCATCATGGAGAAGAGCTGCCCGGAATGATTTCATGACACATAGTCGGCCTTTGTAGAAAAGCCAACCATCGTGTATCAGAAAATGGCATGGTCCTGTGGCATCCAATGCCTGTTCCCACTGTGTACCGAATTCCTCGGAATCCGCGTACGTGTGCTTCATGTCCTCTAGTCCTGTACCAACAAGGTCAAGTCTAGTGGTCTGAATCGCAGATACTTGTCCCTTCCTGCTCAAAGCATCGGCCATTGGATTGGCCTTTCTTGGATGGTACTCAATCATACCACCGAACTGCTGGAATATCTAACTCCAGCGGTGTTGTCGATCACTCCACTGTGCACTTGGCATCGTCTGAATCCAGCGCAATGCTTGATGGTTCTGAATCCAGCGCAATGCCTGATGGTCAGTGCGAACCTCGAAGTCACGGCCATACAGGAAATGTTTCCAATGTTTCAAGGCCTGTATAACTGCTATGTAACATGCGGAAGCTCTGGGTAGTCTTCTTTCAGCCCTAAACACTCTTGGAAACCTTCTGATGCAAAAATGCACCATCTGATGCAAAAACGCAGGTAGAGAGAGAGTAGAGAGAGAGAGTGAGAAGTGCTGGAAATTCAGTATATACTATGGTACAAAAAGGGTACATATCTTGCAGCCATGGGCTGCCTTCATAAAAAAGGTGGTTAACCCTAAAATCTGTCCCCTATGGGACCTCCAAGGATCCAAACCCCTAGTGGGATTGAATGAATTCAATGAGGAGCACTTGGGCCTTTTTATATGGGTCTTGGACCCCCTTTATGCTGGCGGACTGCTGGCCAGTCATAATTTCATTAAAGTTTATTTAATTCAGCCGACTGGTCATTAATGCTTGTTTCCGATGATGCGCCTGCAGCCCCCCTTCAACTTGGTTCAGCTGCCTCCACCTCTGGTACAGCCGACTCCCTTGTGGTACAGCTGACAGGCTTTTCCTCTTGCTCTCCAAGCCCTGCTCCAGTCTACACTGCCAACAACTCTCTGTGCTCCATTTTCTGGTTCTAATGGTCCTTTTTCTGGCTGCCTTTTCTGGACTAGCTGAGGAACTTGTCCATGGGCATCTGTGCACATGACATCCCCCTCTGCTAAACTTGATGACGGGATTCCAACCTGCTCTTGGATGACTGTCATCATCCCAATCCTTTTCTCGAAGTCCCTCTGTCATCATCCATCCCTGGCAACCCTTTTTCTCTGAACGTCCGGCCTGTTCTCCAAACCACTCTGTCTCTGACGAAGATCTATGCATCTGGTCTTCCTCTAGTCCACAATCCATTCTTGCCCTGACTCTGAACACCGTCTTGGTCTTCTTTCCTGGAACTGAGTCTGGCACTCTCACATCACCCTTGGAGGATCAACCTCCCTTGGGACCGTTACCTGAGAACCTATCTGGCTCACGGAACTGCCATCCCCATCTGGCACTGTGGAACACCACCAACAAACCTCCTGGGAGTTCTTCCCGATCTGTGTTCGCGCCTTGGGCTTCGAATCCGTGTACTTTCCTATACCTTGGACTTGTACACCATCATCTGGGACTGAATCAGTGTTTAGCTTTGCTGAGCCTGATGCTCTGATACCAATGTAACATGCGGAAGCTCTGGGTAGTCTTCTTTCTGCCCTAAACACTCTTGGAAACCTTCTGATGCAAAAATGCACCATGTGATGCAAAAACGCAGGTAGAGAGAGAGTAGAGAGAGAGAGTGAGAAGTGCTGGAAATTCAGTATATACTATGGTACAAAAAGGGTACATATCTTGCAGCCATGGGCTGCCTTCATAAAAAAGGTGGTTAACCCTAAAATCTGTCCCCTATGGGACCTCCAAGGATCCAAACCCCTAGTGGGATTGAATGAATTCAATGAGGAGCACTTGGGCCTTTTTATATGGGTCTTGGACCCCCTTTATGCTGGCCGACTGCTGGCCAGTCATAATTTCATTAAAGTTTATTTAATTCAGCCGACTGGTCATTAATGCTTGTTTTCGATGATGCGCCTGCAGCCCCCCTTCAACTTGGTTCAGCCGCCTCCACCTCTGGTACAGCCGACTCCCTTGTGGTACAGCCGACAGGCTTTTCCTCTTGCTCTCCAAGCCCTGCTCCAGTCTACATTGCCAACAGCTCTCTGTGCTCCATTTTTTGGTTCTAATGGTCCTTTTTCTAGCTGCCTTTTCTGGACTAGCTGAGGAACTTGTCCATGGGCATCTGTGCACATGACATGCTAGGAGTTCACAATCATAGACTGAGTAGTTCTTCTCGGTGGGCAGTAACTTACGAGACATGTAAGCTACTGGATGACCATTCTGTTGCAATACACCTCCAATTGCGATGTTACTCGCATCGGTGATCACTTGAAATGGTTCGTCCCACGAGGCAAGGGCTAAACAAGGCGCTTCTGACAAAGCCACCTTGAGGTTCTGGAATGCCTCCAACGCTTGTGGAGTCATTCGAATCTTTTGCCTTCTTGTTTTCACTCCCTTTAGCAGATCGGTGAGGTCTGCCGAGAGATCAGAAAACTTGTCAATGTGGGTGGAATATGCTTGGCATATACCCACAAATGATCTAATGTCATAAGCGGTCTGAGGTACTTCCCAGTTAACAATCTCGGCCACTTTAGCTGGATCAAGTCGAATGCCTTCAGCACTAATTATATATCCCAAGTAATGTACCTGGGATAGATAAAATACTGACTTCTTTTCATTGACATAGAGCTCGTTGCTTTCCAGCAACTTAAGGACTTTCTCCACATCAATGTCATGCTGCTCAACTGTAGCTGAAAATATGAGTATGTCGTCCAGAAATATGAACACACTCTCTCCAATCAACTCCTGGAAAATACGCATCATCATGCGGTTAAATGTAGCTGGGGCGTTCGTCAATCCAAAGGGCATAACCACAAATTCATAGTGGGCCCGTTCTGTACGGAAGGCTGTGTTGGGGATGTCCCCCTCTACAATCCGTACTTGGTGGTACCCACTCTTTAAATCCAGTTTGGAAAACACCTTAGCTCCATTCAGCCTCTTGAGAATATAGTCAATTCGAGGCATCGGGAATCTGCTCTTGATAGTCAGCTTGTTGAGTGCACGATAATCGACACACAACCGAGAAGACCCATCTTTCTTCTTGACAAACAAGATCGGTGCTGCAAATGGCGACACGCTGGGGCGGATGAAGCCAGCTTGCAACAATTCTTGGAGTTGGCGGTCCAACTCCGATTCCATTGCCTTAGAAAGGCGATACGGAAACTTGCTTGGGGGTTCCGAGCCTGGGAGGAGGTCAATCTTGTGATCCTCCGGTCTGGACGGGGGGAGCTGGGGAGGGAGACTGTCCCGAAGAAAAATCTTCTGGAACTTTTCATGGAGAACCGAGTACTTCTCGGAAGCACTAGCCACCGTCTGGGCTGTCTGGATGTAAATCATCGCACACTGTGCGCCTTTCTGACTGCTCGCTTAGCCTGCAAGTGGCTTATGAGTGGAAAGTTCGGAATACTTGGCTCACACTTAATGGTCACCGGGGTGTTTGACACATTCCGATCGATTTGGAACGTGTGCTTGTCCCACTTGACATCAGGAAGAAACTTGTGAAACCACTGGATACCCAAAATTATGTCTGCTCCTACAAGAGAGGCAACCATAAAGTCACGAACAAACTCTATGCCCTGAATCACTAACTTAGCACCTAGAGCTTCATACTTGACGCTCGTTGTCATACCTGTGCTAAAACCCTCAACTTGTTTGTCCACCGGAGTCAGCTCGAAACGGGCACGCCTAGCGGCCTGTTCCGTGATCACATCCTCCGTGCTGCCGCTGTCAAACAAGACGACTCTCTGGCCACCTATGTGGCCAAAGGACTTGAGCAATTCGTTGCGCTCATACTCCTGGTCATGGGCGTCCTTCTGCTTATCTTCGAGCTCCCGGCTAATAATTGCTCCAACTGAAGCACCGGGGGTTGAAGAACTAGGGGTAGCCGCTGGGGTCTGTGTGGGAGCTGTGCTCACCACGGAAGCTGTGGAGACGGCGGCGGCCTTTGGAGGCTTCTTCGGACAATCCGAGAATTATGTCCTTTTGTGTGACAAAAGAAACATCTACCCTCCTTCCTGTACTGAGAAAGCTCCTCAGCACTCAACTTGCCACCTGTCTTGCCTGCCTCCGCTTTTTGGTCTGGAGTAAGCTTAGACGCATTGTTCGAGTTTTTGGAGCCAGAGGCTCCCAGGCTCTGTCCTGGGGAAGACCCCGTCTGGTTCTGGCTTTTGCCCCCTGAGGCGTTAGCCTTGGGAGAAGCCGGCTGGGAAGTCTTGGGCTTGCCACCATTGTGTTTCATTTCTGCACTCTGCGCAAGCGAGAGTGCGTCCTCAAAGGTGGCTGGCCTAAACATACGCACCTCCCATTGGATTTGCGTGTCCAGGCCATACAAAAACTGCCCTTTCTTGTCCGTATCAGATAAGCCTAATTGCAGACACAAGGTCGAAATTTTATTGGTAAATTGAAGGACTGGTTGCGCGTTCTGACGCGCTCCCCTGAACTCGTTTTCGAGTCGCTCAAGGTAGTGAGGCGATAGAAACCGCTGCTTAAGGTCGCGGACGAACTCGTCCCACACATAAGCTGCCATACCTGCTTTGGTGTGGGCATGAGACCACTGAGTCCACCAAGGAATGGCCTCACCTTCCAAGTACCAACTAGCTAAGATCACTTTGTCAGTATTTGTTTTCCTAACTGCGGCAAAGTAAGCTTCAAATTGATGTAACCATGAATAAAGAGTAGTGGGATCGAGTTTACCATTATACTTACTGAAATTCATTTTCTCGGAAAAATGATTCGAGGGCGCCGCCGGTGTCAATCTGGCGTCCAACGCTCTGAGGTAATCTGCAAGAGTTGGAAGAAGATAAGTCGCTGAAGATGCAACCATGGATCCTCCAGCACCACGAATATTGGAATCACCTCGGAGAGAGCACCCACTAACTTGTTTCCTCGAAACAAGATGCCACCACGTACAACAAGGAACTTTGCTTGGCCACGAATTCCTACACAAGTGTGCGGTGAACTCCAAAAATAGATGATGAGCTATTGGACACACCGTGCCCATAATCCCCAACAGTGGACGGAATACATCACGTCCCAAAAGCCTCGAACAATGAACTTGAAACTGATCCAGTTAATAATCTCTGTTGTACCAAAGATAACCATGTCCTACCAGATGTCTAATGCTTGGAACTCAGAATCATGGTCCCCATGCACGAGTAAGTGGAGCTGTAATTAGTCCCTCTCCCGCCCACAAGCCTCTTCTGGTTGGAAGCACATGGGGGGAAACTGCATGTGTACTAGAGAAGCACACCATCTGGGGTCTCTTGAGCCGGAAGCGCCCTAGGAGTCCTAGAAGCGGTACTAGAATCTGTATCACTATCCTGTGTCGTGTCTTTGCCTTTTATCTGAGATGACTAGGAGCCCTAGAAGTGGTACTAGAATCTTTATCACTATCCTGTGTCGTGTCTTTGCCTTTTCTGTGAGATGAAGCCTTGCCCTTGGTCTTGTCCTTCTTTTTGGACAAACAATCGCTAGACAGATGTCCACTTTTTCCGCAAGAGTATCAGCGACTCCGACCTTTCTTTTGAATTGAGGAAAGTGCCTGGTCAGAACTGTTGACTGACATCTTCAATTTACCCTGTGAGATGAGAAAAGACGACTCCAAAAGTAGGGAGCGAATATCATCAAAATCCAACTGAGTGGATGTGACCTAGCACCGCAAAGATCGAGAAATAACATCATAGTCCGGAGGAAGCTTGGTGAGGATAAGAGCAGCCAGTTGAAAAGAGGACAAAGCAGCACCCATAGCCAGTAATTGGTCATGGATAACCTTGGTCTTCATGAGAAAAGACTGCATGGAATTGCCTTCAAGAAATAAGAAACCTTAAAGCTGCCCCTGCAAGGTAACTGCCCTCATTGATGAATCTCGTGCAAAGAGATCCTCCAACGTTGACCATACCTGATGAGCACTGGAGAGAGTTTGCACTGCTGGTGAGACCTCCTCGGTGATGGTCCGCACAAGAACAGAATGCGCCTTCGAGTCTTGATTCTCCTAGTCTTGTAATTCACAGCAAATTCATCCTCCTGATCCTGAGTCCACCTCCTAGAGTTTTGAGGACGCTTGGGCTTCCTTTCAGTGCCCTGAACAATGTCCCACAAACCCTTGTGGATGAACCAGACCCGCATCTGAAGCCTACAATGAGCGTAGGTGGGTCCTTTCAACTTGTCATCTTTGTTTGTACAGGGGGGAGCCATATCCAGAGCAGCAAAGAACAAATCTCAGCTCTCAAACACTTCTCTCAAGTCCTTTCCAACGAAGCGAGGCACCAGGAACAATCAGCCCCCTCTCAAACTGTAGAGAGAAAGAGGCAGGACAGCAGCAAAACAGTCCAAGATCCACCGGGAACCTCCTCCCGGAAGGGCAGCGACTCGTGGAGGAAGAAGACAATGTAGGGCCACTTGTCTGGCAGCACCAAATGCAAAGAACTCACCAAAAACAGATGCCGGTGCAGAAAACACAGCCACAACTCCACCTTTTACCTCTGTAGAAGAAAACGCAGCCAAGTGAGCTGGCCGGATTGCCTTTGTAGGAGAAAACGCAGCCACCAAAACTAGCCTGCAGCAAACAGCCGGCTGGCTGGACCTAAAAACGCAGCACTGTTGGGGAAATGCAGCCACTGTTGTCACAGATCTGCAGCTGGGAGAGATGTGGAGAAAAACGCACAGCAAAAGGAGGGAAAGGTGGGCAGATTTGCAGAGTTTGGAGCAGCCTGGACCTAACTGTATGATACCATGAAGGAGATGGCACATGTGGAAGCATAAACAGTAAACATATGAGAGAGTGCAAAGTAGAATGAGAGAGTTGGACAAGATCACCTTTTATAACAGCAATAAAGCTTTACAATGGCAATGGCCAGCAACTGGATGTTGAACTATGTGCAAGGGAATTGGATAAAGTAGTGAATAATGGGGAACTCCTTATATAGTGCATGAGTGAGCTGGCCGACTGCTCACAGGACAAATAAATAGGAGAAATACAATAAAATGCCCAGATAAATGGTAAAGCCCCAAAACACTGAGATGCACAATTCTAACATTACAAGCATAAGAGACTGTTGCAACAGCCAATGACCTCCAACAAATATGCAAGAATGAGATGAGATATCAGGAGAAGGGTGTGAACTCTTATATATCTCCGATATGAGCAAGTCGGCCAACTGTAGTAGGCTGATAGCAATCGTGAGCCATAAATGTGCCATAAATGGCCTAAAAAGACTCATAAAAATGCTAGAAAAATCCTAAATGATGTCTGCCAGCTAATGCAGGGCCTCATAGAAATGACGAGTACAAGCATACTTGTGTGTGTGTGGAGTGCGTGTGTGAGAGCATATCTTGATATAGACTTCTACACCCACTATTGGGCAATGATGATGTTAGTGGGGATGTCGTAGTATCTAGTCTATACTACGCATAATGGAGTTGATAGTTATATAGTCTTGTGGGTTGACTACCATGAGTATATAACATGCACGTTCCTAAAAGGTGAATTTGGCCATGTTCTTGGATTCATCTAGGTATATAATTCAGCCGTATTAGTGGACATGCAGATTTCACATTGTGAAGTTTTCGTCCGAGTTGCAGCCAGTTGATATTGTGCTTATTCTTTCTATCTTTAGCGGTGCATTTGCCCTATCAACTACTTATTTGCTGTACCAATTCTTTCTATTTGCTACTTCCCTTAGTGCTAGGCTTCATTATGGTGGATGTTGGACCGATGCGGGAGCGCAGCAAGCACACACGAGAGAGAAAGAGAGGGAGAAGGAGGAGAGCAGACACGAGAGATGGGGGGTGGAGCTATCCACTGTCTCAACCAAGAGAGAGTGAGCCCCTTATTCACTAACTAAAAGAATAAGGAGATGTGTGTACATAAGTGGGCGGCCGGACACTGGGTGCAGGCACACTGCCTTTACCCAACATTCTTCCACTAAAGGCTATGTGCCGATAAGTGGAGAGAAAAACTAGCCTACAACTAGTATATACAAGAGGTGAGAGAAGACGGCTCTCAACCTACGCCCACTAGCTCACTCCAAGTACGTACATGCACCTGTATGTGCTCTAGCAACCACTCAGAGTGTGCAACACTGCTAGAGCGTACATGCACCTCATGCAAGTATCTAGTAAGGACCTGCACAGCTCCACAATGCACAATGCCAGTGTCAGCCACCGAACGGCTAACAACTCCCACTGCAAATGCACCAACCGCATAAGCAAGATCAGGTCTCGAGACCAAAAGGTCAGACATGAGAGACCCGAAAGCTGACGAAACCTGCACTATCTCAGCCAACCTGTCACTGTCAGCAACCTCAGTGCCATATGCATCCTCAGGATCTACCTGTCCATGCATCACAATGTCAGCATGATCTGGCATATAAGACGAGAATGACTGCAAAACCGAAGAATCAGCACCACTGCAATCATTCGGCCACTGTATGGCCTCTCCGATACTCTGCTGTGACTCACTAGCGCAAAGACGCTCTACCTGTCTATACATAGACGTATCATGCACATCTGACTCTACCTGCTCGACCAATGTCTGAGCGTCCTGTGACTCGTCTGACATAAGCATGTCAAAGAACTCTAAGTCACTCATCTCCGTCAAAGGAGGCATCTCCGTCCTAGGAGGAATAATCTGCTGTGCCTCACTAGAGCACTCCTGCTCTACATGTCCGCACACAAACATGTCCTGCACAGCTAGATCTCCCTGCTCGACTAACGTGTGAGCATCCTGCTCAATCAATGTCTGAGCATCCTGCAGCGCATCTGCAAAAGAGACACGTCTCGTCTCTCGCTTTCCACATGGCTGCAATATCACAGAGACTCCACCGTCTCCAAAATGAGAAACATGCAAAGGGTATACCACGCCACTCCTGGCACCTCTCGCAATAACCAGCGAACCCAAATGCATCTGGAAAGACCGCTCTCTAAGCAGTACCTGACAACCAGTGTCTCTCAAGTGTCTCACTGAAATGAGACTCTGTCCTCCCAAATCTGGAACATAGCGCACATGACTAAGTGTGTACAGAACACCACTAGGCAATGACAAGCATATGTCTCTTGCACCTGCGATCTCATACACTGAGCCATGTAGATGCATACAACCAAGTCTCCCACTAGAAAATGTGCTAAACCACTCACGATGAGACGTGACGTGAAACATAGCATCTGCATCTAGCAACCAACGTGGAGAAAGTGAGCATCCATCAAAGTATGCAGGAGGAACACTAGAGGCAAAGGTGACATCACCGTCACTGGCGTACTCAGTCACTGTAGCTGCCTCTCTCACCTATGTCAAAGGAGTCTGTGCATCATGCATACATCTCCGTCTCTGTTGCCTCATACGCCTGAAGCAACGACGCCTAATGTGCCCTGTGTGGCCACAATGCCAACAGCGCATATGATGGGAAGAACGAGAATGATGTGTACGAGACCTCAACGTCTCAACCTCTGGCAACAATGATTGCTCATCTGTATCAGGAACACGGACAACAACATGCTGGACGAAATCCAGAGCCATGTGTGTGCAAGGAAACACTGAACAACAAGACAAGCAACCAATGCGCACAACTGTATGTGGCGGATGCGGAATCCTCGACGCAATCTAAACCACAAGATGCCTGCCAACAAGAATAACCTGCAAACCTCGCAGCAAACCACTGTGCTACTCGCACCAAACTGTGCTCAACACTGCAAGTCCAATGGCAATATCAAGGCATCAAAACAAGCTGGCTGTATACACTGCCAAAACCTCTGTGAGCAACGAATGCTCGAGAATACCACAATCTCCCACTCGAGAGCAAGCGTAGCGAAATACACGCTACGAATCAATGGCACAAAGAGGCATCACATAACTGCAAATTTTGACAAAATTTCGGCAGCATAACGGCAGTAAATGGCCAAAAAACCAAAATAACCAGCCAAGGTAAAAATAGCCCAAAACTAAAGGTGTAAAGCTCTCAAAAGAGCACAACCAAGTCTCAATGCAAAGTATCACTGCGGAGAATCACATTGCATCTGACATAGGTGACCAGACACTATGCATGGGTCCTATGGTGCTCGCGGGATCGCTCCAGTACTCGTATCACCGAAAGGATCCCGGACATGGGTACCCCCCAGCTCAATGAAAACCTCACTCGACCCTCAACAATGGCTGCAATCCAATCAGCTGACTAAATAGTACGTGTCCTCAATGACCATACATAGGGCTATCCACAATGCCAAAGAGCTATCACAGCTCACAAATGCGTATGGCAAAGCCCAAAACTGTCAGCACACACAATGCCAAGCACGGCAACAAGCAACCAAAGAGGCAAACACTGCCAACGTCAAGTGTACCAAGGCACGAGCTGTCAAGGCATATAACTAAGCATATGTCCCACTGAGCATAGAATGCCAAACACGGCAACTCTGACCCAAAGTCTGTCACTGTCAACAATGCATACACTGTGTCTCGGAGCTCAACAGGGCATCCACTACTTTAAGCCAACACACTGGGCACCAAGAGCATACACGCTGCCAAAACTGCAACCTGTGGACTAGAGAAAACTCCAATAACGGCACCTGTGCTCGTAGGAGACAACAAAGCTATGGTCATGCACGAGAAAAACTCAACTCGCTGTAAGAGGAGCATGCATAAAGACCACAAATAACTCCACCTGCAAGCCTGCAACACGCTCAAAAGCGAGACCCACAATAGGCATACATCTCTACCAGTAATCGTGTCCTGTCAACCTGCCAAAAAATGCGCAATACGGCCACGCTACACAACCTGTAGCTCAAAGACAAGACCTGGCGAGATACCTGCAACCTGTCAATGCTCATAAAAGAGCACACAAAACCTGTCTCACGCAATCGGCATACATGTCCTGCAAATCATTGCTCTAAGCATACATATCCTGTGCGAAGAGCATCATCGCTCATGCATGAGCGGAATCCAAAGCTCACCACATTTCACGTACATCAGCACTGGAGCAAATCAGCCCCAAAGCTGCAAAACATAGTACCAGGAACCTGTGAAAAACGTCAAAATTGGAGATCCGAAATGCACACAGCTGCTGCAGAAAATTCTGTGATCAGAATAAGGTCAAATGAACACCACCATTGCGTTCGGAACGTGCCAAAACCCCAAAAAAGACTCTTGGGTTGCGCAGATCTGAGTTCGTATGAGGGATTTATGGCCAGAAAAGTGATTTTCGGGCCAAAAAATGCACCTGCGGAAAACTGTTTCTGCAATCCTCCTCTCAAATTAGCACTTACAAATGCATACACACCTACTAATCGATCTTTCAAGCTTAGGGATGGCCCTCAAGCTTTCTCTGTCCCCGAAGCTCTCTCTCAAGCTTCCATGGCCGAGCTCCGTACTCGAGGCCAAAAGCTCCACCGCACACCGCAAGCGCGCACACGAGGCACGCACACCGCGACTCTCCTGTCGCTCTGATACGAGTTGTTGGACCGATGCGGGAGCGGAGCAAGCACACACGAGAGAGAAAGAGAGGGAGAAGGAGGAGAGCAGACACGAGAGATGGGGGGTGGAGCTATCCATTGTCTCAACCAAGAGAGAGTGAGCCCCTTATTCACTAACTAAAAGAATAAGGAGATGTGTGTACATAAGTGGGCGGCCGGACACTGGGTGCAGGCACACTGCCTTTACCCAACAGTGGAGTTTGCCTTGCATCTCCGGAGGTTTGACAGAAACTGAGTACGAAGGGCTTTGTGTGAATATATGCTCTTATGTGTGTGTGTGCGTGTGTGAGAGCATATCTTGATACAGAGTTCTACACCCACGGGCATTGATGACGTTAGTGGGGATGTCGAGGGGTGTCACAGTTTCACACCCCTGGCTGGGTCGTAGGTGTGGGGGTTACCTTTGACTACATTAAGGACGCCAAAACAGTGTTCAAACTTGTCCCAACCTGTTGCATGCTGCTAATTTTTCCATAAATCAAGAGCGTCACATTTCCAACTTTGTCCACCAATGCCAGTATCTGGTTGCTTATTATTCTCAAACGGCTAATTCGCATAGGCCTTTATCTTCGGTCACTTATTTTTTTTCACAGTCATGCACCCAGACTAACCCTAAACCTCTCAGTCTCTTATGACCATGTCTTTTATTGATAGGGCTGAGGATGGTCACCTACTTCACCCTATATCATGGCCTTAGTGCAGATGTAGTGATTATGCTCATGTTAGGGATGATGAATCTAAGTAGAGAGAGCAACACTTGTAAGTGTGGGCCTATTCTTTGCAACTTCGTCCTAACCCGGTGTATGTTTTGATTGGCTTGTACGTGGCTTGGTGTGCTAGCGTAGAGTGAGTTACTGTCATGTGCATAGTGTGTATCTACCGTGTGCTACACGCACACAAGACTAGCTTCGAGGTTTGGGGAAGCTTGGAGCTAGGCAGGCTGATTGGCGAGCTGAGTTAGGGATAGACTAACGGGCGGGCATCCAAGTATGGACGGGCGGGCGCCCAAGTGTGGACGCCCGATGATCGGCCAAGAACCTATAAAAGGGTGGCCAAGGTCAGCCATTAGATATATAGAGTCTCGCGTGTCTTTGTGAGAGCTCTATGGTCAGGAGCCTGGATCTAGTGTAGACGTGCATCTACTTTATGCAGCCGAGGCTGGCAACAGTCTCGTGGCCCGCAAGGGTAGCTTCGTGGCGGTATGTGACGTCACGAGGTAGAGGTTGGTCGGTACGTTCATCTAGTTAGCTCAGCTCGTGGCTCGGTGGGGACAACCAAGACTTGTGGGCTTGCCCACGGCTGTCAAGGTTGAGAGGTGATTCAAGCTTGCACCCCCTTCACGTTTGTTTGGTTTGTTTGTAGGTTTCGAGTCTTGTACTAGGAGCGTTCTACGAGGAGATCCTATGGGGATTTGACAGTGGTATCAAAGCAAGCCTCGAGACTGCTTTATGCAGCTGAGGCCGGCAGCAGTCTCGAGGCCCGCAAGGGTAACTTCGTGGCAGTATGGGACGTCACGAGGTAGAGATTGGTTGGTACGTTCATCTAGTTAGCTTAGCTTGTGGCTCGGTGGGGACAACCAAGACTTGTGGGCTTGCCCATGGCTGTCAAGGTTGGGAGGTGAGTTAGGCTAGCACCCCCTTCACGTTTGTTTGGTTTGTTTGCAGGTTTCGAGTCTTGTACTAGGAGCGTTCTACGAGGAGATCCTATGGGGATTTGACAGTGGTATCAGAGCAAGCCTCGTGAACAAGCAAGTCGGTAGGTAGAGAAAAAGATGTCGAAGAAAAGGTATGAGTTCATGAAGATTGTTGTTTTTCTGAGTATACTGCTGTTTTTTCAATTTCAGCATGTTATTTTACATCGTTGGAACTCATGTTAGGGTTTGGTCTTGTAAGGGTTATTTGCTTTGCAAAGAAGAAGGGCTAGATGTGTTCTTGCAACTGTATGAACAGTTTGAAGCGAGAGAAAAGAGGAAAAAGCCAATCTGCTGTATGTTTGTAAGAGAGAGAGAGAGAGAGAGAGTAACGCTTGTGTGGTTGTTCCAATCGCAACCGGGTTGGTATGTGTAGGCAGGCAGGCACGTGTATGCTAGTAGCCTGTGCACTCAGCCAGGCAAGTAATCTAGTATGCGTAGGCTAGTATGCGCAGGCAGCACAGCCGGCCAACTGTACGAGCAGGCAGTCGAAGGGACAAGCGCCAATACATAGGCGGCTGACTGTATGTGCAGCAGGCGCAGGCTGCCAAGAACGTGCATAGGCGACAACCGATTGCAAGTGGCCAGGTACGTGTGCAGGCGGCGCACGTAGGCAGGCGAACAGGTGGCGCAGAAAATAGAGAAAAGGAAAGTCGGGTGGGTTATTTTTAGCTTAAAAAAAAAAAACCTCTGCTTTCAGTGTTTTCACATGCGCTTATGGGTTTTAATAAACCCATATCTTAGAGAGGGGTTTTAAAAACCCATGCTGCTTTATAAGTGTTTTTTTAAAAAGAAAACAGAATATATATATATATATATATATATATATATATATATATATATATATATATATATATATATAAATTAAAAAAAAAAACAAAAGCAAAAGCTAAGTTAGCTTTTGGGAAAGCCTATATATTTCCCTTAAGCGGGCTTCTTGCCACACATCTCTCAAGCTCTCAAGCTTTCTAGCACTCTTATTTGTGCAAGATCAAACTTTTCTCTCACCTTGCCCTCTTTAAGGTGTCGACCCAAGAATCCGAGTTGGAGCCCATTCTCGAACGTGAAGACCTGCCGGCTACGGAAGCCATCGATGGCGATCTTTTCGACGATTTTGTTTCAAAATTAGATTTCCAAGAGTTTAAAGTTGCTCTCGAAGCTTCTTCCTTGGAACGTCAAGCACAAATGACCGCGCAGATGCAGGCTTTATAGAACTCCATCTCTTTGTTGACCACTACCCTGTCAACTCTTTCGGGTATGGATACTTTGGCATCTGCTTTAGGTTCCAATATTACTCCGGAACAGTTTGGGGGCGAGCAAAAGCAGCGTACCAAAGAGATAGTGGACACCTGGCTACATAAGTGGCAAGTTCATTTTCAGTTTCATCCATATGACGATGGCAAAAAGATCCAATTAGCAGTAGGTTTCCTCTCATGCAAAGCTTTGCTTTGCTTTGGTGGAAAGAACTCGACCCTAAACCAACGACTAGGGCACAGTTCGAAGAAGTCTTCGAGAAAGAATTCCTCGAGAAAGAGGATGATTATGATGTTGTTGTCCGGTTTGTTACTTTGACCATGACCTCGCAGAACCTCACTTATGAGGTCTATCTCCAAAATTTAGAGACTTGCAGATGAAAGCTACGAAGATGGATTCCACTACTCTTTTGGGGTTCTTTGTAGCCCGTTTACCCGACTCGTACCGTTTACAGGTTAAAAACAACAAATGCAAAACTTAGCCATTCATTCCGCTCGTATCTATGATGATACAATGGTCTCTTCCAAGTCTAAACCCGTTACCGAGTAGGAGAACAAGCACCAAAGGAAGTTCTCGGCACCGATGGCTAGCACGACTGAAGGAAAGTCTTCGGTGGACCAACCTTCGAAGAATTCTACTTCGACCCCCGCAAAGAAAAAAACGTCTCCTTAAGGCTTTGAAGCTTAAGGAGAAGGGACGTTGCTTTATCTGCGAAGAAAGAGGACATATACATAACGAGTGCCCGAAGCAAAAGGGTGCAAAGACCAACGCAGGACCCAAGCCAAAGGCAGCTAACTAGTTGTCTTTGATAGGTACGTCAGTTACTGTACTTTCTCGCCCTAGTTCATGTTTTGATTGTCTATTCAACTCTAAAGTTTTTGGCGTGCATGATCTTCTCCGAGTTTATGGAGAAGTGAATGGCCATAGAATCCACATTCTTCTAGACCTTGGCAGCTCACACAATTTTGTTAATTATAAACTTGTGCAGAAATTGGGTCTTGACACAACACCCAGCGATCATACCTATGAGGTACGCCTACCTGCGGGTCAGTAAGTATGGGATCGACAGGTGGGGACGCTACCGATCCGGATTCAGGACTACGAAGATACTCTGGAATGCTATATTATGCATCTAAAGCATGTAGACTTGTTATTAGGAATTAAGTGGTTTAAGACTCTTCAAGTCCAGATAGATTGGTCTAGTCATATTTTTTCTTTTGAACTTAGGAACACCCAGTATAGTATCTTAGGTGATTTTATACATCCCTCTCAGGGGCTTCTTGTACATAGAGTTGATTTTGGTAATAGAATGGATTCTTCTTTGTATACTGCTTTCCATTGTGTCTTGATTTCACTTTCTTCATTTCTCATATCTACTATGGATGTTAAAGAATTAAGTGTGTTTGAAAGCAAAGAATTAAAGAAGATACTTGATTTGTTTCAAGATGTATTTCCTAAGGGACTGCCATCAGACTTACCACCTGAAAGGGCAGTAGATCATCATATTGACCTGGTTTGTGGTGCTCACCCTGTTAGTATTCCACCTTACAGGATGAGCCAAGTTGAGGAAGATGAGTTGGCCAAACAACTCACAGATTATTTGAGGATGGGCTAGATCCGTCCAAGTAAATCACCTTGGAGTGCACCTGTGTTGCTTAGGAGAAAGACGGAGAACACCTGGAGAATGTGTATAGATTACAAGAGATTGAACAAGCTGACAAATAAGAACCCTTATTCTCTCCCTAGATCAGATGACCTGATTGACTGGTTAGCCGGAGCGAAATATTTCACGAAGATAGATTTACGTACTGGTATTGGTATTGACTGATCATTAGTCAATCAAGTATGTGTGAGATGCAGATGATTTGAGATGAAGGAAAGCTCGATGGGCTGAATTAATGCAAGATTTTGATTTTGAGATTCGTTATAGAAAAGGGTCCATGAATAGTGTCGCAGATGCGCTTAGTCGAATTAGAGAGGTGAATACTTTGTCGTTCACCGAGATTACTACTGACTTATTTCAGTCATTGAGAGGGCTTTGCAGGACTGATAGTTATTTTGTTCCATTTTGGTAGAAGATCCAGGACAGGAGCTCATTGATTGACCACGACTCAATGACTGAGCAGTCTACCATTCAGGCTGCAAGAGGTCAGTGGATGATTCGGAATGGTTTACTGTTTCCTAATGACAAAATTTGTGTACCATAGATCCCGGACATTAGATCCAAGATTCTTAAGGAGTGTCATGATGCCCCTTCTGTTGGACATTCTGGGGTACACAGGACATTATCGTTAGTGAAACACACTTTTTATTGGCCGAAGATGAAAGGGTATGTAGAAGATTATGTTCTCAAGTGTCAAGTTTGTCAAGCAAATAAAGCTGAACGCTTTAGACAGGCTGGGTTGTTGCATCCTTTACAAATCCCAGGTAATAAATGGGAAAGTATTTCCATGGATTTTATTACTGGATTACCAAGAACACATTAAGGCCACGATTCTATTTGGGTTGTGGTAGATCGCTTGACAAAAATGGCTAGATTTTTACCAGCACGGAAGACTATTACAGTTACACAATTAGCAAGGCAATTTATCAAGCAATTGTTTAGACTGTACGGATTACTGCAAGACATAGTCAGTGATAGGGACTCTAAGTTTATAAGTGATTTTTGGAAACTTGTTTTTGAGAAGTTAGAAACAACTTTGAATTTGAGTTCCTCAAATCATCCTCAATCTGCTGGCCAGACTGAAAGAGTTAATCAGATTTTGGAGGATATGCTTCGAGCATATATATCCAAAAGGCAAAGTTCATGGGAGGATTATCTTCCTATGTTAGAATTTGCATATAACAGTACTAAGCATATGAGTATAGGTTTTAGTCCTTTCATGTTTATGTATGGTTTTCAACCTAGATTACATGTTACAGTGGGATTCTCAGGACTTCAGCATGATGCAGCACATAATTTTTTGCAAGATATGCAAGAAATATTACTATCTTGCAAGAAATGTTACAAGTTGCGAAAGAATGTATTAGAAGTGCTCAAGACAGAGACAGATTTTATTCTAATAGACATCGTTCACCCAGAGAGTTCTCTGAAGGAACGATGGTGTATTTGCGAGTTCTGAAATTTCGAGACTTTACGGACAGGTCAATCTCCAAAATTATCTCCTAGATACTGTGGACCATTTCGTATTACACGACGGATTGGTTCAGCTGCATATGAATTGGATTTGCCTTCTCATGTGAAAGTTCATCTTGTATTTCATGTCAGTAGACTTAAGGAAGTACTGGGTGGAACTGACCAGTTAGTTACTCCCCAAGAAATCATAGATGTCGAGGACATGACATTTGTTCCACACGAAGCTGAAAAGATTCTTGGATTTCGTGAAACAAGATTGCGTAATACGTTTATCACGGAATACAAGATCAAGTGGAAGGATCGTGTTGAGGAGGACGCTACATGGGAGACATTGACTACTCTTCAGAGAGATTACCTTGGCTTTTTAGTGAGCTCAGGAGTGAGCTCTTAGAGGAAGGGGAGTATGTCATGTGCACAGTGTGTATCCACCGTGTGCTACACGCATACAAGACTAGCTTCGAGGTTTGGGGAAGCTTGGAGCTAGGCAGGCTGATTGGTGAGCTGAGTTGGGGATAGACTAACGGGCGGGCACCCAAGTATGGACGGGCGATGACCGGCCAAGAACCTATAAAAGGGTGGCCAAGGTTAGTCATTAGATATATAGAGTCTCCTGTGTCTTTGTGAGAGCTCTATGGTCAGGAGCTTGGATCTAGTGCAGACATGCACTTGCTTTATGCAGTCGAGGCTGGCAGCAGTCTCGAGGCCCGCAAGGGCAGCTTCGTGGCGGTATGGGACGTTATAAGGTAGAGGTTGGTCGGTACGTTCATCTAGTTAGCTCAGCTCGTGGCTCGGTGGGGACAGCCAAGACTTGTGGGCTTGCCCACGGCTATCAAGGTTGGGAGGTGAGTCAGGCCTGCACCCCCTTCACGGTTGTTTGGTTTGTTTGGAGGTTTCGAGTCTTGTACTAGGAGCGTTCTACGAGGAGATTCTATGGGGATTTGACAGTGGTATCAAAGCAAGCCTCAAGACTGCTTTATGCAGTCGAGGCCGGCAGCAGTCTCGAGGTCCGCAAGGGTAGCTTCGTGGCGGTGTGGGACGTCACGATGTAGAGATTGGTTGGTACGTTCATCTAGTTAGCTCAGCTCGTGGTTCGGTGGGGACAGTCAAGACTTGTGGGCTTGCCCACAGCTGTCAAGGTTGGGAGGTGAGTCAGGCACCCCCTTCGCGTTTGTTTGGTTTGTTTGCAGGTGTCGACTCTTGTACTAGGAGCGTTCTAAGAGGAGATTCTATCGGGATTTGACAGTGGTATCAAAGCAAGCCTCAATACTGCTTCATGCAATCGAGACCGGCAGCAGTCTTGAGGCCGGCAAGGGTAGCTTCGTGGCGGTATGGGACGTCACGAGGTAGAGATTGGTCAGCACGTTCATCTAGTTAGCTCAGCTTGTGGCTCGGTGGGGATAGCCAAGACTTGTGGGCTTGCCCACGGCTGTCAAGGTTGGGAGGTGAGTCAGGCTTGCACCCCCTTCACGTTTGTTTGGTTTGTTTGCAGGTTTCGAGTCTTGTACTAGGAGCGTTCTACGAGGAGATCCTATGGGGATTTGACAGCTACTCTGGCTAGGCATTGAGCAATGGCTTTGTTTTTCTGGAATAAAAGAGTTGTTTTTTTTCCCGCACAGAGGAGAAGGGGGGGGGGGCATGCTAATCCTGAGCGTTGTAGCAGTCATTAGTCCCAAATTGCCTTGCTTATAGATCCTACAGCGGTCATCAGTCTGAAAAGATTGCTTTATAGAGGATGCAAGCTTTCATTGCTGAAGCTCATTCACAACTGTACAGCAAGGTCTCTGTCATCATTGTCTTCTTTGTTGCCCATGCATCCTGCTTTAATACTTGGACAATGGCAGTGTTTCCGTTGAATGGAGATGAAGGCATTGCTTGCCGTGCAAAGATTGTACAAAAACCCTGCTTTTTTCTGTATGAATTCACTGGGAATGTGATGAGGTGAGCGTTTGTATTATTGTGTGTGCAGGTATTGGCATCAAAGTTGCACTGAAACCAGAATATCGGTTGACACCTCCGGTATGTGGAAAAAAAAAGTGTTTTTGTGAAGTTCATAAGTTGCTATCTATTTCTCTATTGATTTTGCATCTAATGGAACTGTAGCGAAAAGAGTGTGAATGTAGCCTGACATATCATATTTTGTTTTCTTTTGAACAGCCACAACTCTTGCCCTTAATGGATGAGATATCTCACAGCTCTTTTCAATTTGATTTTGATCTGGAAAGAAGGATATTGGAAGAAGCCAAAAAGGAGGGCCATGGCTTAACTGGGTCGATGAGGAGGGCATCATCCTCGAGTAGAGTTGGGGAAGGAACTGCTGCGGTAAATATCATTATGCTCTTCTGTTTTGGCATACTAACCAACAAGCATGTAGGAGCCACAGGCCAAACGTTTTAATGTAGTATATCAAACTTTTTTTAGAATATCTGCTTTCACTCTACATAGTACAAGTCAATCTTTTTAATGCATTGTGGCAAGGGTCATCAAACCCAAACCTACTTGTGTGATCAAGTTCATCTAACAAAAGGAGGCTTTTTCACACGTTCAATAGGCTTGTATATAGGGCATGTTTTTTAGGTTTGCATTGAGTAAAAGCAAGGCATTACTTACTTTGTTAGGTTCAAGATTCTGGGTTGATCAGAGAAAAGAATGCTTCACGTCATCATTGCCCTGGCCTGCCTCATCCTTACCATATGCTCAAAGACTTAGGATAAGAGCCTCCCCCTGTGAAATGAAGCCTGTTTCTCTGTGTTGACCTTTCTGATTATGAGTGCTTCTTGAAAAGGTTTGCAATCCAAGGTGTAGGCAACAGTTATGGATGCTCCATATACTGGCTAGAAAAGATCCTTTCAACTGTGAAATGGAAAATGATTACAAGCCCTCTACATAGAAATGGCTGAGATGAGGGGGGGTCCTATCCATGGTGTGAGGGAGACTACATAACAGGGAGGGGGAACTAGGCACAGTGGGGGCCTAAAACACCATATAGTCTTGTCATTTAAAGGCTCAGGCTGTGGGAAGGAGGGTTTACATAAATAGAGGGCAGCCATTAATGTTATAAGCCAGCTCACCATGGAGCATATTGGATTGAGACACTACCCTCTCATCAAACTCGCGGAGGATTCAAGGGTCAAGGCCTCAAGTGCCATCCAACGAGTTTGAAAGGTGGATGTATGGGGGATGGAGGTTTAGTCAGTATGCATGCGACTCCCAATAATGTGGCTGCTATGCCTATTCTGTGCATGTATGCTGGGGCTCCCCACTCTCTAGAGTTTTTTTTACCATGCTTTATTTAGATGCTTGATAAAAGGCATTGAATTGTTTGTTTGTTTGCATTATTAGGCCCCTTACATCACCTGCCCATCCTTTTTCTCAGAGTATCTGACATTGGGGTGGTGTTTCTGCTCATGGGCGGGCAATCAAGCCTGTCCATAGCTTGCCGGCTTGTCCACATTTTCTGGACTGCTTTGTAATGGACCGTAAATTATATTACATTAAAACTTGAAGTAAGTGTTGTTTGAAAACTCAACTTTGGTACATTGTGTTGTGGAGGCTGCGGTGGAAGATCCTGTTGTGACCAAGTATACTTCAATGGGTCTGAACAGAGAGGCAGTTGTGCTGGCAATTGCGACATATGGCGATATTCAGACCAAGGTATTTTTGTTGTTGTAGGAAATGCTGTGACTCTTAGAGGTGAGCACCCACTCGCTGGTTTTTGGAGTTATGAGCTTTACCTTTTCTGGCAACAGGTGGTGGATTTTGTGACATCCTATGATGTGTTGCGGGAAATGGGTTTTCAACCTGAAAAGATAGCGGGGGCGTTGGCAATGTTTGATAATGATAAGGAGCGTGCTTCAGCCCATCTTCTAGGCTGAAGCACAGTGCAGTTCTTCTGGCAACTGGGCTGGAGCTTGAATATAGACGTCTTTCTTTAGACATTAATTTAATCCAAACACAAATCATTACTCAAATATGGAACTTCTCAAACTAGAAATTTTCTTTTACAAGCAATATTGCTGTTTTGGTTTCACTTTTCAGTCCTTGATGGCTGCTTGCCTTAGAATCACACACCCAAAGAGCTCACCATAACCTCGAGTTTTAAGTTCTTAGCTTCTATAGTAAGCATGTGAAGTGGTTGGGTTGAAACGAGCTGTAGCTTTTGGACCTACACATATAATTTTTCTGTGGAATTACAAGACCACTAAGAAGGAACTTTAAAGCTTTTTTAAACTATACGTAAGTATTCATGAAAGAACTATAGTGTAGGCCCTCCCTCTCAAAGACAAACTGGTCATTTCTTTTTATGATGTTTCATGTGTCGTTGTGCTATCATACATTATAACATGCACTTCTTGTAATGAGTGGAATTCGGGTTTATATTATACTCTGAATATGGATCATTTGAGTGGGGGTGAGAGCTTGCATATTTCCTCACAAACAAACATAAAATGGGGAAACAAGCCCTTATATTTTTTTCATATATGGTATGTTTGATTATATTGTTTTCCCTTTAGAAGCTACCATGCATAGGAGAGAATGGAAAAGAAAGGTTTAGATGAAGGATTGAAGATTCAGAAGATGATGGAAATAAAAGAGGAAAGGAAAGGATTGGAGAGAGGAAAGGGAGAGGAAAAAAGATGTAGAAAGGCTAGAGGGAGGGATCTATGTAGACTTTCTAATAAGTTGGCAGAGATTATTTCTCATATAATTCAACCAATTGCAACCACCCCAAGATCTTCCAAGGTGAAATTGCCTTGGAAGAGGAAAGGGAGAGAAAAAAAGATGTAGAAAGGCTAGAGAGGGAGGTAAATATCTAGACTTTCTAATAAGTCGGCAGAGATTATTTCTCATATAATCAATCAACTGCAACCACCCCAAGATCTTCCAAGGTGAAATTGCCTTGCTTTTTGCAAGGAAGAAGGGATCTAGGGGTTCATGTGTCAAGGCATTCAAAGCCTAGGCTAGACTGGATGGGATATCATAGTTAAAGAAGGAAAAGAACCACTTATTTTTATCCATCTTTAAAGGAAAAAGCCTAAAAATGGTTATATGAATCCCCTCTCCCCTCCTTGGGGCAAGCTATGGTTGATGGAATAAAGAATGGCCATGGGGAGTGTTGGGAGATCAACAGAGGTGGGAGCCCTTTTTGGTAGATGGACCAACCCATGGCCCATTCCCTTCTGTCTCACAGTCAGAAGGGTGTGCATCTAAGAGTCCAGGAATGTGAGTGCCTCAGTAGAACTACAGAACTAGAGGAAGTGGTGGAAAGAGCAGTAGATAAAGAGAATTACCAGAATATAGGCTGAAACCCCAAGGATTCATGGTATGGCATGCATGGATGATGGACAAAAGAGGCCTAGAAAGAAAACTACGGTTGAAGAGAAAATAAAAAATAAGAAAAGTACTAGCTTGAGGCAAAAGTTGAAAGTACTAACAAAACAATCAGAAGGGATGAGCCATGGAAGAGAGTTTTGAAAGCAGAGGGAAGCCTAATAGAGAACTCGTGGAATAGTCAAGCAAAATGAGAACAAGAAATGGGTGAAAGGGAAGATCCGGGAGCCAAGGCAACACGTAAACTGTTCAAGAGCTGATTTGTGCATATCACCATGAAACATTTACTAAAGATTGTCTTGCACTTTTAGGTGTTTCTCCCTCAATATAATCCTAGGATATCAAGACCTAATTGGGCATATACAAGAGTATCCTACACCCTAATGTTTGATGATGTAGTTCCCCATAGCTCGGAGTCTGGTGCAATGGATATATGTTAGAAAGGAGTTTTATTAGACAAAGAAGCAGGAGCAATTATATTGCTTGAAGAAGCAGGAGTTACATTAGACTAAGGAGGAGTAAAATATATTGTTTGAAAGCATTAGAAAGAAATTAAGGTTGAGAGGGTTGCAAAAAGCTCCATTCAATTGTTGAAAAAGAAGCAGCAACTCCATTCAGAGTCACAATGATAGACAAAGATATTAGTGGAGCCAGTTGAAATGTCAACAAAGGTGGCAATAGAAATTCAGGATGAGAGACATCCATTGTGCTCTTCAAATAGAAGTAGAAGGGTCATATTCCACGTTGTTGGGAAGAAAATGGTCAATGAGCTACCAATGTAGTGCATGTTTGGGAACAAGATGCTTAACTATTCAAGTAGCAAGACAGTTTGAAAGCAAGCACAAGTCATTGATAACCATGAAAAGGTTAGAAACCAGAGGCAACATATGCGGGAGTATATATCAAAGACTTGGGAGGGTAAATTACTAACCTTGGATATCATACTAATGGGAGAGAGACTTGCTCCATGTCATGGTTGATGTGGAAAACTAGAAGCAGGTAGAGAAAGTTCTATTCCGATCCACATAGAGGAAAATAAATCTAAGACCAAGTAGTAAGAAGATTAAATCTAATAACATGAAAACATACAAAGCCAATAATAATCAAGGTTAGAGTTTTTTGGGGGGAATATCGAGATGTGTTAACTTGGGAACACCTAGATCTCAAAGAGGTAGGCCTTGTGGTATAGGTCAACATGTTTAGCCTCGTTGATGTAAGGGTGGTATTGGATACAATTGAGTACTTTCTTCACTTGTCCACATCATGTGTTAAAAGCATCTCACATTTACATAAATTAAAACTGAGCCATTTTTAAGGCTCAATTACAAGACTAGTGTTAGTCAAAATGTATTATATACATGACCATTTTTTTACATTGGTTGCCCAAGACTAAGTGTCTAGGGTCCCCATAGTCAAAACTACTGGTTAAATGGTTCCAACTCATAGATACATGATTTGGAGCTTGGATACCTAGCATTCCTTTTTTAGAAAAAAAAACACTTAGTGTAGGAGAACACAATAAAATGCAACTCCACTTACAAAATTAGCCATTGTAGTTAACATTCCCCCTTCCTAGCTTGAATTCCATCCTTGAAATTGAATAAGAGCTAACATTTAAGTAATAAATGCCATTGTAGTTAACATTCTCCCCTTCCTAGCTTGATTTCCATCCCTAAAATTGAATAAGAGAGAGAACACTTAAGTAATAAATGCAATGGGTCCTGTGAGTGAGGAGGTTATGGGGCTCTTGCTTGAGAGGATTGGTGGCCAAAAATGTCGCGAATATACCTTCAAATGTGATTAAGCGGTGCCCAACTATTGACTAGCTAAGTACCTTACTTTAGGCTATGACTTGGGGAAGAGTGGGCTCTTGATTCAAGTTTAATACCATGTAGTTGGGGGCTTGCATCCATGCGAGGAACTACCATCAAAAGAATGCAAATGAGTTTGAAGAATGTGATTAGATCTTAGATCGTAGGATCTGGCACAAGACTTGTTGATGAATCTTTTGGGGGTTGTGGAAGCATGGAAAGTTGAAGATTACACTAGGGTTCTTCACTAATTTTCCTCCAAATCCCATGTGTAAAGGTAGGACTAATGCACATGTACCTTGGTGCATGGCAATATTCCTTCAAATTCATGTCATCTTGGAAGTAGGGTTTGCTCCGGCGATGTAGTAGGCCATAATGTTCTTCCATTTTGACCTTAAATATGTTGTCAAAGCCTATGATAACCACCTCTAAGTTTTTTTGTTTTTGGATGGTGCTGCCTCCACTTAGGAAAGAAGAAAGTAATAGCCTTGGCGACCATTCTCACCTCAAGCACTTTTGAGCCGAGGTTCTGATCCATTGTAACTCTATTTCAAAATTGATGTGGGCCTCCTTTGTTAAGAGAATCATACCAGTTAAAATTGACACCTTTTGGAAGGTTCAATCTTGTCTTCCTCATTGACCAATGTGTCCTCATTTGACACTAGCATTTCTACATGCTCTCGTGAGGGTGGTTGTGTTGCTCATTTTTCCTCTTTAATTTGGCTCACTAAGGTGGGGATGATGGTGAATAGCTCCATCCCACACTCTATGGCCATATCATTTGTTTGAGGTGACTTTGCAAAGGACATGGCGTCCTCCTTTGTTGGAAGGTTAGCTATATTAATTTTTATAATTATAATATGATGTGCAATGGAAGAGGTTTGATGTGTGTGTATGTGTGTATATTCTCCCCTTTACTGTAATATTTGCAACTTTAACTTTTGTATGTGTGATAAAGGTATATGCCAAACCTAAGGGAACAATTGGCATTTTTGCAAAGATTATTGTTGACTCCATTAAAACATTAAGATTTTTTGGGCCATCCTTACGAAGAGGTGTTGCTTGTGCTTCCATCCTCTTAACCTTTGCTTCTAGCCTTGCATATAACATTTTAGTTACCCTAAAATCCTTGTTCTTGCATGCTACTGTTGTTGGTTTGCCTCTTCCTTTGCTTCATGCAGCCACATCTCTAGATTTGGCTCATTGCTTCCTCTAATTGGCCTTCCAACCTTTGGTTTTCCATAACTACATGCCTATGTCAACGTCTTCAGATCTAACTCTAAGGTTAGAGTGCCATTGTTGGTTCTAGCTTCTGAGAGGTGCTACTTCATAGCCTTTCATCCTTATATAGCCTTTGCCTTGGCTTTCACCACTTGTTGTTGCATTGGTGACATGAGTTATATAAGAGTGTGTTGTGTTGTGTCTAAGAGTGCAAATTCTTGGTAGTGTTTCCATCGTGTGGAACTTTAATGTATACCCTAGGTGGTTTCACCATAGTCCTTCTTTTGGTTAATGCCATATTAATTTCTAGAGAGATTCTCTCTTGCATGGTTTTAGTCTCCCTCTATGCTTTTCTCTTGAATCCGATTTCTCTCTTTTCTTTTCTATGTGAATTTGGGATAATAATCTTTAGTTAAAGAGCCATAATAGCACTGTAACTTACCCCTATTGATGTATCTGTCCATTTTAGTTCTATTCAAGGTTTTGATCCTCAACAAACCTTAAGGTATGATCTTAAATACTCTAAAAGGTCTTGATCTTATGTAATTTCAACTTGCATTTCCCATTTATCACACTATAAATAAGGATTGTATTGCCTCCATTTATATCCTCATCCTTCAATTTGCTGTAAAACCATTGCTTACGCCTAAAGTTTTTAATATTCATATCACAAATAACTCTTAGTCTCACTTTGTCCAACTTTTCAAGGGCTACTTATCTCTTGGTTAGATCATTTACCATCAGTCATTATTGAACTGCTAAGGACACCATTCCATTGGCATGATGGCTTCAAGCTTGGCAAAAAGAAACAACTCTACAAAAATGTAGGCAAGAGTGAAGACGCAATCACTATATAAAGGAATGTAAACCAGCCTGCTAAAACCTATGCTTGATAAGTGAACACATAATCACTATATAAAGGAATGTCATAGAAACTACCCTGCCAAAACCTGTACTTTTGATAACTTAACCCCATTTCACAGGTTAACTAGTTGCCCTCTCCTACACATCAAGGCAAGTAATAAGTGTCATGAAAAGGTATTGTAAGTTGTAAATCTTTATTAGGAAGGTAGCCATGTCCATGCTTACCTAGCTAATTAATGAATTTTTCTCACATGTGTAAATAAGTGTCATGAACAATCACTGTAAGTTGTAATCTTTATGAGGAAGCTAGCCATGTCTATGCTTACCTAGTTAATTAATGAGTTTTGGGTGCGTGTGTCTTCAAAAGGCCAAATATATATAAGTCAATTTCTCATAATGAAAGGATAGTATAGTATCCCCCTTTATTCTAATTAGTCTTCTCATTATTTACTTTCTCTTGTGTATGATGTGAGAGAGTTGAGGGTAGAGACTAGTGGATTCCTTATTCACGTGAAAATTGAAAAAAAAGATATGGGCAGGGGGTAAAAATTATCAGTTCCATGAATTTATTGAAGTGAATTGTGTCAATCTACTATTGTCAAATCTATTCATAAATTTTCACATCTATGAGAATCCACTCATGTTGTGAAAACCTATCATTTTCATGCCCATGAAAGCCTAAAGATCAAAACTTGGATTTAGGAGAATTGGTGCATTTGAGCGATTAGGGGGGCATGGTCAACATAAAAAAAAAACTATCTTTAACACATTCTCACATACATAAGAAGCAATTCTCTCACCCGTGTGAATATGTTATCTTCACATATTCTCACACTCGTGAGAATATATAATTTTTATGTACGTGAAAATCCTTGAGGAATCCTAAGTCTGATGAGGTTGGGCATTATGGTACTCATCAACTTGGATAAGCAAGTGAGTTGTCTCAATTCTCATTCATGCATGAGATTGAGAATAAGACCTTGTATTTCACACCATGAGTATCTCATTCTCACATCTATGAAAATCATTCCATGGAGTGTGTAGATTTTTGAACTTCAACTTGTGTGTTTTGAGTGTGATTCTATGTGTCAAGAAAATCATTGTATGCCTATTTCAAGATAAGGGAGAGGGATTTGTTATGATCTCACTCTCCACTACATTGCATATAAACGTGTAGGATATTCATATGAATGAGCCAAAGGTGCATACCTCAAAGGCTATAGTAGCCAGTGGACTAGAACAAGACATAGAGGTCCAAAATAAGAAAACATCATAGAGCACGTGAAAGAGGAA
Source organism: Cibotium barometz (assembly GCF_041138505.1). Lineage (NCBI taxonomy): Eukaryota > Viridiplantae > Streptophyta > Polypodiopsida > Cyatheales > Cibotiaceae > Cibotium > Cibotium barometz. The sequence continues at coordinate 35,795,949 of NC_141095.1, forward strand.
TGCATGATCAATTGTCAAGGCTGGTTACATTGTGAGCATAGAATGAGATAGAGAGGTCCAAAAGAAGAAGACATCATAGAGCATGTGAAAGAGTAATGCATGATCAGTTTGTCAAGCCCAACGACATTGTGACCATGGATGAAAGTGGTTCGGATAAGAGCTCCAAAATCTACCTCCCTTGTAGAAACAATAAGAAATCTCTAGCCTAAACTAGCTCTTCACAAAGAAAAGAAGCCAATTGGCTATGAAATTCTTCCCAACCCTGTGTTGGAAAAGAAAGAAATGAAATAAGCCCAAGAGCTTGTGAGGAAGATGCATGCAAAACTAGAGTCAAGGATTAAAAGCCATACTCATTCTAAGTTTGGTTCCAAATTTTTTGATATGTTAATCCAAAAATTAGATATCCTTATATATCTATTTGACACATTGTTCATGAACTCTAAAGATTTCTTTAGTAGATATCCTTGTATCTCTATTTGACACAATGTTCATGAAGTCTAAAGATCTCGAAGACTGCTAGATATCCTTATATCTCTATATTTGACTTAATGTTCATGAAGTCTAAAGATTTGTTTGGCAAAGATCTCGAAAACTTCTAGCGCTTCATCATTCTTCTTCATTGGAAAGGAATGAGACAAGGCTTATTCTTAGGAAATCCATGAAGTCTAAAGATTTATTCGGCAAATATCTCGGCCCTAAAGCATCTGTTTGAAATGGAAATGCCCTACCTCTAAGTGTGATTTGAATATTTGATTTATGTATTCCAAAAGTAATCGATTTTTAAATGTTGTTCAAGATAATATATTACCTTAGCATTTTCCAAAACAAGTGTCGTTTTGGCCTTGCCTTCTTAAAGTTAAAAATGCAACTTCTCAATGTGGGTGTGCTAGACCCCATCCATCATACCCTCATTCCGTTTTGTCATTCTGTTTTGTCACACCAAAATGCATCCATGGCTATGGGGGTGAAGGGAGAGTTCTCTTTTTTTCCTAAATGGAGGCCTAGATGGAGGCAAGAAGATGACAATCTTCGTGGTGGTTGTCTCTAGCAAGAGGTGGTAGAGAAGAAACTCAAGCAAGGAGACCTACACTCAATCCTATCTAATAAGCAAGAAAACCATCAAGTTATACAAAGATCCAATAGAGCACAAGCAAGCAAGAGAGTACAGAAGAGGGAGAGCTCACAAGTATTCTATTACAAGGGAATGAATGTGTACTGCCTAATGTAAAAAATGACTTAATGTTGCAAGAGGTTGTAAAGAAGAAGCCACTCAAGCAAGGAAGCCTACACTCAATCCTATATCTAATAAGTAAGTAAAACATCAAGCTATGTAAAGATTCAATTTAATAGCAACAACACAAGCAAACAAACAGGCAACACAAGCAAACAAGCAAGGGAGTAGAGAAGAGGTAGACCTCACAAGTATTCTATTATATAAGAAAGGGAATGATTGTGTATTGCTTAATGTAAAAAATGACTTATATATAAGCAAAGATTCAATTTAATAGTAACAACACAAGCAAGCAAGGGAGTAGAGAAGAGGGAGAACTCACAAGTATTCTATTATAAGGGAATGAATGTGTATTGCTTAATGTCAAAAATGACTTATATATAAATGATTAGCTTTTACACTAGGCTGAATAAAACCTTTTCAATGTGTTGTGTCCTTAGAGAGCCCCTTGAAATTAGGCCTTTAGCCTGCACATTACAACCAAATGTACTTTGCTTGTTGTGAGTCCAAACTTTGTAAGAATGAGGGTGGGTTCCACATATACACACAAAGTTTGTTCACACACCATCGGAGCACGCTTGATTGCAATGTACGTGCCACGCGATGATTGGTTTTCAATGTGTCTTGGCCATAGAGAGCCCCCTCGAAATCAGATCTTTGGCCTGCATAATGCAAGCAAATGAGCTTTGATGGTGGCGATGACCAAACTTTGCAAGAGTAAGGGTGAAATCCACATACACACACTTACAAAGTTTGGTCACCATCAGAGCACATTTGGATGTAATATGCATGTCAGATGCCTGGTTTTCAATATGCCATGGCCTTAGAGAGCACTCTCGAAATTGGGCCTTTGGCTCACACATTGCAATGAAATGTGCTCCGATGGGGTGGTGACTAAATTTTGCAAGAATGAGGGTGGAATCCACATATACATAAAGTTGGTCACCATTGGAGCACATTTGGTTGTAATGTGTGTGCCAAACACCTAGTTTTCAATTTGTCGTGGCCTTAGGGCCCCCCCTCCCCCCTCTCCCCTCAAAATTGGGCCTTTGGCTGTACATTGCAACCAAACTTTGTAAGAGTGAGGGTGGGATCCACATGTACACACTTGAAAATTTTGGTAACTATCATAGCACATTTGGTTGTAATGTGCGTGCCAGATGCCTAGTTTTCAATGTGTTATAGCCTTAGAGAGCCTCCTCGAAATTGAGTCTTTAGGCTGCACATAACAACAAAATGAGCTCCAATGGGTGACTAAACTTTGCAAGAGTGAGGATGGGGTCCATATATACACACTTGCAAAGTTTGGTCACCATCACAGCACATTTAATTGCAATGTGTGTACCAAATGCTTGGTTTTCAATGTGTCATGGCCTTAGATAGCCCCCTCTAAATTGGGCCTTTGGCTTGCAAATTACAATAAAATCAGCTCTGATGGTGACCAAACCTTGTAGACTTTTAAACTTTGGTCTCACCATCGGAGCACATCTAGCTGTAATGTGAATACCAAACACGCTTGGTTTCCACTATTGCGTAGTTTTGGAGAGCTCCCTCAAAATTGGGCCTTTTGCTTGCACATCACAACCAAATATGCTCCAATGGGTGACCAAACCTTGCAAGAGTGAGGGTGGGGTCCACATATGCACACTTGGAAAGTTTGGTTACCATTGGAGCTCATTTGGTCACTAAAAAAATAGGGACCAAAAGATACAATAATCAAATAGAGAAGAAAAATTACAATGAGAAAAAGTGAGACACCTATAATAGAATAACTCGCAATGATATTAAACTAATCATCATCAGCACCCTCTCTAGCTCTCAAAACATTTAATATGCTCTCATGCTCATCTACATGAAGCCATTAGAGAGGTCGAGCACTACTTTTGGGGCTCTGAACTCGATCACATTGAAGCTTGATTGTAGTTATAAGATGAGAGAAGATGTAGACCTCACGATCAACCTCATATTGCTAGAATTGAATGTATCTCCCATGTCTATAATCCTGTTGAAAATTGTAGCCTACCATGACCATGCTATGTGCATCAAATTGAATCCCATAACCATCCATGGCATCTTTGTTGAGAGTGCTCTTTAGCATTGAGCATCTCAACAAATAATAGTCCACTTGCTCCTCATTGCCATTGGGAGCAATGACATCAAAGACATCATTCATGGTCAATAAATCTGTAAGTAAACATGGTTCCCACATCATGTGTTATACATGAAAAGATGCAGGGGGGAAGAGAGCTTAAGCTCTTGCAAGCACACACACTCACAAAACCCTAATAGAGAACACACAAGGTGAGAGGCTGAAAATCTTCTTCTTCTTCACTCAACACTCAACACACCATATACAAGATAAGAGTACACACCATATGAAAGGTACTCAACCAAATACATACAAGGGTTCTCTATAGTGTGGACCCAACTAAATGAGCTCGCGCTATAACTATGCTAGTCTCTAGAATGGCTGTCACACAGCCTGTCATCCCACTGGCCGCATATCACCCATGATCTCACCAACCATGCCAGTGGTGTAAGTGTGGGGCCTATCCCCCAGGCGGGTCATCAGTGTCCACTGCCTCACTAGATGAGCTCGATATCTCAACACTCCCCCTCGAGCTCAACTCCATCTCATGTACACCAACAAGTGAAGCCTTGAATCTGCGGAGCTTCTCTGTACCTAATGCTTTGGTGAAGATGTTAGCTACCTGATCCTCTGTGCTGACATAAACAAGGTCAAGATCTCCTGCCAAGACCTTCTCTCTGACGAAATGGTAGTGGACCTCTATATGCTTCGTACGAGCATGGAAGACTAGGTTCCTGGCCAACTGTATACTGCTAATGTTGTCACAGTAAATGACAACTTGTCTATCCACTGATAGACCCAAATCTGCAAGTAGCTTTCTCAACCAAGCTACCTCACATGCTGCCATAGCAGCTCCTCTGTACTCAGCCTCTGTAGTACTGGATACAGCAACCGTAGGCTGCTTCTTGCTGCTCCAAGTCACAGCAGCACTCCCCAAAGAAAACATGAATTCACTAGTAGATCTCCTATCTGAGATACTACCAGCCCAATCAGCATCTGTGTACCCATGTACACATATCTCTGTCCTAGTCTCATAGAATAGTCTACAATTCAAAGTAGACCTCACATACCTCAGTATGTGTCTCAATGCATCCAAATGCGGTTTTCGTGGAACCTGCATAAACTGACTCACCAACCCAACAGCATAGCTCAAATCTGGTCTGGTGATCGTCATGTATATCAAGCTTCCTACTATGCGCCTATACATAGTAGGATCCTCCAAAATCTCTCCTGAATCTGCACTCAACTTGCCATTCTGATCTAATGGCACTGAGATAGGCTTACAGCCTGTCATACCATACTTGGACAACATGTCCAAGCCATACTCTCTGCAGTAATCCAATATCATGTGGTGACCTAATCACCTCAATGCCCAAGAAATATCTGAGCTCCCCCAGATCCTTCATCTCAAACCTCTGTCTAAGCAAGATCTTTACATTAAAGATCTCTACATCATGGTCCCCAGTAATGATCAAGTCATCTACATAGATGACAACAAGTACAACCCCTCTATCACCCTGTCTCACATACAACGAGAAATCTGCATTAGCTACATGAAAGCCAATAGTGACAAAATATTCAGAAATCTTGTCAGACCATGCTCTTGGTGCCTGTTTTAAGCCATACAAGGCTTTCTTCAACCTGCAAACATGCTCAGGGTGACCCACATCCTCATAACCAGGTGGCTGCAACATATACACCTTCTGTTACGTGGAAATACATGCTTTGTTTGCTTCCCAAACTGGCATGCTTCACATATTCTCTGCATACCTTCCACTTTAAATTTTGGCAGCCCTGTCACAATTCCTTTAGTCTGCATAGACTTCAATCTTTGCACATTCACATGTCCAATCTTTTTATGCCAAATGTCTGTGTCTGCAACAATTCCTGAACCATTTGCAAACATCGCAGCACTCACTTCAGGTATGTTTACATTCAACGTAAACATTCTGCCCACTCTGTTGCCTTTTGCAACCAACTTGCACTTGTCTTTAAAATCTTCAACATAACAACCATTAGGGTTAAACCGAACCTACAAACCCTGCTCAATCATCTGGCCAACTGAAACCAGATTCTTTGTTATGTTCGGTACATGAAGTACATCTGCAAGGTACTTCACTTTGCCATCCTGCATAGACAATGGCACATCTCCAACATGGGCAATTGAATGAGCTGTGTCATCCCCTGTTTCCACAAAACCTGGTCTTTCTGGGTTTTTCATCTCCTTGAACCACTACTTGTCATGTGGTTTTTCATCTCCTTGAACCACTCCCCATGACTTGTCATGTGGTTCGAAGCACCTGAATCAACATACCATACATCATCTTTTTGTGCTGCTTCAACATTTTCAGACATGGCATTCATGACATGCTGCATAACAAACAACCTTTCATTATCCTCATTGTTTCTGCTCGAGGATGCATAGTTGTTTTGCTGCAATTTCCCATTTTGCATGTCGGCCTGCTTCTTATAACACTCTGCTTGCACATGTCCAGGCTTACCACAATAAAAGCATCCATGTGCATCGTTATACTGCCTTTGCCAATTTCCACGGCCTCTTTGACTCCCCCTGCCTCTGAATTGGCCTCTTCCACCTCCGTGTTGTTGTTGTTGTTGTGAATTTTGGGACTGTTGTTGTTGCTGGGACTATTGTTGCTGCTGGCCATAATTCTGATTACCTGTTCGGCCACCTCCTTGACCACGTCCACGGCCTCCTCTACCTCGTCCTCTTCCTGAACTTGTGTAGAAGGCCTGTTGCTTTGAACTGTTTTTGTTTTGTGAAGACTGTTGGTCTTCACCCAAGCTCTTCTCTTCTATAATATGCATAGACACCAAATCTGTAAAATTGGGAATGTTTTTCCGAGTCTGAATAGACGTCTTGAACGCCTTGTATTGTGGCCCGAGACCACGTAGACAGACTTCCACTTTATCATCATCATCTACTGACACACCAATAGATGCAAGGGATTCCACAATACCCTTTATCTTGAATGCATAGTCATTCACAGACATGCTCTTTTTCTCCACAGTATGAAGTTCATTCTTCAACTGTATCTTACGTGCCTTGGTATTTGTTTCATAGAGCTTTACCAAGGTGTCCCACGCCTCCTTGGGGGACTTGGCATCCTGAATGTGCCCAATCATGGTGTCCTGTATACTAATGGAAAGCCAATACATGACTTTCCTGGCTCCTTGGTTCTAGTCTTTAAACTCTTTCACATCTGCAGTAGTCGGATTTATATCCGGTATCTCTGGTGCTTCTTCATGCTCACCTTCCATGTAGTCCCAATAGCCCTTTCCCATCAGGAAATTCGTCAACCTGAACCTCCAAGCATGGAAGTTATTCTTATCAAGCTTCTAAGCCACAATCTGGGTTATGCCATCATTTGACATCTTGTCAGACACAATTTTACCAGAAACAGCACTCTGGTTTGTCCTGCACAAATTGCTGTATTTTTTGTAGCGGTACTGCAGTACACTCAAATGTCACAAAACCAGTGACCTCAATGTGTATACATACACCCCAATGGCAACTGTTGACCTCCTTGTAGCACCCACAGTGTCTGCACAGCCAGTCTGTCTTCCTGCAGTTCTTAAAACAGAGTTCTGCAGAGAATTGATGACTTACCTGTAGTGCTCGAAATCGCCTGCTTTTTGAAAAACGAAGGTCCAGACGCGCCCGAAACACGTTTTCGTCCTAGAAAAATACGTCCGATAGGACAAAATAGTTTCCCTTTAGCTTAACTCCCGCGAAGAAAGCTCCTCAATCAGAGATCGTTGCCGGTACCTCCCGTAGAGCTCCCGACAAGGGTGTAGTCACCAACACAAATAGGGAAGAGTAGTTGAAGCTCTTACCCTCGTATCGCTTCCTGTGGTTCTCTTGCTTGGAGCTCAGCCCTTAGCATGAACTAGGCTCTGATACCATGAAAAGATGCAGGGGGAAAGAGAGCTTGAGCTCTTGCAAGCACACACACACTCACAAAACCCTAATAGAGAACACACAAGGTGAGAGGCTGAAAATCTTCTTCTTCTTCACTCAACACTCAACACACCATATACAAGATAAGAGTACACACCATATGAAAGGTACTCAACCAAATACATACAAGGGTTCTCTATAGTGTGAACCCAACTAAATGAACTGGCGCTATAACTATGCCAGTCTCTAGAATGGCTGTCACACAGCCTGTCATCCCATTGGCCGCATATCACCCATGATCTCACCAACCATGCCAGTGGTGTAAGTGTGGGGCCTATCCCCCCAGGCGGGTCATCAGTGTCCACCGCCTCACTAGATGAGCTCGATATCTCAACAATACAACATGAAGTATTGGATGCACAGGTGTTATAACTTGCTTGTCCAAGGATCTGCCCATGCGAACATGACATACTCACCCTAGTTACTCTTAAAGAGGCATGCAAACTGTCATGTGAAGATAGTATAGTTACTCTACGAGAAGTGCTCTGAAAGTTCTTGGAACTATCAGATAGTCTAATACCACCGAGCAATGTTGCCATCCACACACCAGAAAAATCTCGTGACCATCCTCACATCATGTGAAAGGTAAGAAGAGGTCATGCTACCACACTCAATTCCCCTATACACCACTCCACCACCTACTCTGTATCTCTAAACCTCTTTGCATTATGCCGAAGCTAATGACATCGTAAAGCGTGCTTCACACATGCACCAGGCACCAGCACTGTCATGCTTCCCCTTCCCATGCCTAGTCTCGAAAAAGCTCCAAATGACATATTTGCCAGTCTTAGAGTGCCACTTGTAAAGCCAATAGAACTTCCTCGAAGACTTGAAATGACCACCATCACATCCATCAAACTTGAACTCAAAGACTTGAACTAACCACCACATCCATTAGACAAATCCACTGCTCATGCCATGTGACTCCATGGTCCATCATAAATGCATCGTGAAGGGAGAAACAATGCTATGCAAAATGTGCATCATGCAAGTGATCAATGCATCACTAATGTTAAAATGATATTCCCAGATAATGATATGAGCATTGGGGATGATGGCAACTCCATCCAAGTGTATCTTTGCGTGATGATAGTTGATATGCATCAAAATAGCCACCTAAAGTGAAATACAATTTTATCTTAATACAATGGTCAAAAGTGATCTATTACATCATAAAGCAATCGAAGATATTATACTTGCTGTGAAAAGTAGTACTCAAACTGTATCTCTTGGCAAGGCGAGAATGTGTAGTTCTCGGCAAAGTCCACCACTGAGATAATCACACCAATGGGAAAGTGAGAACACATGAAACGAGAAGTCCTACCACTTGGCACAATGGGTGTGTCGTATATAGGGGTAGATGTAGTCTTTAAAAGATGTAGTGAACAATAGTAATGGAGTATGTTTTTCCACAAGTTGCAACCTCTTGGATTGCCCCCACCATTGAGCTGGCAGACTACATACTCATATTGCCACCAATGCACTACTGTGATGTCATTGACATCTCCCTCAAGCATAGGTAGTGCTGCCAAACCCCCACATGCACCACACGCTCCCTCGACACATGAAAGGTGATGGTATAAGGCATCTGGCTTGCATGGACACAAAAGAGAGCGTATCAAATCATGCGAGCTACTAGGCCTCCTATTGTTCCCACTAAGGTAACAAAAAACATCATAGTAGAGTTAAAATTCCACATGGTATCGAGAAAACATGTGTCATGCTAACGGGAGTAGCGCACAAACCATGGCTTGCATCGCTGAAAAGATCTTTGGTCAATCTTGAGGTGAGGGTGTGCCTCCACAAACTGAGTATAAAACTCAGTTTGACTCTCCTCAATTTGACTCACCTCAAGAAAGCAAGCCTCATGAACACACCCTTTTGAGACTCTTTTGTAATGCTTTCTTGAACACTAGTGAAGCTCTACAATTGTCTTCCCAAAATTTCTCTAACAGTGCCTTGGTGCTATCATTAATCAAACGATTACACCTAGGAGCACGACCACTAAAAGCCCACAATACGCCAGTATCATCCGCATCTAGACTTTTCCTTCTCAAGGAACAATCTCTAAAAGTGTGTAATGCTATGCAAAGAATACGAGAGGTAGCTCTCATCTTGCCTGCCATGTAGGTTCTACATATGGCCCCTATAATATGATAAGCGGCCAATGCATCCAAAGTTTTCCTCTTCTTGATGGATGCATATAAGCAACAAATAATATTGGGGACCTCGACACCTGCCCTCCTCTCTCAACAACGCTCACCAATCCTAGCAATAATCCTACACTTGGCTAGGTCCATAAGGAATGTGAACACAATAGATTGTGACAAGGGAGTGAGATCCTGAAAAAAGTTACGAGAGTGATCTTGGACATACGACAACATATGCTAGCTTGCCTATGATGTCTCTTGCATCCACACTCTCACTAGAAGAAGGAGAAGGAAAGGGAGGCTCACATTCTTCATCGAAACCAAGGGCAGGAAATCGTAGGGAGGAGAGGTGAAGGAGGTTCATGTGGAGGAGGTGAGGGTGGTGGTGGCCCACCAACATTAGAGGTTGCCTATTGGCATGCTCTCCACTCTCTTTTTTCCTCGTGAGCTATCCTCTTTCTCTCAGATTCTTGAGCCTCACGAGTGAGGTTTTTTCTATTTTTATCAGATTTATTACTCCTACGACTTTGTAAGCCCATTCTCTCTAAAATGCTATGAAGACTAGACACCAAGCTATTATTGAATGAAATGAGCATATAAGTGTTTGCATTTGTAGAAAACAACTTATCGTGCATTGTATTGGATATTCTAATTCATAAGATAAGATTTTCCTTATTCAATTGGATGAGTATGGATTGATATACATTTTTTAATTAAATATACATGATTGATATATATATTTTAAATTAAATACACATGATATCTTTGATTAGATTTTTAAAATGGAAAGGAATTTGATAGTGTATATTTTTTTTAAAAAATATTTTAAAATAATAAAACTAAAAAATAATAAATTTTTAAAAAGAAAAGAAGATATAAAATATATTTCTTTTAACTATAAAATAATATATTATTTAATTTACATATGTTATTTATTTTTAAAAAAAGTGTACCTTTAAATTATATGTATATATTATAATTTAAGAAATAGCTAAAATTTTAAAATAATAAAAAAATATAGGTGAAATAATATATTTTTAATTCATGTTTATTTTATTTAAACTTTTTAAGATATAAGAGTATTTTACCTACATATGCATGGATTATCTATAAATTAATATATATATTTTACATACATGTGAAACTATGAATGGATGCACCCATGCATGGGCTCATGATCACATGTAAACTTGAGTTGATGAGGTGGCAAGGTGGATTATTGACGTGGCAAGATAATGTGATATATCCATATGGTGGATGTTTTGATGACATAGTCTAATGATGGGGCAATTAGAGTGAGGTAGCAACTCTCCCTCCTTGATTATATGTTAATGCATGTGACATGGCATCTAATGATGTGGCATGCCATGTCATTAATAATGAGGTGGAATAATAAAGTGGCACATTGAGCTGAAATGTATGTCATGTATAGGTGACATGTTAGACACGTGGACACATGTATGGCCAACTTAGGGGTCTCCACCTAGGCTTGATACATTACCTAACCTAGGTTACCAAGCCTAGTTAGGCCTAGATTTAGGCTTGGAAGGGAATAAAACACTCAAGTAGAGCTATTTTCATATAAAATGGATAAAAATGGACCTTTTCTTACTCAAACTCAAGCAAATTTTTTTCATAGATTCACCATGATTAGCACTATTTTTCACATAAAATTATTAAATAATTTTTAATAATTAATTTACTAATTATGTTCAACTGATCTAAGACTTTGAAGTAAATTTCCAATAGAGATCTTGAAAAGTCTAACCGTTAAAAATGAAATTTGACCATATGGTCACATTGTCCTCATAATTACCTATCCTTAAGTTATTTAAACAAGAAAAAATAAATACTTTTTGTTATAAAGATGTGATGTATAACAAAAAACTACTCATTTTATATACCTTCAAAATATATAATAACTAATTTAAAATAAAAAATACATATAAAAAATACTCAATAAATCAAGTTAAGAACATCGTTACATACCTTTCTTGCTTGCAAAGTGGGAATTGAATTGGAGTTAAAACAAGGAAGTTATTAACATTTTATCTACTTATATTCAAGATTGGGACATGCAATATACACTATTATGGGGACACATGAAGTTTGGCATTTAAAATTTTTTAATTTTCGGGCGAACTAGATGTTTAAGTGTATGACTAACAGTGTGATGTTTTATTAGAAAAGCTCAATGTCAAATTCCTTTTCGGGCGAACTAGATGTTTAAGTGTATGACTAACAGTGTGATGTTTTATTAGAAAAGCTCAATGTCAAATTCCTTTGCCAAGTGGGTGAGAAAATGGCCTTTTTTGCTACAAAAAATCTAAAAGGTGAACTAAAGTGAGGACCCTTAGTAACCACCCCATGATGTCGTGCTTTTTTTGTTGGACCATAGCTTTGTGTTCTACTCAATCTATTCCTTGAGTTTGTTTCCTTGTCTCTCTGAGTTAATAATTTCTGTTTTTCACTTTAAGTTTGCGATCTACTTATAGGGTACCTTGTATAATTCTAGTTTGAGCACCAGTTTGTTGGTTCCTTTACTACAATAATTGAGCTTCTTCTTTGAGTTCTACTCCTTTGTGGATTGTTTGTGCAGTCAACTTTTGAGGAGGATCTCTGGCTTCTTATTTCTAGTTTTGTTCCAAGATAATGTTTTTTGAGTGTTGGATCAATGTGCCTTTTCCACATTCAATTGCTTTATTCTTTGCTTCATCTTTCTTTAAGGGTCAACTTCTTGTGTGTATCTTGTACCTTTCCCTTTCTTGCTTAAGCTTGCAATAAGTCCACGTGGATCACACACTTAAAGTTAAGAAGTGATTGGTAGTTGAGAGTGATCATGCGATTGAGGAGTTAGAAGACCATGATGAAATTGGGCATTTTTGCAATTGAAAATTGAGAGATGGATCAACCAGTCACCATATGTCTCTTTTTTCTTTTGGTATGTGCAAGGATTTTGTGCATGGGTCACAACAATTTATTGTGTCTAATGCGTGTACCTTGTAATGTAGTGCCCTATTTATGCATAATGAAAATATGGTGTAAGAAACTTAGTGAGGGTCTATCGGTTGTCTAGGTGAGTGAGGGTCTCTTGCTTTAGCTTGGGTGTTCAAAGCAAAAGACATTATTGTTGATGGTGAAGAAACTTACAATAAGATCTTTGCTTCTTATGGAAGTCCTTCTTTGTGAATTTGTGGTCTTAACATGTCCGTGACACACATTAGCAGCCAGAAACAGAATGTTTAGCGCTGTCGTGAATGATTTATTACCTTTTTTGAGTGAAAGTTTCCTAGAAAGAAGCAGTCGATAATGTTAACCTCACCATGTCAAGTTATGTTTTAAGTGTTTTGTTACCTTTTTTGAGTGAAAGAAGCAGTCGATAATGTTAACCTCACCATGTCAAGTTATGTTTTAAGTGATTTGTTACCTTTTTTAGGTGAAAGTTTTGTACAAAGGAGAAGTCTGTAAGGTTAATCTCACCATGTCATGTCGATTTGTTAACTATACATTTATGTGGGAGGAATTCTCACTAGAATTGGCCTATGGAATAACATTAGAAAATGGACCTTCTCACTTTGGACGAGGTCAGGTTTAGTCCCAAGGGGACTTGTGGGCTTTTCAGATAGAGGGTCAATTATGGTGCAAGTTTGGCCAAGTTTTCTTTTTAGAATCCAATTAGATGACATTCCCTTGTAGTAAAAGCAACACCTTTGGGACCCATAATTGTCGGGTGGTTATCTTCTTTGGTTGGAGAGTTATAATTCGAGTCTCTTTTCCTAAAGCACATTTTCTATTGTCCTTAGATATCTTGTCTTTCTCTATATCTTTTTCATAAAATATTCTCTTTATTCTATCATGACATTTTTAATCTTTATTTATCCTCTAAATTTGGCCCTAATCTTCTAATCTTTATTTTATGACCTTAGCCTATCACTAAAGTGTATTTGAATTATGCACATTATTACACATAGGTCTTTCTCCTTCACAATATACCAAAGAGAAAATCATGGATTTACACTAAGCTTACTAAGGACAAACTAGTTTCACATGAGTCTTATTTCATCATTTCTTTTAGAAAAATTAGGGTATGGATTTACACATCTCACGGCGGTAGATAGTATGCATCTAGTGTCCTTAATTTATGAGGTGAGTAGAACTTTCTCTCTTTAAACTCTAGGATGATTATTGATCCAATCTACACCAAGAAAATCAATTATCTGAGTTTCTTAAAAAAAATCCCTTATACTAGCTTAACCAATTTGAATCCTAATTTATTATTAAATCTTTTTGTGTATATGCACTAGGGTTTTTTTTGTCTCTACAATATTAGCTTCTAGGCTCTCTCCTAACTCTAGGGTTTTGAATCCCAATTCATTATTAAATCTATATGTGTATATGCACTAGGGTTTTTCTCACTCTACAGTGTCTGCTTCTAGGCTATCTCTCCTAACTATAAGGTAAATCTATATGTGTATGTGCACTAGGGTTTTTCTCACTCTACAATGTTTTCTTCTAGGCTATCTCTCCTAACTATAAGGTCAAGTCAATTATCCTAACCTAATCCCTTAGATTAATCTAAAAAGATATAAATTTATATGGTCAATAATCAATTATTCTTTAGTAATCCTAAGGTTCACATGTTAAAGGATAGTCTATTTATTTTCTAGTTCTTAGGATAAGGTGTAGAACCTTCGCTTATAAAATCAAATAAATACTCAAACTCAATCTTCCTCAATTTAATATATGATTCTTTGAGAGTAAAAGAGCAATATAGGCGAATTACTCTTACATTCTTAATAGAAACTTACCCTTAGGTGAAAATAGACCTTTCTAGGGTAATTATTAAATAATTAATAAGAAAAATAATAATTTTTGAATATGGGAGCTGATGATATCTTTTTGGCAAATCTTGGGGATTGGAGAAGGGACAATTTGTGAAGTATAGAAGTTGCACAAGTCCCTAGAAGTCCGCAAGTTTTCTTGGTGCTTTTAATGTGCTGCAATGGTCTTACACAAGTCCCTAAACTCCACAAGTTTTTCTTGATGCTTTTAATGTGCTGCAATGGTCTTGCACAAGTGCAATTGAAGTACCCAAAGTATAATACTATGGTTTGACTAGGTAAAAGTAATGTGCAGGTGTTGAAATCTATGCAAGTACACTCTCCTCTCCCTACATAAAAATTCATGGATTTCTCAAGGGCTAGGGGGTCTTTATATACTTGAAAAAATAATTGTTTGGCCACCCCATAAGCTCCCTAGTTAACTCAAGGTTGGTAGCTCACAATATCCATGAAACTAAACCTTAATCTTCATGCAACCTCTCATTTTTCATGCATCCAACCACTCCACATGCATCTAACTTTTACATCCAGTTAACTTCCTCATTTAAGCATGGCTAGAATTTTCTATTTGTCCCCATGATTATCTCCTTATATTGTATTTATTTTACACCCTAAAATTTAGATGTAAGGTCTGAATGGCCAAGATAAGACCACAAAAAGACATTGTGCACCATTCTCAACAAGATGCATCATTGTGTATCTCCTTATATTATATTTATTTTACATCCTAAAATTGACATAAGGTGTAAATGGCCAAGCTAAGAGCACAAAAAGACATTGTGCACCATTCTCATTAAGATGGTAGATACATCTAGAAGTTATTGGAAGCATAAGTTACAATCTATTCTTTATGGGTTTCATGCCTACAAGTGGTTGTCAACATTACATCTTTCCAACTTGCAATATGACTTGACGTTGTCATTACTAATGGAAAATGGTTCCAAGCCTAAAGGCTATCGATATCTTGTTTGCCTCCATCTAGTAGTCAAGGAAAGATGTACCTTCACCCCCATCACCCGTGGAAGCATTATGGTTTGACAACCGAGCAAGGGTACAATGGATGGGCTAGCATGCCCACATCAAGAAGTTTCATTTGTGGCACCATGTCAAGCACTAGATTGTTTCAAACATTAGTTGTTGACCTCAAGTTGGGTTGCCTCAAGCTGGCCATTATGTCTAAGCAGCCCCACATAGCAATCAAGACATGCATGCCTCTTTTGTAGCACCACCATAAGGGGCATGGAACCCATAGGGTAAATAACAAAACAGTCAAACATGCACGTGTAAGTGGGAACACCGCCTCCTAAAGGAACCCATCATGGAAGCTTCTACACCATGGAACCAAGTTCCACTTCCTTTCTATTCAAACGAGGAACAAAAGGAAAGGAAAAGATCCAATTAACAAGGACTATTTCTAACCCAAGTATTTCATAAGGGCAATCCCATGTGTCCTCAATTATGCAGCCTCAGGTAGGAATAGGACAACCCAACTCCATGAGGTGTGAAGAAACATAAAACCCAGAGACAGAGAGTTTTACCTTACGTTCGACCACCACAATGTAAATATGCATGCAAAGACATGCTAAGTATATTTTTTAAAATGAGAAGAAGAGTTGCCATGAATATAGCACCCAAAGGTCCATATTTGTCCAAGACAATGCCAATCCACATCTCAAGGATGATGACCATAAGTGTTCGACTTTTCACATGGAGGAACATACGGGCACACCTTCAACCCTCATAACCGTGCACAATACTTTCATTACTCACGAGGGATTTTCACTTTATAAGAATATATTATATATACATAGGCACCCATAATAGGTGGCACCCATAATAGGTAACACCTGCACCAAGCCTCATCATTGATAGTTATCTAGGTATGTTTCTAGATTGATGGGAGAAATCTTGGACCATGGCATGACCCATTGCCTATATCCCCTTCAAATTTGTAGGAACCTCGAAATATCTTCAATGAATATAGCTCCTTGTGATCCCCATTTACCTTTTCCTTGACTATCTTCACCATCACAACATAAATTTACCACCAAGATGTAACAAGCAACAATGAAGTAGCCCAATCTCTCTACTACCACCATGAGTCTCCATTGAGTTTGGACACATAAATTTGCAAATCAAGCACGGGCCCTCTTTCCTTGTACGGCCCCAAACAACTCACAATCCTAGAGATGAGGCCTTGCATCAAGCATTTATACGGTCACATTACACCACATCTAGCCTCAACATGCTTCCTAACTCAAAGACCAATGAAACTCTTTCTCCAATAGGCCCCAAAGACATGGATTATTTTCTTTAGTCGACTACATCTTTTACCATCCACACCTCTCCAAAATTAGTATCATCTTCACCACGTGAGCTTTGGGGACATAAGGATCCATTCACCATTAAGAAACACTTTACCATCTTAAATTTTGGTTAATTGGAGCTCATTTTGTTACAATGTGTGAGCCAAAGGCCCAGTCTCTAATGCCACACAGCACATTGAAAACTAGGTGTCTTGTATGCACATTGTAACCAAATGCGCTTTAATGGTGATGACCAAACTTTGTAAGTGTATATATGTGGATTCCACCCTCACTCTTGCAAAGTTTGGTCACCATCGGGGCACATTTGGTTGCAATGTGTGGGCCAAAGGCCCAATTTTGAGGGGACTCTCTAAGGCCATGAAACATTGAAAACGAGGTGTTTGGTATTGCACATTGTAACCAAGTGTTCTCCGATGGTGACTAAACTTTGTAAGTGTGTATATGTGGACCCCACCCTTACTCTTATAAATTTTAGTCACCATTGAAGTACATTTGGTTGTAATATACAGGTGCTGGCCAAAGCCCTTATTTTGATGGGACTCTCTAATAAGGCCATGACACATTGAAAACTAGGCATCTTACATGCACATTGTAACGAGATATATTTTTATGGAGTGATCAAACTTTGCAAGTGTGTATATGTGGATCCCACCCACACTCTTGTAAAGTTTGGTCACTATCAAAGCTCATTTCTTTTACAATGTGTGGGTCAACGGCCCAATTTGAGGGGTGTGCTATTTCTTATGTGTGAGAGTGGGTGTGTGTGCTACCCACTTAACTTCTTGCTCTTCTTTGGCTTACATATGAGTGGATGTGTGAGAGAGTGTGAAAGAGTGTGAGAGAGGATTGGTGTCTTGAGAGGCTAGCATGGTGTCTTATCTCTTAACGCTCTTCAACTCTACACAGACAACTCTTGTGGGGCGGTGACAATAAGAGGTGGGTCTTCTCAAGTGCTAGTTAGTGTCAATGTGGGTAACAATGGGAGGTGGATCTTCTCAAGAGCTAGCTAGCATCAATGTGGTTGTCTCTTCTCCAAGATGGCAAGTGAGCATTCAAGTTTCCTATATGAGAGGAGAAAGGTAAGTGTACTCCACTTGGTTAGTCTTGTGCTAGTGAGTGTGGTGAGTTTGGGCTTTCCATACCATCAAGAGATGACAATGGAGAGCAAGATGTATAGAACGATAAGTAAGATGAGAATGATGAGAAAAACAACCTTATGAAACGCAAAACATGAGACAAATAAGTAAGGTACTTTACAAAGGGTCGAGATGAACATGCATGGCCTTTTCCTCACATAAAAGGAGCTAATGAAACCAATAGGGATGAGGATGAAGACTTGACAAGCTTTGTAAATATTATTAGTGAGTGATTTTGTCGTCTTTTATTATATTTTTCTTCATGTTATTATTCTTCAATAAGAAAGAGTGTTGCTAAATCTTCGTGGTTGATTCAAATTTATACACAGTAGGACTAAGTCTGCAAGTCTCAGGTGACTTTAACTAAATAGATTGTATATCTCATCCATAGCATCTTAGCCAAAATAGAAATGTACACTATGAGAATTAATTGTCCTTAAACAAAAATAACTAAATCATTATCTTGGCCTTCTATGTAGAAGTTGAATATATCCACATTCCCAACAAAAAAGAAGAAGAAGTTGATATAATGTACATGCTCTCTCTCTCTCTCTCTCTCTCTCTCTCTCTCTCTCTCTCTCAAGTTGTATTAACATTGTTTAAATATCATCTACAAACTAGCATGAAATATATATTAGCTTTCCTATGATATAATAGTTTTCCTACGAGTGCTTTATCATTACATTATGTGTATTATATGCACCTTACTTTATTACAACGCTTCACCTTACTTAATTATAATGATGCTTTAGAAGCTCTTATATCTGCACACGTGTGGGATGACTCCATCCTACCCCATGCTCCAACTCAACCTGTGTGATCACATTCTCCTTATTGACTTCATGAAAATCAGAATAATACCATAATAAATATAATTTGAGCTTTTTCTATTACTTGTCAATACATTGAGACCATAGTAAATATAATTTGAGCTTTTTCTGTTACTTGTCAATATCTTATGGCCAACAAAGATGAATATTCTCAAAAGATTTTTTATTTTATTTGGACTTGTTAGTTTTGGATTTACTTGAAAGACTATTAAAATGAACGCATTAATGGTGAGCGAGTTAGATCAGAAGAGAACGACGGCTCGTCTATGAGAAACTTTTGTTAATTTCTCTGGTATAAGAGCTTGTCATCTTCTCCTCATCTTATGGGGTCTATGGGAAACCTTGAGAGTGCACACTGAAATGCCCATTAAGATCTCACGTGAAAGACGACTGCTCATTACCCCTGCCTACATGTGTGCCAATAGATACAAAAGCAGCCCGAGAAGCACCCAAGGTTGAAATAACAAGAGTACAGGCCATACAAATGACCTTTATTGGGACATACAAGGACCATTATACCTTTGTGCATAAATCTCAAAATGGACATGTTTAACTAATTAGGTGGAGCGGTTACTTGTCTATATTAAGGAAGAGTTTCACAAAGCTCTATTTGGCATGAAATTTGGAGGTTTAAGAAGAGGAGGTGGAGGTTCGAGGAGAGTGGAGGGATTTGAATTTGGACGTGCCACAAATTTGGAGGTTTGCGAAGAGGAAGTTGAAAGGATTTGAATTTGGAGGCTAAAGATGTGTGGAGCACGAGTCAGCCGACTAGTTAGATTAGTAGAGAAGTTGCTTTTTTTTTTTTTTTGCTTACAATAGAGTAGTCAAGTTTTTACTCGAATAGTCTTTGCCTAGCCAAAGAGCCCTTCTCTTGCACTGTATTGATGTAGAGACTCTAATTGTATTTGCCTAGCCCTTCTCTTGCACTATATTTGGGCTGAACGAACAATAATTAATTAGCATCCTTATGGGCTCTAATTCTGGCCCTAAGGTTGAAACCTTAGGGTTGGCTGCTTAGAGCCCAAGAGTGAGAGAAGAGCGCAACGAATTTTCCTTCACCTTA
The DNA here is from genome assembly GCF_041138505.1 of Cibotium barometz. NCBI lineage: Eukaryota > Viridiplantae > Streptophyta > Polypodiopsida > Cyatheales > Cibotiaceae > Cibotium > Cibotium barometz. The sequence goes on from NC_141095.1 coordinate 35,815,595, forward strand.
CGTGCAGGACAAAAAAACCCGAACAGATTTTGTTTTATTAAAAACGTTCCTCTCTCTCTCTCTCAGAGCACGTGAGCCATAGCCCAAATGTTCCTCCCTCTCCCCGTTTGCATCTCTGTCTCTCTCTCTCTCTCTCTCTCAGAGCACGTGAGCCATAGCCCAAATGTTCCGTCTCTCTCTCTCTCTCTCTCTCTCTCTCTCTCTCCGAGGACTATTCTTAAAAAATAAATAAATAAAAAAGAATAGTTCATTTTTTTATTTCGAGGACTATTCTTAAAAAAAAAAAGTTTTGGCGAATTATTTTTTCACCCCCTTTATGCATGATCACTTGCCAATATGCCTCTCAATGTCTTGCCTCAATGTGAGATCCAAACCTTTCCATATTTTAATTATCTCTTCCAATGTTAATTCAAAGGCTCCCTCCCACACACATTCCTAGTTGCAAGAGGCCCTCTTTACACACATACTAGTTGGGAACCAGTGCTTCAGAGTGCTTCGCACATCTTTTGAGGCTTCCCAAACCTCCTCCCCCTCTTCACGAACCTCCAAATTCTTGTCACGTGGAAGCTTTGTGAAACTCTTCCTTAAGATAATATAGAGAAACCTCCTTGTTACCATCATTGTCGTCCACCATGAGCTATAGTCTAGGAACCTCTTCCGAAATGCCTATCCATTCATGAGAAGAGCGTGGTGTAAAGTGCAGAAACTAGCAAGATTTGCATGTGCATGCTGCATTATTGAAGCTTGTGTTATGTAGGTGCAATACATGTCAAAATTCTACATCTCAAACTTTGAAGCTAGCAAGATATGTTGTAGAGGTTATATCATATTAAAATTCTAGATCTCAAACTTCAAAGTTAAAAGGATATGTAGTAGGGGTTGTATCATGTCAAAATACTATTGGAGACGGGTCTACTGTTTGCAGCAGACCCGTCTACTGTTTGCAGCAGACCCGTCTACTGTTTGCAGCAGTTTGTCCCCCCTTGTATAGTCCTGCCATGTGGCAAAATGAGATGGCCTCTCAGAGAGTGACATGTGGGTGAATGCTGTGGTGGCAAGGGTACGAATAGTGAGAATAATAGTGTAAAGATACTGTCGAGGTTGTCTCTAGGACTAGGGGAGGCGGTCTCCACTAGCCCTACGTGTAGTTGCTGCATATCCACCGTTTGTTTGTCTATTGAACTTTGGAGTATCAATACTTCAAAGTTCTTAAGTATCTTCAAACGCGGGGTTGATCAAACACGGTGGAGATTGTCTTCTTTTTTATCCTTTTTCTAGTCTAATATAATATAAATATAGCCCCCTTTTTTGGGCGGGAAAGATTTGCCCATATTCTATCCCAAAATATATATATATTATATATACTCCAAAGTTTCTACGTTTATATGAGTATAATCTCGAGTCTCAAGTCTCTTCACACAAGGGCTAGGTCTGACCTGCACTGGCCAGTACCTACCTGCGTGCCTTGCGACCTTACTTGGGTATGTCCTGCAAACACACAGGCCTTTTATACCCCTCTATGATCTCTCCACTCACACAATCTCACAGCCGCCACTGTCTTTCGTGCTTTGTAATTTGCCCACTCTTCTTTTTGTGCTCTCCTCTTCTTTTTGTGCTCTTTTTTTGACCTCAGCTTGGCTTCTAGCTATGGAGCTAAACAAAGCAAGAAACAGTGTTCTCTTAGCAGCTTCTTTCTGCTGCTTTCTGCTGCATTTGGCCCCTCCCTCTGCTGCCAAGGACCACATTGTTGGGGCCGACCGTGGGTGGCAGCCCCCAGCTAATGCAGGTGAAAGCGTCCATCTCAACTACACAGTGTGGGCTGAAACACAGAAGTTCTACTTAGGAGATGAAGTGTGTAAGTTCTTCTCCTGAGCCCTACTCTCTTTCCTTACTTCAACTACACAGTGTGGTCTGAAACACAGAAGTTCTACTTAGGAGATGAAGTGTGTAAGTTCTTCTCCTGAGTTCTACTCTCTTTCCTTACTTCAAATGACATCAAGTGTCTAAAATCATGCCAATGTTGTGTGGGTAAACCAGCTTTCCACTACCCAGAGGGCTCGCCATACACAGTGTTTCAAGTGAATTTCTCAGTGTACACAAACTGCACAATCAACATGTACAGTGGGCATGATTGGATCTACAACTGGACCAGGAAGAAGGGCAAGACAGTGGTTCCTCTCAACCAAACTATGGTGTACTATTTTGTGGATGCCAACAACTGCAACAATGGCATGAAGGTGCCTGTCAATGTGACAAAGAACACCACCACCATCTCCACCACCACCACCACCACCACCACTTCCACATCTCAGAGCCAGTCCTCCTCCAAGAAGGACACCTCTCAAGCCTCCACCAATGCCCTCACTCTCACCACTTTAATCTTAGCCCAAGCCCTCCTCTTCATCTGCGTTTGGCTGCTCTACCCTGCCATTTAGATCCTGGGTTTTCTTGTTTCTCGAGTAATTTTGTGGCCTCTAGCCTTAGCTTAAGACCTTGGATTCTTGTGTATTTTTTTTTTGAGGCACATAGCCTTAGCCTAAGTCTTAGTCATAGCTACACTCATTTTGTAGAGGTTTCTAGGGTTTGTGGAATGTGAGGTTTTGTTACTCAATTCTTTACCTTGATGTTGGTTACTTAAAACAGATCTCTATTTGTTATTGCTGCCTCATGCTTTAATATGGAAATGCCTCAGTCGTGAATGAAAGATGCCATAGTGGAGAAATAAGTCTCTTAACTCTTTTTGAATATGTGTAATAAAGGCCTGCTGGTGGTGCTTAATAATTACTTTAATACCATTTAATGTTGGGAAGGTGTGCTGGTGGTGCGTAACAATTACTTTAATACCATTTAATGTTGGGAAGGTGCCTTAACTTACATTATGCGGGGTCCCAATGTTGATGTAAATATTAAACGTTTTGAATGAGTAGTCAAAAGTATGTACGACTCCTAGAAGAATATTACACGTGACTCCCACTCAAAAAGTGGAGTAATCGGATGATTCTACACGTGCAGAGTGCTTTTTATTACTAGTAACCAACAGTGAAAGCATTTGAATTCCAAACCGGTTAATATTACACGTGACTCCCACTCAAAAAGTGGAGTAATCGGATGATTCAACACGTGCAGTGTTTTTTATTACTACTAACCAACAGTGAAAGCATTTAAATTTCAAACGAAAGCATTTGAATTTCAAACCAGTTACCCATCCCTTATGGCATGCGTGTATAATAATATGGCAAATTAGTTTTTTTTTCCCACTTGAGTAGTCCACTTTTAGTCTTAAAGATCCTTGTTAGGTGATATCAATGGATGTCATTGATCTATATCACTATGTCTTTTTAGGTGATATGAATGGATGTCATTGATCTATATCACAATACCTTTTTTGGGTTGTCAGGTATAGACATTATCTCTATGGGTGGATGGTCAATCAAGCTCCAAACCTCTTCCTCTCCTTTGCCATGGCTATGGTGGCAATGGTGATATTACATAATGATTTCATAGTAATGATTGAATTAAGCATGAATATCCCTTTAATAAATAATGATTTCATTGTAATGATTGAATTAAGCATGAATATCCCTTAAATAAATCCTTTTTGCTCGTATCGAATCCAATGGTCTAAGTGGTTTAACAATCTCAAAGCAAGCATTGGTACATATCTTGTAGGAAGTGGTCAATATAGTAATTAGCCTCCAATTGTTAATCACCTATTTATCATATTTTTTGTGTTATGACTTTATTGCGCCTATGCTCACATTTTTAAGCACATTTCTTTGTACATCAAAGCTTCGGTCCATTATGGTAAGAAAGGAGTAGCAACAACATGAAAAAACTTATTATATAACTTAGTTGAAATTCCATCCAAGAGCGGGCTTTTATGGTTCTTTAGAAAGTTGATAGCTTTGATAATTTCATGCATATATAATTTCCTTTGAGATAGTTATTACAAATTGCGGTTGATACGTAGCATCTATCTAGTCTTGCAAATCTTAAATGGCTACTCGCTCTCTGTGTTTTTATCGGGTGAATCCATCTTTTGTAGCAACACTATTGAACTTAAGAGAGCATATGCACTCTTCCCAGAACTCTCTCCTTACCCTTAAGGACTTGTCCAAGGCCTTAGAGCCTTCCCTCCCTAGAGATTACCATGTTAAAGTCCCCTAACAACACCACAAGGGCTCATAGACCCAAGAGCAAAGCCCACAAGTCATGCCTCGAGTTGGTAGCATTAGAAGCATAAAGAGACAAAATGGTACATGGAACTTTCCCTTTCACAAAAATAACAATCCACCTGGGTAATTTATCAAATTCAACATTTGATATAAGGGGAGCTAGGGTAGAGGAGATGCTATTTGCACAATATTCACTCCCACTAGGAATGGGAGGTGGATACCTTCGTTGAACGCACAGGAATATCCCAAGCAACCCTAACTTCTTGTAACAAATGACATCAAACTTCACGTTGGAGTTGAAAATAGAGTTTTTAATGATGGAGGCTATGATTGCATCAGTCATCCTTTTAACATTGTATGAAACGAGGATCACGATTTACCTTTTTAGTTTTCTTGCTCCTTTTGGTTCTTATCAACATGTCATGAGGACATTACACCTATCTGTGATTGCCTTCTTTTAAACTCTCTTGATCTAGGATCCCCATCTTAGCATATTGTTTTATTTGATAAAGATTGCAAGAGCCCAGGGAGGCAATTGATATGGTTGCCTGATTGAAGGAGACCAAGCAACTTGAGTCTAGTTTGGAGAAGGTATTGCCACACTAGGCTAAGGAGCTTGTTGTCCCTCAAGCAAAATCCATGGCCTCCACTCTATTAAGTGAGATGATTATTTTCACGTATATGTTTGATAGTTTCTTGGAAGGAGCCCACATGAGTATCTTGGACCATCTCTTCATCCTCATCACCCTCTCCCTTCTATTGGGTTTGAAGGACAAAAAGGAGTCATAGTCTTCAATATCTACTAGGAGCCCAACAAGTATATTTAGACTTCTTTTGGGGGTTCTTCCATGGGGATCCCTTAACATTATTCTTGCCCTTTATGGAAACAACTAGGAACCCATCATCACAAAACTTAGGGACTGAAAGGGCGGCCTAGGGAGGGGAATTGGAATGCAAGGCTTTAGGCAGAGATTTCTTAGGGAACTCTTTGACCATGGGGCCCTTTGCACCACAATGAAAATAGAAATTGGACAATTATTTGAATAGGATTTGGTGTTTTAGAATCTGTCCATTACCCAAGTCCATTTCTGAGAATTTCGGTAGATCTTGAGAGATGTCTATTTCAATTAGAGGCTGGGGTGCCACATGCAATTTAAACTCAAGGATAGGCCTAGACTTCTAGTGCTTATAGTCATGGTCAAAGGATCTACCAATTTCCTTGCAAGGTGGGTATAGTTGCATGGATAGATTAGGTAGTTCTACACACACGTCACATACAGGATTTGGGGCATATTGATGAAAAATCTAGAGACCACTTGAACAAGGTAAGAGGGCAATTATGAATCATGCACTAGCCTGAGCCTAGAGCTTTCAATGCCATGTTAGCATACTTGAATAGGAAGAAGAAGTAATTATTTCATGCAAAGTTCTATCCCCTAGAGTTCCATTCTCTCTTAATTCATTTCTCGAGGTTTTTAACACGAAGCCTGGGCCAAAGACAAGACCCACTAAAACTCTAGCTTCGTAATCAAATTCACGCATCCTTACTAACCCTTCAAGTAAGGTGATGTGAAGAGATTTACCTCCTCCACCAAGGTGTTAAGTAGCTTAAGAGCTTTGGACCGTTTCATGTGATACATCGACTACCTACACTTGGGATAAGGGGTTGCCTCCTATATTCTTCCAAGGGTAACAATCTCCAATCATCTTTGTCCCTTCGTGATACCACTTCACTTTCACACCAGAGTAGCCCCACCACCTAGCCTTTCCATGAGCCCACAATAAAGTTTGAAAAAATTTTAGTAGAGATTTTGTCTTCCCCACAACAACAACAACAACAAAAACTGCACAAATACCTCTAAAATCAATTCGTATCATCGGTTTAGTGTAGAGTACTCATGTAAATACTCGTTAAAAAGATGCCAAATATGTATGATGGAGTGGTATTGTCTCAATAACTATGTAGAGGAGGTTATCTACATTGTGTACTACACCAGTCACATGAGAGGGGCATTGATATTCTAGCACCCCCTCTGAGAGCCACACCACTATATACACCATGGGATCTTAAAGACCCTTGTCGGGTGAGATCCACGACCACTGTGCACTAAAGATTACGCACATGAATCTTGACCATCCATCTTCAAAGTACAGTAAACTTGGCCAAGTAAACTACGTCAGTGCATCACGAAGTAATATAATGGCTTGAAACCACATAGTTTCATTGCGCCTGAAGTTATAATGTAGTGGTAAGATGTTCCCATTGGAGACCTAAGGTCTTGAGTGCAAATCCTCATTTGCACATAATATCTTGCTCCAAAGTTTTCTAAGTCCCAGACCCAAATTCACCCTCATCCCATGATGTAGTTTACTTGTTCGAGTTTACATTATCCAACATAGTTTTCTTGTTCGAGTTTAGATCAACGCGGCGATTTAGATCAATGCCATCCATTGATATCACTTAACAAGGGTCTTTAAGACCTTGTGGTGGTAGATAGTGCTGAGGCTCACCTACTCACATAACTCAAAATAGTGAACTCTAAGAGCCTCATCACTATCTACCACGGGGTCTGAAAGACCCTTGTTAGGTGATATCAATGCATGGCATTGATCTAAATCGCGACACCTTTTGTGGGCCATCGGATAAAGTAAACTATGAGTCGAATAAAGTAAACTCGAACAAGTAAATTAGATCATGGGATGAGGGTGAATTTGGGTTTGGGACTTAGAAAAATTTGGAGCAAGATGTTATGTGCAAAAAAGGATTTGAACTTGAGACCTTGGATCACCACTACATTATACATTCAAGCAATGGAACCATGTGGTTTCAAGCCATTATATTTCTTTGCACTGCAAAAGAGGATTTGAAGTTGAGACCTTGGATCAACATTATATTACTTTTCAAGATGTAAGCCATTATATTACTTTGCGATGCATCGATATAGTTTATTTGTCCGAGTTTACTGGGCCGAGTTTACTTTTGAAGATGGATGGTCAAGATTTGTGCGTGCGATCTTCAGTGCATGGTGGCTGTGGATCTCACCTGATAAGGGTATTTAAGACCTTGTGGTCTATAGTGGTGGCGTCCCCCCTCCCTCTCCAAAAGTGGTTAAAAGTTGTGGCCATGGCCATAATTAGCAATTGGTTGTGGCTATAAATCAAAGTCTCCCACTTTTGTGTTCTACACCTCCAGCCATGCAACTTAGGACTTGTTTAGACTCGATGTGCAAATTGCTATTTGATTCAGATTTGGATATTTTTTATAATCCAAGTGCGAATTTCGAAATGCAAGACTTGGTTGAAGTATTTGATTTTGTAAAGTCTTGGTGATATCATTGGGAGCCCTTGAACCAATGTGAAGCTGCTCCAAACATCAGAGGGGGAAGGAAAATTTAATTTTTGTCTTAGGCTCATAAAGTTGCAATTGGTTTCATAGTTACCATTCTTAATTACTTGGCATGCGGTTGGAAACCATGCCTTACTATGAACATGTCCTTATAAAAAGTATACCAAATTCGAGTTATGGTCTCAAGATGGTTTGTAACACAATGGAGTTCCTTTGATTAGAGGAGGAAATTTGTGTCATTGATTGTGTTTGCTTGTGGCCCCACTAATGCTTGAAGTAAAGGTAATGTTTAAAAGCAAATGGAATTTAGTACTAAAATAAGACCAATGCTAGGATAATAATGAAATGTGTTGTTTTGGTCCCTTGGAAGTAAGGAAATGCCAAATTTCAACCAAGTTTTTTTTAGTTTGTAAAAAACATATTACAATTCGGGTATTTAGAGAATCTAAACATATCTCTTGACAAGGGGTCTTGATATATTAGAACTTGATCTTGTGCTAGTTAAGGAGTGATTGGTGGGGTTATCAAGGCCAATGGTTGCATTGGCACAAGGAGCATCTATCATGGTGTGAAAGTACAGACTGTTGGGTTTGCTTGTTGGTACCAACTCATTTTTGGTTTGGGGTGGTCTAAACATATCTCTCGACAAGGGGTTTTGATATCTTGGAACTTGATCTTACGCTTTTGTTAAGGAGTGACTGGTGGGGTTGTCAAGGTCAATGGTTGCATTGGAATGAGGAGCATCTATCGTGGTGCCAAAGTCTACCCTGCTAGATTTTCTTATTGGTACCAACTCATTGTTGGTACCAAGTGTGAGTTTTGTCGTGCTTCTCGTGGCATTACTAGTGGTGGGCACAAAATTATTGCTATCTAGGTATATGCATCAAACACTTCATGCTTGCATGGTTTTGAGGTAGTGTGACATGAAAAATTGATATCTTTCATTTTTAATTTTGTGCATATTTTGATGGTTTCTCAATGGTAATAAGGTGGAAGCTTGTTCAAGAAGATTGCAGCGCCCACAATGGAATAACGGCGTGGTGATGCGGCGGCTTGGCGGCTACCCCGATAGCAGCATTCTATCTTCAAATATAATGGTTTTACTTGATTTAGGGTGCACACATTGTAAATGCCACAAGTATGCTTGATAAATACTTTGGTATGGTAGATAGGCTAGTGATGTGGAAAATAAGTGGGCCTTCATGCTCACATGGATTTTAATTGTATTATTAATATGGTATTCACCATAAGGCTACAAGTTGGGGAGTGTGGAAGGCATGTGGAGGAGTGTGTGTAGGTGCATAATTGGAAAAGATTCTTCTAGAATGCCTACATGGAAGAGGAGAATTCCGCCATGTGTAAGTGGGGTCTCCACCTACATGCCACTTAGACTTGGCTATTATCTCATCACACTTTCAAAGTCAAAAAGTCTTTAATTTAATAATCAATAGAAGACTTAGCCTAAGAGGACAATTGATGGTGACATCTACCCTTATGTCACTGAAGGGTTGAAGATTTTTATGTTGTAATTTGTAACAATGGAAGAGAGGGTGATTCTCCACCTATAAAAGGAGCCCTCCTCTCCCTTTCAAATCAAGGAATGAGCCTTCTCAATTGAGCATTTGGTGTCATTACCATTCTCTTATCTTTCAAACACTCTCTTTACATGTGAATGTCTCATTTAGCATTAGCTCCTCATGCTTAACCCAATTTTGGACCTCTTTGATGATTCATGATAAGTGGGATAAGGAGTTATTATCTTGGCGGGCCTGTGACTTCTCAAGGTAGCCCTTGTCTTATTGCCGCCCTCCTTTGGAGGTACCAATGGTTTCAGCGGTAATGAGCATGTGGAAAGACTTTGGGGACCATAGGTAAATCTTTACGATTGTCCGCTGAGCAATGTTAACCCTTACCCTCTAGCTTGAATCATGAAGGAGATGAAAGGCAAGAGGCTATGTGAAAATTGAGGTTTCATGCAAAGAGAGAGAAGTGCATTTTTTGTGGTCCAATACCAATTTTTCAACCGGTAATTACTCATCACTCGGGTGTTGGTTTCTTAAATTGATCATATGGCTAGGAAGCTCTTCATATGCTCTTTCCACTCATGTAACTAATTTCTTAATCCCTTACTTCATTGATGATCAGAATTTCTCCCAAAGTTGCTAACTTTTAGGCGAATTTTGGCAGTTTTATAGTCTTGTAGTAAAATGCTCATAACTTTTCGCTGGGTTGTCCGTTTTTGAAAGTTTTTATATGGTCACGAAGCTCTCTTCAAGCTCTACGCACTTATGTAATCCTCTTTTGCACAGCCTATATGGATTCAAAATTGCAATTCTCTGTGTATCTCTTTTTTTAAAAAACTTTTTGGCCATTCTTTCTTCTTAATAATGATTAATTCCTCTTAATCTCTTATCAAAAGGCCAATACCATGTATCTTATCCTCTTGTAAGTGATTGCTATATTCATTTGCTTTAATACGTTCCGACCAAATCGTCCAATTCGAACGGATGAACCTTACCAATATTCTCCGTATGTTTCCGTTCACATCATCCTGAGTCGGAAGATTTTCTTCCAACAAAGAATCGCCCTCTTGTTTGGAGCTACAAGATTGGCTGAAATTCTTGCTTCTCCGGAGCCTTTCATCTTTCCTTCCATGAATTATGATCTCACCTTTGATGTGTATATCTTTATCTTAACCTAGGGAGAGAAAGGGAGGTGAGGAGGCTGTGAGGTTTCATACAAGTGTGTTTTGATTCTGAGAAGTGACCGAAGTCCAAACCCCAACTTCGTGTCACATCTTTTGGTGGAGTTGACGGGTAGGTTTTACTTAGAATTATTCTATTTCAACCTCAAGGTCCCGCATGATTAAAGGAAAGTTATTTTTAAACAAGTAAATTTCCCTTGTTGCTACTCATCTTTTGGTGCAAGATGTTCAACATTCCGGTGTTCCAAGGATCGGAAGGAGAAGACCCGGGGAGTTATCTCCGAGAGTTTAACCGAGCATGCTGCTTGACGGGTTGGTCTATGAAGGAGAGGGCAGAAATACTCCCAGATTTCTTGGAGGGTGTGGCCTTAACTTGGCATGAGGCTTTGCCAGAGGAGTCCAAGAATGATTGGGAAAGGTTGACCAAAGCAATGAAGGAGAGATTTGGGACAGTGGAGTCGCCAAATGCTTTACTATTGCAATTGGATCAAATTTTCCAAAAGGATGGAGAGTCAGTTTCTGCCTTTTCAATGAGGTATGAAGCCTTATTCATCAAATATCAACAAGCTACTTTACATGTTGTTGCTTCTTCTTCTTCACCTTCTATGGAAGATTCAAAGAGTTCTTTAGCAATGGAGCACCTTAAGATGAGCAAGTTTATCAGGGCTTTGGATCCCCGCTTGCATGGAAAAGTTCTTAGCAAAGATCCCACTAATTTTAAAGGGTCTCTTCGTATTGCTTTGAGAAGAAGGAGGCCACTCTTCATATTGAGTCCACATTCCAATCTTCTCCGAATGTGCCAACCCCACCACGAGTAGAGATAGCCTTAACATCTCACGTACAAGCTCTATCTTTGGATCATAACATTCACAACTTATGGCAGAATTTGCTGATTTGAAGTTACACTTAGTCAATGCAAGGCCACCTCTACGGTTCCACGAGCTGAGGATAAACCTAGGGATAGTAGTATCACATGCTATGAATGTCAAGAGAAGGGGCACTATCGCACTGAGTGTCCAAAGTTGAGGAAAAGTGAGGATAAAAGTTTAGCACTTTTAGAGGAAACATGCTCAGAAGAAGAAGAGGAAATATTGATGCCATTAATGGCAAAAAGGGGTCGTAAAACTAGGAGTCAGGAAGAAGAACAAGAAGATAAATCTGAAGAAGAGGAGAAAAATAAGAAGAAGAAGAAGTCATCTAGGAGAAAAATTGGACAATCTGACTTTCCGATTTTCGCCCTCTGAATGCATGCACAAAGAGGGATTATTATCCTCTACCCTTTCATGTTGGTAGATAGGCTAGTGACGTGGAAAATAAAAGTGGGCCTTCATGTTCACATAGATTTTAATTGTATTATTAATATGGTATTCACCATAAGGCTACAAGTTGGGGAGTGTGAAAGGCATGTGGAGGAGTGTGTGTAGGTGCATAATTGGGAAAGATTCTTCTAGAATGCCTACATGGAAGAGGAGAATTCCGCCATGTGTAAGTGGGGTCTCCACCTACATGCCACTTAGACTTGGCTATTATCTCATCACACTTTCAAAGTCAAAAAGTCTTCAATTTAATAATCAATAGAAGACTTAGCCTAAGAGGACAATTGATGGTGACATCTACCCTTATGTCACTTAAGGGTTGAAGATTTTTATGTTGTAATTTGTAACAATGGAAGAGAGGGTGATTCTCCACCTATAAAAGGAGCCCTCCTCTCCCTTTCAAATCAAGGAATGAGCCTCCTCAATTGAGCATTTGGTGTCATTACCAGTCTCTTATCTTTCACCCTTATTCAAACACTCTCTTTACATATGAATGTCTCATTTAGCATTAGCTCCTCATGCTTAACCCAATTTTAGACCTCTTTGATGATTCATGATAAGTGGGATAAGGAGTTATTATCTTGGCGGGCCTGTGACTTCTCAAAGTAGCCCTTGCCTTATTGCCGCCCTCCTTTGGAGGTACCAAGGGTTTTAGCGGTAATGAGCATGTGGAAAGACTTTGGGGACCATAGGTAAATCTTTACGATTGTCCGCTGAGCAATGTTAACCCTTACCCTCTAGCTTGAATCATGAAGGAGATGAAAGGCAAGAGGCTATGTGAAAATTGAGGTTTCATGCAAAGAGAGAGAAGTGCAGTTTTTGTGATCCAATACCCAATTTTCAATCGGTAATTACTCATCACTCGGGTGTTGGTTTCTTAAATTGATCATATGGCTAGGAAGCTCTTTATATGCTCTTTCCACTCATGTAACTAATTTCTTAATCCCTTACTTCATTGATGATCAGAATTTCTCCCAAAGTTGCTAACTTTTAGGTGAATTTTGGCAGTTTTATAGTCTTGTAGTAAAATGATCAGAATTTCTCCCAAAGTTGCTAACTTTTAGGCGAATTTTGGCAGTTTTATAGTCTTGTAGTAAAATGCTCATAACTTTTCGCTCGGTTGTCCGTTTTTGAAAGTTTTTATATGGGCGCGAAGCTCTCTTCAAGCTCTGTAATCCTCTTTTGCACAGCCTATATGGATTCAAAACTGCAATTCTCTGTGTATCTCTTTAAAAAAAAACTTTTTGACCATTCTTTCTTCTTAATAATGATTAATTCCTCTTAATCTCTTATCAAAAGACCAATCCCATGTGTCTTATCCTCTTGTAAGTGATTACTATATTCATTTGCTTTAATATGTTCCGACCAAATCGTCCAATTCGAATGGATGGACCATACCAATATTCTCCGTATGTTTCCGTTCACATAATCCTGAGTCGGAAGATTTTCTTCCAACAAAGAATCGCCCTCTTGTTTGGAGCTGCAAGACTGGCTGAAATTCTTACTTCTTCGGAGCCTTTCATCTTTCCTTCCATGAATTATGATCTCACCTTTGATGTGTATATCTTTATCTTAACCTAGGGAGAGAAAGGGAGGTGAGGAGGCTGTGAGGTTTCATACAAGTGTGTTTTGATTCTGAGAAGTGACTGAAGTCCAAACCCCAACTTCGTGTCACAGTAGCATATTGTGCACCAAACTATATTTGTTGGAATAGATGCAAGGGTTGTGCTTACGGTGATGGTTGGGGCTAGCATTGAGGTTTCCCTTAGGGTTAACCTTGCCCCACTTCTAGCCTAAATGGTTTAGCAGATTCTTTACCAACTTATCCATGCTCATGTTCTTGACTAGTAGTCTGGCTAGTGCTTCTCGAAAACCCTTCATCAATGAGGCTTTGGATGATATGTCCCCTATCTCTTGGTTTGTATGGATGACTTTTACATCCTTGTCTTAGATCTTGTCTACCAGTTCTATTACCTCACAGATAGCACTCATCAAATATGTAGTGGCTAGACCTATAGAGATGGACATGAAGCCTCTTGCTCTTAAGATAAACCATAAATTTATCCATGAGCAATAAATCATCTAGTCTTTCTCAGGTGTTGCATCTCATATGGAGACCTAAACCATTGGCTTGCTTTGACGCCAAGGTAAAGCCGAATGAAGAAATCTTGGTGGGATCATCAATTTGTCCCATGGCCTTGCAAATTTGATCAAACTTCTCTAGGTAGAATGGGATCTCCAATTCCATCAATTTTGGTCATCATCCTCGAGATGTCGATTAGCTTTGTTTTACCCACCTCTAATCCTCTAGGTGCTATGTTGGTTGCAAAAACCCTTCCCATTTCAAACACCATCCTAAGCATGTCTTCTGTATATTCACATGGTGGTGGAATGTAAGGGATGGTTACATAAAACCCTCTATTTTAAGGTATGAAATGTCTTGCCCTATGGGGTTAGGTTATGCAGTTTCTAATGGCACTTGTCCTCTGTTGTCCTGGCCCCTTGAGGCTGCAAGTTTGTTTACGACTAAGAACATGTTCTATGATTGCCCTTGTGGATCAGTGTGATGAGGTAGTTTTAGACACTAGCTCCTTACCCCTCCACGTGTTCCATGTTCCTCATTCAAACTGAGAAGGATGGGGACTTGGGTCCATGGTAAAGGTGCTTCTATAATGGGCTCCTATGGAGAGAGGGACTCTTGCTTGTGTTATACATGCTTGCTATTAGGTGTATTATAGAAAACAAATGAGCCATACCCTCTTTTTCATAGCTGTGAGGTTAGAGTGCTTGTCGATCATGGTCTGCTTGGGATAAATCCAACTCAATATTGACACCCAATGTTTGAAACATTGTGAAATCGTTGAACATGGTTTGATGGGAGTGAACCTTGAGGTTCATGGTCCCTCATACTTGCTCCTTCACTAGAGCTATGCCCAAAAATAGGGCAGTTGAATGCCTTCTTCAGTTTAAGGTGTTGCTTATAGAGCTAGTCAGTGAATTTAAAGCTTGGAGGCCTATGTGTGTGGTAGCTTATGTTTCCAAGTGTCCCATTATTTCTCCACTCCTATCTATGTTTCATTGGCTCATTTCCTCCTAAAGCTCCTTACTTGAGGTGGATCTAAATGAGCCTAGTCTTCTTAATGGGGGAGTACTTTGCTATGAGTGCATTGGGATCGAAGGTTTGGTGGGCTTGAGAAAGTGTGGGTTGATATACTACAGTTGACTATATTATCGTTTCCAATAATTAGTCTAGATTGGGTTTGCATTAAAGGTCCCTGGTGTTTTTGTTGTTGCAAGTCTGAAAATTGTTTCATACAAGTTTTTTTTTGGTTGTTGTTGTTGTTGTTGTTTGATAGACTCACATTTATATGGTTCACATCTCCAGGATCATGTGTCCAGGTTCATGCCTCTAGACTCACATTTCTAGGATCATTATGTGTGTAGGTTCACGTATGTAGATTCATGCATGTAGGTTTATGCCTCTACACTTACGTCTCTAGGGTCATGTATCTAGGTTCACACTTATAGATTCATGTGTCCAAGTTCATGTATCTAGGTTCACGTATCCACATTCTGTATATGCAGGTTCACATGTCTAAGTTTATGTGTATGGGCTTACATCTCCAGGCTCACATGTATGGGCTCACATATGCAGGTTCACATGTCTAAGTTTACGTGTATGGGCTCACGTCTCTAGGCTCACATCGTTTTTATATAAACTCGACTCATATCTCTAGGTTCACATGTCTGGGCTCACATCATTTTTATATGAACTTAACTCATGTAGTTTCCTTGTATGAAATAAGCCAACTTGGGGCATGAAAATCTAGGAATTGGACTTATGAGACAGGGTTGGTGTGCACTTATTAGTGGGTAATAATTTTATATTGATTTTTTAATAATTACAAAATACAAGTCTTTTCTTTGGAACTTGTAGTTAGTATAGATTGTGTGACAAGAAAATCTTCCAAGGAAATGAGTAGGTATGTCCACATGAGTCTTTATGGCAGTAATAATTAGTACTTGCTATATTAGATATATCTACCTCTAGACTCACGTCTCTAGGCTCACATCTATAGTAAGCTTGCACATATCTGGACTCACTGCTCACAACCTCACATCTAGGCTCATAGCTCATGTGTCTAGGATCATGCTTATCGACTCAAGTTTCTAGAGTCATGTCTTTTTGCATGGGACTATGGGCTCACGTTCCCTACTTGAGAGTTAGTTTGTCTTGATTTTTTTGGGTGATTTTTTTAAATTTTTGGACTTGTTAGGGTGTGATTAATGGTTCTTGTCCTAATTAATGTTTTGATGCAAGTGATTAAATATTTTTAATTATTTTTTAATGGTTTAGCATGCTCTAAGATACCAATTCAAACAATGCATGAAAAATTATGAAATACATGATGGAGCTCAACGTTCATGTTTTCGAAGTGTATTCCACTTTTAATCATAATTACTATGCTAATCCTTGGATCAAAGCAATGAAATCTATGATTGTTTTCTCTCACAAAATGCAGATGAAGAAGAAGCTGATGAGAGGGAGTAACCTACAAGAATAATTATTCAAGAGATCACTACCATGTAAGAATCTAATAAAAGTAAGAGTAGAGACAAAGGAGAGATCATAAGTATTCTATTTTGTAAAAGAACAAATATGTGACTTATATAAAAGTGACTAGTTTTCACAATAGGTCAATGAAAACTTAAAAATGGTCTAACCACTGTGACTACTCTTAAGCAAGTATGTATGTGTAGTTTTTAAACTTTCCTATTTAACATTAAGCTCATGGCGATAAACCATTTATAGATTCTAATACCATCTTACACAAGATAGGTGCCCATTCGTGCAATTATGTAGGTAAGATGTCAAAGTGCCTTACCATAGTTTGGGTAGGTAAAACCATTTTAACCTACCAAAGTGGTTAATAGGGGACTACTCTACATGCCCATGGGTGTTGTGAGCACACTCTCTGTCATTGATGTATGATACCATAGTTGAGAAGGCCTCCCGTCCACACATGCCATGTTCCTTAAATTGCATATGCTAATAAAAATGCCATACATTATGCTCCAAAGTCCAACCAAACCCTATCTCTAATAGGCCCCAAAAGTATGTAGACTAGTCTCTTCACTGACTATATCATTTGACCATACACACCTCTCTAGAATCAAAAACACCTACCCTAACGAAACCTTGGCAAGGATGTTAACCACTTTGCAACACTTACCACCGTAAGGGGGGTATGTTAACCACTTTACAACTGTAAGGGATGACATTAAGGTTTAGCACATGATTCAAAGTGTTTGGAGCACTCGGGCGATTTGGTGCAAGGTTTTTATGAGGACACTCTACAATATAATGTGGGCCTAATGGAGGCATCCACATAAATGGGAGTTTTGGAGTCAAATTCAAATTCAAAATTTCAAATAACAAGTGTTATTCACCTAGCCAAATAGCATAGATAGTGATTTTCAGTCCACCTTATCATTATTTTTACCATCATGTTTATACCCTACTACCTCCTCGTACTACCTCTTCAACCTATCCCTCCAAGAACCTCCTCGTATGACCTTATCAACCTATCCTTCCAAGAACCACATTAGCATATTAGTACTTAGTGACTCTACCTTTGGAATAAAAAACACCAGGAACATGAGAGCTATGAGTCATGAGAAATAATACTCATATGAGTAGTACAATTCCACAACCCCTATGGGTATTAAATACCCAAAAACATGAGAGCTACAAGTCTTATGAGCAACAAGACCTATATGAGTAGTAAAATCCCTATGGGTATCTAGAACATGCTCTAAATAATTCCTATGAGCAGTAAAATCCCTATAGGTGCCTAGAATATGCCCCAAACTATGCCTCCTTTTTCAAAGAGTGAGAGACTTCAAAACAGTTTGATTCAATATATTTTCACTATGTTGGTAATCATCTTTGATTCAATATATTTTCACTATGTTGGGAATCATCATTACCCTCTTTATGAATTTATTTAGGTCTTTATAGGTCCATGTTTAGAATTATGACCACAAACCACCTGCAAATCAGCATCCGTGGTTTTCCATGCAAATGTTGTTAATTTACTAGTGGGTACCCATGCTTGCATGGTATTCCAGTATGGGTCTTTTGTCCAAGCTTTATGCATCTTGCACTGCCTAGAATGTTCAAGTTTGGCATGCTAATTTTTACTTTTTCTTTATTTTGGTTTCACTACCAGAGAGCTGCATTTATTCCTACTTGTGAGCTTGTGCACTTATTTATTTGGTATCCAAAAGCATTACTTATTTCCAGGAGACACAAGGTTTAATAATGTATCCCATCTGAATTTACTACCAACACATCAAGCATTACATCTCCATTGGTGAGAATGATAACATTGTTAGCTTCAAGACGAGTACTACATGTACAAGAGAATGTAATGTGTGTGCACATGTGGTGTACGTGTGAATGCAAATTGGGTGTGCGAGCATGAAGGTGGGGGTACATGTTCATATGAATGCAATGTGTGTGTATGTGGTGTGCAAAGGTGTATACATGTGCATGTTTTTAGTTGTTTTTTTATGTTTCTTGTTATAATGAAGGTCATCAAAATTGTACACTTGATCAAGGGGGCTACATTACATATGTACACATGGGTTTAAGGTTTTAGACTTACCATGTGCACACTTAATGGGCGAGGGAAGAGAATTATTTATAAGTGAAGGTCGTAATTATAGACTTGAGAAGAGGGGATATATTACATATATATACATGGGTTTAAGGTTTATTGAGGCTTACCCCATAGGCTAGGATGGAGAATTGTTTACCAATCTAATGATAAAATCTTGTATGCCATTTACGTTTGGCTTTATTGTGCATACTTGATTCAACTAAGTCTTTCTAGTTCGTTTGGTAATGCACACATAGGTGTTGTAGGGTCATGGTGATCTTTTTGAGCCTTGAGGTTCACGGTGGCACCATGGAAGTGTGTGTATAGTTCTCTTTAGGGTTTGGCAACATGGGTGGCTCTTCTTAGATAAGAATAGGGATAGGTAGGGCTATTGCACATGGGCAATTTGTATTGTCCACTACACATGAGAAAGGAGTTGCTTCTTTTGCTACTCAGAGTCCAAAGGCTCTTTTGACTTTTCTAAAGGTGGTCTTGGACATGAGTCCAGGTGGAAGCCACTACTCCCCACCATTCATGCTTAAGCTTTAGATTTATTATTGAAGGCATGAATTTGGCTCTCCACACCCACTTGGATTTTATGTTCAAAGGTGCATTTTGCTGAGGTCTAACGCATAGGTTTCTTTGATCTCAACACCCAGATGTGGGGTTTCCCATTGTTGAATCCTTGTGCTTCTAGAAATTTTATCGAGATTCATCGAAGCACCAGGTATTGCAGTCATCATCTTCTCATTTGACGGTCATGTGGACATCGAGATTTTTAGGACCCAAACAGATAGGTTCTCTTCATAGAAGCCTTGGGCTTTTATCAACTTAATAGGAGGGCTCGTGGTTTGGGTAGAACATTATTACATGGGACTTTTGCTTTTTGGTAGATTTTTTCTCACAAATTGGGCTTTGGGCCAAATGCTACCAAGTCCTCATATAGGCATTGTACTTTCCCTCGGTAGTACTCTTGGGTACCCACTCCTTCCTTTGGTGAGGTTTATTAACCCTTTGACCTCCCTGAAGGCTTGTTGACGTTGAGGTTTGGAGGGTGGCCTTCATCTTTGTTGGTGAGCTTTTGGTTCTCCCGTATGGTTGGAGGGGGTGGCCTAATATGCAATAAGGTAAAAATGTTATGTAGTGTTAGAGACTTACTCGATGTGATTAAGTGGAGCTCTAGTGTTGTGGTCCTTCCTCTCACTAGTTGACACTACAATCCATGATTGTGATCCATGCCCTCCCAAGAATGATGCTCTTACAAGGATCACATAAAACTTACACGATACAAGTTTAGATCCAGTTATAAACTCCACTTTAAAACAATCGATGGTCATAAATTAAGAATTATAGACCACGATAATGGTTGCCATGCAAAAGGTGAAAGGGATGGGTGGCCTAATGAAGTCCATGTCTCATAAGACATGTTATGGCTAGCCCCATTTTCAACCAAGGTGGGTCACATAGCTAGATGGTCTTTTGGGAGAATTTCAACTCAAGGTAAGCATGTTCCATTTCTGATTCTGTTTCGAATACATTGAGCACAAACATGGATATGATTTCGACACCGTCTAATCATGTGGTGACTGGCTCTACAGCTCACAGTTCATCTTTTTTGAGGCAAATCATCACCCCCCCTCCTCCCTCTAGTTAGGTCCCTTCTTCGGGCCTGGGAGTGCATGAGAAGTTTTCTAGTTCATATACCTCCTTGGTTAGTTGAGGAGGATTACAAACAGCCCATTTTGTGGAATGATTTGATCGTGGATGAGCATGGTAGATCTCTTCTTGTTGCCACACATATCCATTGGGATTCTTGGGAGAAGTTTTTTCCTTCTGTCCTAGAGTGGAAGAGGTTTAGTATGTGTGGTAGCGCCAAGAGATCTACCATGCTCATCCACGATCAAATCATTCCACAAAATGGGATGTCTATAAGCCTCCTCAACTGGCCGAGGAGGTATATGAACTATAAAACTTCTCATGCACTTCTAGGCCCAAAGAAGGGACCTAACTAGAGGGGAGGGGGGGTGGTGATTTGCCTTAGAAAAGATTACCCCCTCCTTCAACATTATGAGAGGAGGGCTCCGACGACCCAGGCCCAATGTTTTCTTCGGTCAGAAGTCAAAACTCCATCTTGTCCATGAGGATTGTATCATGGAATGTGCAGGGCCTAGGGGGGCTTCCCACCACCATAGTAGGAAGCGCCTTGTGAAGGGCCAGTTCCACCAAGTGGTCATAGGTGGAAATATGGACGTACTTTTGATGCAGGAGCACAAATTGGATAGGCTCCAATGCTGCAAAACAGGCAAGTTTCTTTCAGGCTTTACTTTTTGGTCTAGGGAAATTGGAACCAAAGGAGGTGTTTGCATTTCAGTTGCAACTTCCCTCTTGCCTCATGTTGCTAGATCTGGTGTTATTATACCTGCTAGGGCCCAGTGGATTATGATCATGCATGAGGGTCAGAAGTTAGGCATCTTGAATATTTATGCACCTAACTTGAGAGGTGAAAGGGTGGCCTTTTGGGACACCATCACAGGGTGCACTATCAGTCTGTTGCATTGGCCAAGAAACATAAGATTTCGGAAAAGGAGAGAGCTATCAGACAGAGGATTGCGGCGCTTCAAAGGGAACATGAGAAGCATCCTCATTCTCCTTAGATTTCAGATCTTTTATCTACATTCAAAGCTGACTTGATAGGTGTTATGAGTTCTCGCTTCATGCTACTAAGGCATTCTTGGATAGGTGTTATGAGTTCTCGCTTCATGCTACTAAGGCATTCTGGGTACAGATGGGTGGCAGATACAACAACACACAATTCTCCTCCTCACATAGACCTGCCCATAGAAGTAGGGAATTTGTCAGGTGTTTGCAGGATTCGGTGGGAGTGATTCAGACTGAATTAGATACGGTGAGGAGTATTGCCTCAGATTTTTATCAGATTTTGTTGTCTATAAAGGCACCCTCTCTGCACAAAGATGTTGCACAGTAGAAAGTTTGGGAGTGCATTCCCAAACTCATTACAGATGATATGTGTTCCTCTCTGGATGCTCCTTTCTTGAAGGATGAGTTAAGGCTAGCTTTGTTGGCTCTCCCAAAAGGAAAATGCCCTGGGGATGATGGTCTCTCCCCATCTTTCTTTATTTAGTTTTGAGATCACATTGGGGATGAGATCACTCTTGCCTTGTAGGAGATGTGGTGTACATGTGTGATGCCACCCCATCTTATGGAGGGCCTTATATCCACCTTATCCCAAAAGGTGGGGATAAGACCAAACTCAGGCAATGGAGGCCGATTACGTTATTAGATTCTACATATCAAATCCTAACTAAGGCTGCTCTGAGCATGAGCTACAAGTGGTCCTCCAAAGGATCATTCATGACACACAGAATGGCTTTCTCCACAAGGAAGGAGTATTTTTTATAACATTTTTTCATATTGGGAAGCTGTTTGAGCGGTTAAATCTAGCCACCAACCCCTTGCCATCCTTCTACTGGATTTTGAAAAAGCACACAACAGAGTGGATTCGGGTTTTTTGGAAGGCACAATGGCACATATGGGATTCTTCCAGGATTGGATTAGAGGGGTCTCTTGCCTTTATATAGGGAGGATTGGGATTAGAGTGGTCTCTTGCCTTTATATAGGGAGGATTGGATTAGAGGGGTCTCTTGCCTTTATATAGGGAGGATTGGATTAGAGGGGTCTCTTGCCTTTATATAGGGAGGACCATAGCACAGTTTTGGCTTGTGGGGGACGGAGTGAACGCTTTCAGATTTCTCACCTCTCAACACAACAGGGCTGTCCCCTTGCTCCCCTACTTTTTCTCATTGTGGCAGAGGCCATGAGCTCTATCTTCAGGCCATGCTAGGTGTCACGAGTCTCTTGCCTTTATATAGGGAGGATTGGATTAGAGGGGTCTCTTGCCTTTATATAGGGAGGACCATAGCATAGTTTTGGCTTGTGGGGGACGGAGTGAACGCTTTCAGATTTCTCACCTCTCGACACAACAGGGCTGTCCCCTTGCTCCCCTACTTTTTCTCATTGTGGCAGAGGCCATGAGCTCTATCTTCAGGCCATGCTAGGTGTCACGAGTCTCAGATTGCCTTTATGCCCAGAGGATGGGCTTGTGGATTCACAGTTAACAGATGACACCATGATATTTCTAGAGGCTTTACATGCTTGTCTTTGTGATTTTCGGATATACTTTATTTGGCTGTAGGTGCCAACATTAATTGGCACAAGTCTGTCAGATTTTGGGTTATTGACTCCCCACAGATAGATTGGGGCTTAGATGTGGGGTTTACTTGGATTGAGAGAGAATGTACTGCCAGGTACCTTGGCTATCAGGTTGGCATTGACATTTCCCCAGCACATCAACTTGCACATGTACTCTTCACGAGCATTAAGAGCAAACTTCAGCATTGGAGTATTAGGAAGCTTGATATGGAATCAAGAGTGTTGGTGGTTAACCAAGTGTTGCTGGCCATAGCCTAGTTCATCACCTCGTGTTGGTTTTTTGATAAAGGATGCATTGGCCAACATCGCCGCCTCATTAGGAACTTTTTGTGGTCAGGGTTGGATGGAACTGCACACACCTGGGCTAGAGTTGCTTGGGAAACCATTATCAGACCTAAGCATGAGGTGGGATTGAATATCATTAACTCAGAGGTGTAGTGTAAGGCGTTTCTTTGCAAGTTGATTATCCGAGAATTTCTTCCTGGCAATGAGCCTTGGAAGGACTCTCTCTTGCATAGGTTATGAAATACACTCTAGGCAGGGTGGTGACTAGCTCTACAACTCACAATTCATCTTTTTTGAGGCAAATCACTGCCCCCCCTCCTCTCCAGGTTGGGTCCCTTCTTCGAGCCTGGGAGTGCATGAGAAATTTTCTAGTTCATATACCTCCTCGGTCAGTGGAGGAGACTTACAAACAACCCATTTTGTGGAATGATCTGATCGTGGATGAGCATGGTAGATCTCTTGGCCCTTCCACGCATATCCATTGGGCTACTTGGGAGATGTTGTTTCCTTCTGTCCTCCTGGAGTGGAAGAGGTTTAAGAGCCTCACGGAGGATTAGAGGGTTGGCCTTACTCAGCACTTGAGGGAAGCTAGTCGATTCGATGAAAAGTTTGCCTTTCTATAGCTACACTACTGTGAAGAATGCCAAGTAGCTTGTCTTGGGATAGATTTAGAGAGTCCATACCCTTAGACCTCGTTGGGAGTCCTATGGTATTACCTCTGACATTTAGAGGAGTTTTTGGGCGGAGGCTATGGCACTATTACAGGAACGCACAAATCTCCTCATTCTTTTGGATTTCACTACAACTGGCCCACCAACCAATGGAGATTGGTTGTTGGTGTTAGCCCAACTTACTCGAGATGTGCAGGAGCTTCAGAGACAGTTTATCACTGCCTATGGGAATGCAGGGAAGCACAGAGGATTTGGAGCGTGAAAGCACACCTATTTGGCATGATTAGTAAGGATGCCTACATATCTTTTGGTGGTATCATTTGGTTGACTCAATCGGGCCCCCAACTTAGGTATGAGGGGACGAGAGGAGTCATGTCATTTTGATCAAGCAAGGAGTTGCTCAATGGGGTTGCCTTCAAGATTTTTGAGATTCAGGATATGCCCCACTGCTGCCAGAGAGATTGGATAGTGCATGGGAGATTATTGCTAGTATTATAGCCTGGCACATCTGAAAGGCTAGATGCACTGAGACCATAGAGGGCACTATTGTCTTGGACACATAGTGCCTTTGGTTATCCATACCCTTATGGCAATGTGGGCCAGAATCCAGGGATCTTCGAGGGCTATAGAGAGAAAGCAGAGCTAGTTTATGAGAGAGTGGGATCATGGTCTATTCTTCATTTCCACTCATATGGGACCTTTTTGGCAACACAAGATTGGTTGAGATCTCCACCTAGTTTGGTTTGAAATCTTCCTTTTGTAAATTTTTTCATACACTTAATAGAAGTCTCTTCTCTGGAAAAAAGAAAAAAAGAAAAAAAATCATGTGTCTAATCATGTAACCTTGTCCCAAGCTCCTATGGAGGAGTGTCCATGGTTTCCAGAATGTGAATCTAATCCTCACAAATGGTGGGTTGCAAGAGGGGCTCATATTCTTGGTCCTCATCTTCACCATCCAAGATCTTGTTACATACTCAATTGACATGGTGTAAGCTTATGTGTATTATGGTCCTATAAATATCAATTGAAGCGGTCCAAGCGGTTGTGTCAAACTCGTTGTTGAGAATGCCTCAACCCATGGAATGAGTCTTCTTTGTTTTCAAGTTTATTTTCAAGGATTTTTTACCCTTGCATATATGAGCCTTGCATCTCTCATGTAAGGCCTTCTGAGGATTTTGGCGTATGACCCTCCTCTCAAAATCCATCACATGAATGTGTGGTGGAAGCCCTAGATTCACCAACTCCCTCTCTAAACAATGCCATAAACTTAAGGAAAAGGGCACTTAAATCGTCCTATTTTTGGGTGAAGCGCAAATGAAGGTGCAGGGGTAAGAACAAGAACCTCAAGGTTTGCTTCCTCAGGAAGTGTGGTCAAACCATATCCACAATGCCATAATGTTTCAAACATTCAATGTTGATCTTGAGTTGGGGTTATCCCAAAGTATGACCACAACCAACAAGAAGTTCAATAACCACAATTTACGGCAATCAAGACATGTCTCCTTTTGTTAAACACTCCATTGGTTAACATGGTTTTTCGGCACTTTGCCATCTCACCCATGCAAACGGGAACTTAACTTTTATAAGATGACACTGGAATATATAAAGAATCCTTACCATATGCTTAATGTCAAAAAGAAAAAGTCTATAGACTCCATCTACATATTTTCTTAAGACTAGTAATAGAGGTTGACCATGTTTAAGTTTGGCTGGCCTAGTGTGAAAACTAGTCATTCATATGTAAGTCATTTTTTACAATAAGTAAGACACTATCATTCCCTCCACAATAGTTTACTTGTGACCTCTCCTTCTTCTCTCTTCTTACTTGCTTGTATGCTATTAGATTTATGCATGCTAGATGGATGCTTTCTTGAATATGTTTGCTTGTAGGTTTTCCTCTTCCGTTAACTTTTTCTTCCCCCGCTCTTTGTGAGAGGGAACTATCGCGAAGGACCATCTCTTCTTACCTCTATCAAGGAATAGAGAGCTCTTCCTTTATTTTGGTGTGGCAATAGTGAGGACGGAATGGACAAGCTAGGGCACCCACATAGGGAAGTTTCATTTGTAGCTCGAATTTATGGCTGGAAGGTAAGACCTAATGACACATGCTTCGGCAAGGCTAAGATAAGCTTTTGACTTGAATATATTTGGCACTGCCAAATAATTAGTATGGCCCATGTCTTAGCTCTAGCTTTCTATCCATTCTAAGATATTGGAATTACCCAATATTGTCTGGTGTTAATTAGGAGGTGACACTCTAAAAAACATATGATTTTAAAGCCATTGGATGTGTTTGTTTGTTGCTTTTGATTTGATTTGAAGTTCAATATGGGAAAAACTCTGGTTCTTTGGTGATTTGCATAGGCTAAGGTAAGCTCTTGACTTTAACACCCCCCAACATCCATGCATTAAGCTCATTCATTACTAAACAAAGTCTTCCATGTGTTTATCTCATTATACACACTACATGTCTCCTATCCACACCTTCTTATGTGCTCCCTCTTATTTAGATTAGGAGGTTCTCAGAGTCTAAACATTATAAGGGTAGTTGTCGACATTACACTGTGCTTTTCATTCTAGGAATGGCACATACTAGCCCCAAAAAGCTTACTTTGACCAAGCTACCATCACATTTTCAATGATGTAAGCCTCTAGATAATGCTTGTTACTTTATTTAAGTTACAGATGTTAATAGAAGGTTGACATCCCCACCATATAAACTACACACATGTGGAAATCATGGGTGAAATAACTCTTCGTGGATGAGTGAAATTGCAAGAATCTTGTGCATGGGACCATAGCACAAGAATTTATCAAGGGGGCACCCTCAATGATCCTTTGCAATAGAATAGGCATTGTATTATATGTCCAACTAATCACCTTCACAAGGTTACGGGCATGGGCCTTTATTGAATATATCACCTCTTTGCTATGGAATCTCTTTAGGCATTAAAATCTCCAAAGGCGAAGGTATTTGTAGAGATATAAACCTCCCATAAGCATTAAAATTTTATGAAGGAGAAGAGGTAGATACTCTCTTTGGTTGGACCCACACGTTTTCCAAGAAGCTAATGGGATCAAGATAGATGCACTCCAAATACCTTCTTCCCTCATCTAGATGTTAGGTCTAAATGCAAGATATTCCCAAAATCCATGCCAAAAATATTATGTGTGGTAGACTTGCACCCTATTGGATCCTCACCACTCCACCAAAGTAAGGCTACTCTTTTAACCTCTTATGAGAAAACTCGCATATAAGGGGCATGGAAGAAGACTTTATCTATCCATGAAAGTTCATGCCATTGTCCATGGCATTGCACAACTATGAACCTAGTGCACTCTTTCAGCATACTACCCAAGGTTCATTATCCGATCTGCAAAAATCCTTTCAATGACTTTTGGACACTCCATGTGTGTTAGAGTACTTGTCCTTTGCTGATGACTTTGCACCCCTATCTGTTCTTGTCAAATAAGTGAGTCTATCCAACTCATCAACTAGAGTTAAATATGTTACACTTTAACCTTAATGAATTTGCAAACATGTAGATAATTCCAAGGGATTTCTTGGCATCCTCATTAAAGGCCCCGACAAACAAAAGAGACTCATGAGAAATAGTTTGCACGCTCTCTTACTTAATGGCCCTTTATTTAGTTCTCTTTAGGGGGCTAGGGGCCTAGGGGGAAACCTTATCTCACTGATCTTTTGAGAATAAAGAAACAAAACATCATACCATTAAGCATAAGGTTAGATTTGGCCTCATAGCTAAGGACGTTAATAAACTTAGTAATCAATTTCCCAAACCCTAGCTTACATACGACCCTAGTGAGAAAAGACCAATACTAGTACTATGTCATAAGACTTCTCCAAGTCTAGCTGAAAGAGACCAAATTTTGCTTGCTCATAGTTGCAAGTTCTTTCCCAATAGGGTAGTGTATATGTCGTTTGATAGACCCATGCTATTTGGTGAGATGATCTTTAGCAAAGGAGAGTGATCCACTATCAATATTGAGCACAAGTTTAGATTTAGCTTCATAAATAAGGACATAAGTGAATTTAGTGATCAATTTCCCAAACCCTAACTTACATAGAACCCTAGTGAGTGAGAAATACCAATACACTCTACCACAAGACTTCTCTAGGTCTAGCACCTTAGAATAGCATAAATATTTTCCCACTTATATTTGTAAGTTCTTTTCCCAATAGGTCAATGTATAGTATGCCTACAATTGGTGACCCATGCTATTTGGGTGAGATGATCTTTTGCAAATGGGAGCAATCATAAGTTCTAGCACCTTGGCAATAATCTTGTAACATAGTAAGCATGGTGATGGATCTCTTGGAAGTGGGGTTGTAAGAGCTTAACATATCCAACTCTAGTCTAGAAAGGATTACATATATCATAACATAGTTTATTTTTTGTTCTAATGTAATAAATGTAAAGCACAATCCTTAAGTGTGGTTTTAAGAGCTCAAGTTATGCAAGTCTAAAAGGATTACATTTATTATAATGTAGTTTATTGAGTTATAATTATGTAAAATCCTTAAGATATGAACCTCAATGTTCACCTATTTGAGAACACTTAAGCCTTGCAAGCTAGAGAGAAGAAGAGGAAGAATGCAAGGGTCTTAATAGAGAAACACCCTCTTGTGGAGAGCTAGGGTCCTTAACCTTGCCTCCCTTATTGTCACTGCAAGTGAGCTTAGCAAATGGGTGGGGAGAAAAGAGAGAGAGAGAGCTATGGAAAGATCAACCTCTACTTCAATGCCTTGGTAAGTGATAGCATAGGAGAGGAGGGAAGAGAAGGGGAAAGGAAGAAGAGAACTTGAATCAACATACCATTACTCACACCCACACAATCCTTAAGCATGCATGCAACAAAGAAAAGAAAGCGTATAAGAAAACTTCAATCACAAGAGCAAGAAACTCAAACTTAACTCTACAAATGGGATTATGTCTTTTCTCATTAGTTAAATTGTCTTATATACAAGACTCATATATACAATGCCTAATCACCCAAGTAATGTGAGAGGACCCAAAAGTTAGTCTAGGCTAATTTCCTAGTCTAATTACATTATCAAAATTACACGTCATAAGCTCAATTTTGACTATCTTCCAACATTAGACAGATCCCATAATCATTTTACATAATGTGCAATGTGTAGTATAAAAAGCATGGCTTAAAGGCATTTTCACACGTTTAGAGTAATATTAGCCAATATGGTTAACATGACCCCTTTGTAATTGTGATTCCATCCTCAAAATTGGTGAATTGATAGGTGAAGCTGCTGAAGTTCTAGTAGAAGTCAAAGTGCAACTTTGTGTACTGGGTGGTGGAAGGTTTTGTAGGATGTCCAAATGGTGATTTTGAACATATCTTTGAAAGTGAGCATTCACAAGCCTTACATCCATGTACTATCTTATGGTAGCCAAGTATTTGGCAAAGAGTTGGGTCCTTGTTGTTAATGTCAAAGGCCATGTCTTGGAGACCCTCAAAAGTACACCATTCTAGAAATTCCACAAGGAGGAAAATGATGAGCCAAAATAGTGAATATTGATGATGATGTTGGGATCCGACACCTCATTACATAATCATGGATGAACTTGCACATTGTGTGAAGCATCTAGTGTCATGGAGTTGGAGGGATGTTTGAGGTGGAGGTATCCAAGAAAAGTTGAATTGTAACTTTGAGTTGTGCTCCAGCTCTTGAAGAGGTCCCGGGCCCATCTTCATATTTCAAAAATAAATTGGGCTGACTCTGAGGTACTTTTGGGAGTATAGTAGTACTCTTTCTAGTACTTGTCCTAGAGAAGGTAGGGTCACTACCACACAAGTTATTCACCCATGAGTTTGTGTGTGATTGGGGAAGCCTAGCATGTGGTCCCCTCTATCCCTCTTATGATGAGATCTTGACCAATGGTTGAACTTCTCTTCTAGATAAATTTTGATTAGGCAAATGTCAAGGTGATTAGTGATCCTATTGATATCTGGGGAAGGGTCTACGTGTTGCCTCTATTCCAAGATCTTGATGGCTTTGCAATGTTAATGCCATCAAAGGATCACACTAGTTGAATGGTTGGTCAAGGGGATCACACCAGTTGAATGGGTGGTTAGTTGGTTTGTTGCTCTCTGATAGGGGAAGTTGGAGTGCATGACTCCCCCATGACTACTCAGAGGAGTTTTGTAGACGTCGTTAGAAATATCATCACATGTGGTCCCAACTGAGGAGTGGGAGTCAAATACTCATCAAACTGACCAAATCAAGTGAGAGATTGCCAAAAGACCAAGCATGGAGGTATCCACTCTTGATATTAATGCTAACCAGTCTAGCTCAGAAACAAGAAGCATGAATCCTACAGAGGAAGGAGTAATCCTTCCTAGAACCACAACAGTAATGGTTGCTGAGACAACAACTACTTTAATAGCTTTTGGCTTGGCTAGCTCACAGAAAAAACAAACCTTGGTGTGTTTGAACACCTTGGAGACCCATTGTCTCATCTGGCTTTACTACATTTTCTAACCACAGTGCAAGTAGTGCAAGGGGATTTAGGTTTAACATGACTACAGTGGCTACAACAACCACTCAAACCACTGGGGCAAAGGAGTCCATCCAAGCTACCAAATGAATGTGCAAGCATGGGAGCCATACGACAAAAAGTAGGGAGCTTCGAGTTAGATATAACTCTAGGAGGAGAATACATGCCACAATACAAACCAACCTTACATGGTTATCCTCCACAGTATTTAAACTTATCTCAAGAACAAGGGTAACACCTAGCATATACCATGGCTCCACCTACCTACCCATACCCATACTATCACCATCAACCCACTGCCTCACCACCATAAGGGAAACACCTAACATATACCATGGCTCCATCTACCTACCCATACCCATACTACCACCATCATTCCATTGCCTCAACCACCACCTTCACTACAATCCTCTACACTAATCATGAATGATATCTTGAGGATTGTAGCACCTACACACCCATACCCGTACTACCACCACCATCTCTGCTACCCTTTACACTAACCATAACCTTCACTACTATCTCTACACACCACTAACCACGAACAATATCTTCAATATTGTAGCCCAAATAAGTAAGGGGTAGCAACAAGGCTAGTAGCAACAATTCCACTAGCTTGTAGGACCAAACCCTACGCACCAAACTACTATCAAGCCCATACAAATCACGAAATTGATGTCCAAGTTCAATTAGATTATTGGAGACCCCATTGCACACCTGAAAGTGTTTGATCAGATGTATGCCACATGTAGATAGTTTGATGACCTTGTACGGGTGAGTTCCTTCGGCCTTATCATGGAAGAAAATCTAGGATAGTGGCTTCGATCACTAAAACCAGAAGACAAGGCTAACTTCGACTCCCTAAAGACTTCTTTCATAATTGGGTACTCCTACTAGGAAACCCGATGAAACCTAGTCGATCAGCTTTACCATGTCAAATAATAAGAGAAATAATCCATTAGAGACTTATATCAACAAAGGGAGGTACCTTTGAAGACACATGATGCTTAGATAGTGACAAGTTCTCTGATGATCCTTTGTCACTTGCTAGTTCAGTGGACACCCAAATCTAGTAATTATATTCTTATAAAGGAATTCGGTTATTGCTCTGGCATCATCCTTTGTTGACTAAAACTATTTGGTACAGTATTCCAAAGGTAGCATTGATACATCGTGCTTGAGTATCTCAAAGTTCCAACAAAGTTAATACCCCATTTCTCAAATGGTTGTAGAGACATTACTATAGGGTACATGGGCATTTTTTCATGGTTGTGAACCCTAGAAAATTGCTAACATTCATCAAATCATAGCATTTTATGAATTCTACTACATCTCCAAACAAGGAGGCTAGCACGAGCATGCTAATAGAACTCTCTTTACAGTGATGTCTGTCAAAAAATGTCCCACTAGCCATATCAGAGTGGGCTTGCTCAAGGACATCAATGTATTCAAACTCTTGAGAACATCACCTCTCATGATTCCATCTTGGCCCATCTTATGCAATTTCCCTATAATCAACTAGTAGGGGGTTGCCTTTTTAATAAGGCGTCATGCTCTATCTCTATTAAAGGGTCTCTCTTAGGGAAGACCATTAGCCAAATAATGGATAATCTCTCGAGCCTATTTTGGAATGATGCATAGTTTGAATCGTGGAGCATCTAGTAGTTCATCCTCCACTCCGATTGCACCAGTTCTCCATTAGGGATGCACGACAAGTGGTTGGCATGCATGTACTGCATGGTCACAATGAAATCAAACTCTAGCAAGATCAACAGCCATCGGCTTAGCCTTCATGTAGCACAAGGCTTATTGACCAACTAAAGAAGTGCATGATGGTCTAGAAAAAACACAAGTTTGTTTGCCAAAGATAATGAGGTGTTTCTTTACAACATGACCATTGAGAGTCCATCTCTTTATACGATGGTTTAGTTTTGTTTAGTGTCATTTAATTGGTAGCTAGTGAAGCTAACATGGAAATCCATGTTATGCTCTCCTGGTTGTGCCAATATGTAGCCAATTGCAAAAGCCAAGTCATCAATGTGCACATGGAAGATAATGTCCCAGTTGGGAGATCTTAGTATTGGTTCACTTGCTAAGGCTTTCATGAGAGTGTCATAAGCTTTTTAACACTCCTTTATTCACTCAAAGACAGCAAGTAATCTATACAAGATCAACATTGTACAAGTTATGAATCTTTTATTGGATCTAATGTGTCCCATGCATCGTTGGACACCCTTGAATTTTGTGGGTGTGGTGGAAGCTCAAGAATTAACTTCACCTTAGTGTCATCTATAGAAACACCATGTTTGGAAACTATGTGGCCTAGTATTACCCCATGTCTTACACAAAACTGGAATTTAAGTGGGTTAAGGGATATCCTACATACTTTGTATTTTTCAAGTACCTTCCTCAGGCAGAAGAGATGTGCTTTCCATTTGGAATTGACACAAAGGTCATCCATGAAAACCTCAAGAAACTCCCTAAGGTATTCCATGTATACTATGCACATAAGCATTTGGAAAGTTCCTAGGGCATTGGAATAGGACAAATGGCATAACTCTATATGCATAAGTGCCCCATTTTGTTGCAAATGAAGTTTTATGTTGAGCATTTGGGTCAATCTCCACTTGAGTCTACATGGGAGTCTATGGCCTTCTCTTTTTTATTGTTTTGGGCCCCAAGCTATAGCTCCTAGTCTCAGATATTGCCTTCAAATTTTCAGCATGTTGCATTACTACAACGCTTAACATATATATTAAAGCAATTTTGATGTGGCATATCTCATGTGCTAGTTTTGGTTGGGGAGGATGTCCATTGCAAGGATCTACATCCAATTCTCTGAGTCCTCCTACTCTCAAAGTGAGGCAAACTTTGAGCTCTCACATTTCTCATCCTAATGTTTTATGACAGGTGAGGCACACGTTTAGTGGTGTTATTTGTGGTTATTGAGTCTCCGACAAAAGGTCAACCACTCATGGGATGAGTCTTCCATGTAAGCAGGTTTACCTTGAGGTTTTTATTCCTTTTTTGAATGTAGATGTGATCTACATCCAAATCATGGATCATTCTAGTTTCTCTCATGAAGGGTCTACCTAGGATATAGTAAGAAGAAATGGATTACTCTATTGAGAAAAGTTCATGACCATAAAAGAGTGACAAAAACTTAGGCCAAAGGTCTTGATTCTTAGATTTTGCAAAAGCCCCATGGGTTTTTCTATGGCCTCTCAACAAGCATGAATATTAGACTGGTAGTGTCAAGTGTGGAGGTTTCCCCCACTTCTCCAAGCATTGCGTGGTAATGATGTTGACTCCTACTCCTCCATCTAGGAGATGGTTGTTACTTGACTATCCTTGTATTTTATAGGGAGGATAGCATTCGCGTCATCACTCTCAAAGTAGTGCCCTAGCTTACTCACCTTACTTTCAAAAAAGCTTGGAGAACTACCTCTTACCTACTAGTAGGTTCGTTATTATCTGGTTCATCTTAGGAGTCTTACAGTGGTTGTTTTCGTCCTCGCTTTTAGTCCTCCATCCATCCAATCCTTTAGGATCTTGCATAGGCTTGGGCTTCCTTTCAGCCAATGAGCCGACAAAAATTTGGACCTGAGAGGTGAGAAAGGTGGTGTCATGCTATGCCCGCTTTTAGTCCTCCGTCCATCCAATCCTTTAGGTCCTCGCATATGCTTGGGCTTCCTTGCAGCCAAGGAGCCAACAAAAATCTAAAGCTGAGAGGACAAAAAGGTGGTGAGTCATGCTATGCCTCTTGGGGTATGTCCATTATCACTTACATAGCTATTGGGGGATGGTAATGGTATATGGAATATGTATGGGCACCTTTGAGTGTAGAACTCTCCTATTGTCTCCGAGAATCTTGAGGGAATGGCTTCAAAGCTTTTGTCCTCTTTGCCTAATCCATGTTCTAAGTCTCCTTGGGTTATGGAACTGGGTTATGGAACGTACTAGTTTATTTCCCAATCATCTCTTGAGGAAGGTGAAACTTGCATCTATGTTGACATCCACTCTAATAGTGGGGACTACTAGAGGTTAGCATTAATTTATGCTTGGCATGCCCTTACCAGTTCCTAGGTTACTTCTAGCCTACTTTTCTCTCTCAATAAGATTAGGGTATTCTGCCAATTTTTTAGGCAGGTTACTAGGGTTTATGATTAGTTCTTCCAGGTCTAGGTAGGCCAAGGATTCATTTCGTCCTTCGAAGAGGATGTTGAACTATATCCTTGCCTAATCCCTCTTGAAATTGTATTAATGTATGAACCCTCTTGATCTGTCATGCAGTCTTCCCCTTGTCTAATCTTCTTAGACCTTCTTCTTTTGGTTTTAGGGTTCATGCTAGCATTTTCCAAGACTTTATCAGGTGGGGTGAGACTCATGTTGTCTCTGTGCTACCTGGGATGGATGTTCTTTAATGGGAAATCCTTGTACATGTGGTCAATAGCACAACTAGTACATAGTGGTACTATTGGTTGTGGGTTGGTTGTCGTGGCTAGCTCTCTTGATGGGACACTTTGTTACCTGGTGAGGTCCCTTGTAGTAATAGTATATTAGTGGCATGCAGGATCCTAAGGCATTGATGTATCTCCCCCTATTGGATTACACTGTAGTAGCTATATAAACTGGATAGACACTATCACCATCTTAAACGTAGTGACTTAGAATTTGATTGGGGGACTATGAGCCTCTAGGGGTTCTATGTAGATAGTGTCTCCTCCTATTCCCTCTTCCTCCCCTTCAGGTATTTTTGTTAGGGTGGGGGCTTGGCTGGTTAACACACGGCATGCCAACTCACATCTAGGGTATAGATGTGGTTGTCCTGTGTTGTTCTTTCTTGACCCAACTTTCCATTGGTCAATCATTTGTTACATAAGTGTGGCTGGCTACTAGGTCTTCTATAGCTGCTCTAGTGCAGCATGTGGACCTTTCCCTTTGTCACCAATCCTCAAAGGAATTGTGCTAAAAGATGCTTCTGACAGGGGGTCCCTTCGAGGAAGATTTCTCTATAAAGAAGTTCCCATGAAGTTATCATCAAATATATGGCACCCTTACAACATGGCTAAAAGTTTTTATGTTTGTTTGAGTATAAGGCATTATGCAAGGTTGAATCAAGGATTCCCTCAAGGAATCTCCTAGTTAGCTATTCATCAAAGAATTTGTCATTGTCAAAACTTTGAGAGTGGAGGTATCTCACTCTATTAATGTAATCTTTGATTGATTCTTTCTCTTGTTGCTTGACATGTTAGAGTTGATCAACTTGGTCCCATCGGGTTCCTTGATGAGAATACCTAATCGATTGGGTTGGGTTTTCGAGTTCCTTGATGATTGGGTATTCCTTGGATGGGATACCCAATCATGAATTATGACTTCACGGTGTCAAAATTAGCCTTGTCTTCTGTAAAGGCCCTCACCCTTACAAGGTCATCAAGTTGACTACATGTATCGCACATTTAATCAAACACTTATAAGTGTGCAATGAGATCTCCAGCCCCATTGAACTTTGGCATCAACTTTGCAATTTTCATTTGGTTTGATCATATTTTATTATCTTGGATGTGGTGCCATCTCACTGACAATAGCAGCACTGGTGGTAGAATTGTTGTCGAGACCCCTATTGTTATCCCCTCCCTATTTAGGCTACTATCATCAAGATATCTTCATTGGTAAGTGCAATAGGTAATGGTGTAGATGGAGGGTGAGATAGTGCAACCGGAATCTTATTCTAGGAATTGATTGTGGAAAAGTAGAGAATTAATTCAATCATAAAAACCATTGCTTGTAAGCTTCAACTAAATCAAATCAATTGAAAAATTAAACACTTAAACAAAAATACTTAGCTCCAAAAAGACCATATTGGGTGCAATTTTCCCCCCTCTTGTGCGTGGCCTCTCCCCACACAAGAGTATTTCTTTATTAGCTTTCTTTTTCACCAAAATTAGGCCATAGCTCCCAAAATATACAAGGTGTGCTTTTTAGAGAGCACGGCACTCTTCTTTAACAAAACTAGAGTGTCAAACTGGGACTAGGGTAAAGCCATAGGCTTTAATAAATTCCACATAAATAAATGTATCTTTCCTAAAGTTCAAAATGGAAAAATCATTTGATAAGGTTACAAGCTACTATGCTTGCCAAAAATGAAATGTGATGAACCAAGACATTTCTTCCAAAGTAAACTCTTCAATTCCTATAGTCTTCATCAC
This sequence comes from Cibotium barometz, assembly GCF_041138505.1. Classification (NCBI taxonomy): domain Eukaryota; kingdom Viridiplantae; phylum Streptophyta; class Polypodiopsida; order Cyatheales; family Cibotiaceae; genus Cibotium; species Cibotium barometz. The sequence goes on from NC_141095.1 coordinate 35,851,732, forward strand.
CTGAAAATATAAGCCCAATTAATTATTAAATTAATCCCACAAATATTAAACAAGCACAAATCATCACCAACTCATGACTACCAGGCATAAGTACCCCAGGAATCACCCTGCCATACAAACCTAACTGAAATAATCATAGGTGGCCTCAAACATACATCATATACTGCACGTATTAATATTTATAGTGGTATCGCCCACGATATTAACCTAGCTGGCATGATGCAAGAGTAATCTAGGCGTCCCCAAATTACTCAAGAGGGGATGAATAATATTTTTTTAGAGGACTTAAAATGTATTCTCATGACATCCCTCTTGCTTAAGTTTGCAATTGTCCTCAATTGCGGATTTGCTGGGTTTGAAAAGAATGAAGAATTTCAGGGTAAACTCGGAAAAATTTCTCAGGCATCCATTTAGCATCTTCTTGTGGATGATTCTTGAAAGTCAAAAGATACTTGAAGTATTGATTACCTGTCCTTGTTGTTGTTATCTCTTGGTCAATGATAGTATCAGGAACTAAGACTTCTTCCTCTCCTTCAATAATAAGAGGTGGTTCCTCATATGTTGGGTGAGTAGGAAGTGTTCCTCGAAAAGGTTTCAAGAGATGGATATGAAAAGAATTGTGGATATTCCAATTAGATGGAAGCTCTAGTCTATAGGCCACATCATTAATATTTTGAAGGATTTTAAATGGCCCATAATATCTAGGCGCTAGCTTCACTGCAGGGAATTTTTCCACACTCTTTAATCGACGTTTTTCAATTCTCAAAAGTACATAATCACCTTCTTGAAATGAAAAATCTTTGCGCTTCCTATTTGCTTGAGATGTATACTTCTCTTGAGCTCTTGCAATACAATCACGCACTTCAGATAGAATGCGATCAAAGTCTCTAACATATTGGTCGGCTGCTTCAATCTTATGAGAGAGTCTAGTAGCCGGAATAGGCAATGCTCTTCCATAGATAATCTCAAATGGTGCTCGACCAGTAGCAGTATGAGGAGTATTATTATAAGCAAATTGGAGTAGGTGTATGTACTTATCCCATGCACTAGGTTGCTGGGAAACATAGGCTCTAAGCATATCTAAGATAGTGCTATTTGTAACTTCGGTTTGTCCATTCGATTCCGGATGGAAAGCCGTGGAAAAATCTAACTTAGTGCCTAAGTTTGAGAAAAGAGCAACCCAAAAGTGACTACAAAATTTAGAATCTCTATCAGAAACTATCACTTTGGGTAGTCCATGATGAACAAAAATTTGCTTGACAAATATGTTCGCCGCTTGCTGAGAAGTTAGTGTCTTTTTACATGGAATGAAATAGGCTTGCTTACTAAATCTGTCCACTATTGTCCAAATCATGTCATGGTGACTGGAAGTAGTAGGAAAGCCAGTAATGAAATCCATAGACACTTGTTCCCATGGTCTATCAGGAATAGGTAGAGGCATAAGCAATCCTAAAGCTTTGCCTTTGTAGCTTTTAATTGTTTGGCAAATGTTACATTCAGCTACAAATTTAGCTACATCATTCTTCAAATGGGGCCAATAGAATTCTCGAGAAACTACTTGAAGTGTTGCCGAAACTCCTCTATGTCCCACAAATGGTGGTTGGTGCATCTCTTCCAAGACAAGCTGTCTATAAGGTTGAGTAACACAATCTTTTCTCAAAGAAAAGATAGCCATCATTATGAGAATAACTTCCGTGAGGTGTCCAATTGTTTTCACGCAATTTGATCCATATTTGAGAAAAATCTGGATCAACTTCAATGGTTCACTTTCAATAATGGAAATGTTGTTGATATTTGGTCTTCAACTCAAAGCATCGGCAACAACATTTTCTTTTCCAGGTTGATATTGAATCATAGGTTGGAAACTTTGAATGAAAGCTGCCCATTTGATATGCCTATCTGAAATAAGAGGTTGCGTAAGCAAATGCCTAATGCTTTGTTGGTCTGTCTTGATAAGAAATTCAGAGCCCATTAGGTAATGCTTCCAGATTTTCAAAGCATGCACTACTGCTGCTAATTCCTTGTCATAAGTGCTATAATTTTGCTCTGTAGGCTTAAGCTTTCTACTTTGATAACCAATAGGATGGTTGTCTTGCATAAGAACAGCTCTAAATCCTTTGCCACTAGCATCAGTCACTACTATAAAGAATGGTCTTTGAAAATCAGGTAGTGTTAGAACTGGTGCTTGTGTTAAAGCATTCTTGAGTATTGCAAAAGATTAATCCTGCTTTTCAGTCCAATTGAAATTTGTAGCTTTCTTAAGGAGTTCGATCAAAGGATGAGCAATACAAACAAAATTCTTGACGAACTTCCTATAATAACTACATAAGCCAAGAAAAGATCTAAGATCATGTATGTTTCTAGGCGTAGGCTAAGAAGCAATACGCTTAATTTTCTTAGGATCTACACGAATCCCTTTGGCCGACACTATATGACCTAAGTATTCAATCTCTTCTTGAAAGAAAGAACTCTTTTCAGGATTGACATACAATTCATTTTCTCTCAAAAGGTTGAACACTTGTTCCAAGTGTTGTTCATGCTCTTGTCGATCCTTGCTGAAAACAAGAATGTCATCAAAGAACACTATAACAAAACTTTGAAACTTAAGGAATATGCGATTCATCATACGGCTGAAAGTAGCTGGAGCATTGGTCAAACCAAATGGCATAACCAAAAACTCATAATGACCAGTTTGTGTTCTAAAAGCTGTCTTGAATATGTCAGATTGAGTCATACGAACTTGATGATACCCAGACTTTAGGTCAATCTTGCTAAAGACCTTTGATCCTCTAAGCTTATCAAGAAGATCATCTACCCTAGGAATAGGATATCTATTCTTGACAGTAATCTTATTCAATGCACGATAGTCTACACACATTCGGTAAGTTCCGTTCTTCTTCTTAACAAGAAGTACTGGAGCTCCAAAAGGTGAACTACTAGGTCGAATAAGGTCTCTCTCTAGCAAGTCTTCTATTTGGCTTTGGATTTCTCTTTGCTCTAAATTGTTGACTCTATAGGGAGCTTTACAAGGCGGAGAATTTCCAGGCAATAAGTCAATACTATGATCCTCAGGTCTAGACTTAGGTAATCCTAGAGGCAGATCTTCCATGAAACAGTCACTAAATTTGGAGATAAAAGAATCAAACTTTGGTCTTTTGGATGTGTCCAACTCAGCATCAAGCTGGTTAACCCATACCATGTAAGTCTTGTCTCTTTTTCTTAGAGCTCTCTTTGCTTGAGTGTGACTCAACAAAGGACTCATTTCTCCTTTGACACTGGAGGATAATATTTTCATTGTCCTTCCTTAGAGAAATGCTATGAGTGTCATAGTCTATAATAGGATTGTATTTGTGTCTCCAAGGCATACCCAAAATTATATCTACCCCTTGTAAAGGTGCAACTAAGAAATCCCTCTTTTCTATTAAAGGTTTGATGCATAAATCCAAATCTTTTACCTCTTGCATGCAATTGTACTTTGTTCCAGTAAATGCTGCTTTGACTTTATAGTGCGTAGGTAAAGAATGAAGATTTAATGCTTTAAGTACCTTTTCAGAAATGAAATCATGTGTACTACCATCATCATGCAAAATAAGAACTTCATGTCCATTTATCGTTCCTTTTATTTTAAGCAAAGAATGAACATGAGGTTTACCTTCTTGTTCTGAGTAATCTGGATCGGAATTATCCTCTTTCTCGAATGATTCTTCTTCATTGTCGTCTTCTTCAATCATGTTAACTCGAGCTGCTGCTGTTGGTGTTGGTGCGCTCCGGACAATTCGGTGCTATGTGACCTTCTTTGTGGCACTTGAAACATTTGATAGGAGATGTCTTCGGTTTGCCACCATTGACTTTCTTATTGGTACTCATGTTGCCTTTAGCCTCGTCCTTGCCTTTGTCATAACCTGGTTTATACATCTTCTTTGAAGCATAAAAAGATTTAGTAAATGGTTTAGAAGAAGTACCCTCATGTGCTTTAATCTCTTTAGAAAAACCATTCCCGCAATTTGATCTTGGTTGAAGCTGAACAAAGACGTTGTTCAATGGCTGAATTGAATTCTCGTCGCCTCAAACAAATCCCGAACGATTTCGCGTGATTCAAGAGTCTTGGGCTAGTCGAATTGTTGATGAAATAAATTTTCTGCACTTTGAAACCTGCTGAAACAGTCCTGTAAACCTTGCCCAATCTCTGTAATATTTTCTGAAATTTTTTCAGAATTTTTCAGAAGCGATTTCGGAATTTTTTGGCCTTTTCTAGGCAATTTTCAAGCTTTTTAAAACCTGTAAATCACTTTTCTGCACCCAAAAATTTTTAGAATTGGAAACCTTTGAATTTCTCTTCAAATCTGAAAATAGGGAAAAAGTAGAGGTTCAAAAAGTGATGTGACTTGCATAGGGATTGGGAAAAGTAAGCTTGATTAGAAAGTGGATTAGGCTTATGGAGAGTATTAAGCTTTGGGCTTTTTTTTTATTCTCCTCCCCACGCGTTTTTGCGCCGGCAGGCTGCCGTCGTGCTTGGATTTTCTTTTTGGAGAATTTATTTGATGGCTTTTACATGCTTAATCTGCTCCATCCATTATAGATTTGCTCATGCTTGAAGCTTTCTGATTTCTGAGAGATACCCGTGAGGTTTTTGGCTATGAGGATTTCATCCATACGGTCAGATTTTGATTTCACTGAGTATTTGGAAAAACCACTTTTTGATAGAGAGGGATGGTTTTGTAGGGTGGTGAGTGGGTTTGAGAGTAGATCTAGTTTTGAATCTTTGACCTTTGGGTAAAGACCTGCAAAACACCCTACTGTCCACTAGATAAATTCCTGCACTTTCTTGATTTTTGAGAAGTTGAAGCCCTTTCCTACCTTCTCCACAAATCTCCTAGCCCAAGCTCTGATACCACTGCAACCGGAATCTTATTCTAGGAATTGATTGTGGAAAAGTAGAGAATTAATTCAATCATAAAAACCATTGCTTGTAAGCTTCAACTAAATCAAATCAATTGAAAAATTAAACACTTAAACAAAAATACTTAGCTCCAAAAAGACCATATTGGGTGCAATCTTCCCCCCTCTTGTGCGTGGCCTCTCCCCACACAAGAGTATTTCTTTATTAGCTTTCTTTTTCACCAAAATTAGGCCATAGCTCCCAAAATATACAAGGTGTGCTTTTTAGAGAGCACGGCACTCTTCTTTAACAAAAATAGAGTGTCAAATTGGGACTAGGGTAAAGCCATAGGCTTTAATAAATTCCACATAAATAAATGTATCTTTCCTAAAGTTCAAAATGGAAAAATCATTTGATAAGGTTACAAGCTACTATGCTTGCCAAAAATGAAATGTGATGAACCAAGACATTTCTTCCAAAGTAAACTCTTCAATTCCCATAGTCTTCATCACCTGAAAATATAATCCCAATTAATTATTAAATTAATCCCACAAATATTAAACAGGCACAAATCATCACCAACTCATGACTACCAGGCGTAAGTACCCCAAGAATCACCCTGCCATACAAACCTAACTGAAATAATCATAGGTGGCCTCAAACATACATCATATACCGCACGTATTAATATTCATAGTGGTATCACCCACGATATTAACCTAGCCGGCATGACGCAAGAGTAATCTAGGCGTCCCCAAATTACTCAAGAGGGAATGAATAATATTTTTCTAGAGGACTTAAAATATATTCTCATGACAGATAGTGGTTATGAGAGATAATACAGGTAATGATAAGTTGTGGTGGCATTGGCATATGTTGGATAAAGTTGTTGCTCTTGAGGCAATTCAGGGTAGCTATGTAAGACTAGGCTGTACTATGGTGTGTATGCTCCTCCCAGTGCTAGATCTAATCATGAGCTTCATGCTCCTTGTTGTTGAAGGTATCTATTGTTGTGTAAGCATGGGCTTGGGTTGTCTCTTTTCAACCCTAGTATCGTGGGTTGTTGCTCTACACCCCTATTAGTAGAATTGAAGCCGAATCCTCTTGTACCGAGGTCTAATGCTTCCAAGCCTGAGGATATGGTGGGCCTCCAAGCTATTCCGAACACTTCAAGCTTTGTGTAATAGCTCGCTTGAGCCAAAGGCTGCTAGCATAACTGCTATCTCTGTGACCATGCCAATTGTGGTTCTAGGAAGGATTACTCCTTCCTCAATAGGGTTGGAGCTTCACTATCTTAAACTAGACTAGTTAGGTTCCATATCCGGAGTCGATGGCTCCATGTTTCACCTTTCTAGCCGGTGATCTCTTACTTGATGGGTAGTTTAATAGTTCCTTGACTCCCACTTATCTTGTTGGTTTGACCTCTTTAATCACATCTACAAAACTCCTTTGAGTGGTTGTAGGGGAGTCAAGCACTCTAACTTCTTGGTCCATATGAGGTTCCACCGTGGTGGCAGGCTCCTAGTAATAGGCCTCACTCAAGCTAGCATATTCGATATCGCTTGAATACCCTCCTACGACTAAGGCTTCTTAGCCCTATGAGGTCCAATAGGGACTATGAATCATGAAGTGATCCCTCTTAATCTTGATTCTACATCATTTGAGGAACTCTCGGGAATTGAGTCCAAAAATACTTCTTGACCTTGTGTACATGAAAGGGTAATCAGCTTAGAACACACCCTTCACTCATACAAGTCTTGTGCTAGTCCTAGAAATTATGGATTCATGTGGATTTTTAAAGTTTTTGTCTTTGTTGGACTTGTGAGGGTAATCAGCTTAGAACACACCCTTCACTCATACAAGTCTTGTGCTAGTCCTAGAAATTATGGATTCATGTGGATTTTTAAAGTTTTTGTCTTTGTTGGACTTGTGAAGGTATGCTCACAAGTTGAGAACGTGTGTTTCCACGTAGAGAACGTGCATTTCCTCTTGGCTACATGTGTGGCAAGGTGAGTTGGGAACGTGCATGTCTAGGTCCTTGTTAGACTTGTGAATGTATATTCACAAGTTAGGGAATGCGTGTGTTAAATAGCGAACATACGTGGCCATTAAAGATAGGAATGTGCATGGCCAGGTATAATCTGTGAACATGCACTTTGATATGAGAACATGGATGGCCAAAGTTAGGAACATGCATGGGTAGGTGTCTGTTTAAGTTGAGAACGTGCATTCATAAGTGAGAATGTGTGTTCCCACTTTAGCACATGCACATAATTCTAACAGGTCTACCACTTATAGGGTGGAAGTCTAGGCCACGTGGGTCAGTTTCCAGTCATCTTTATTATTATGGTCATTTATGGGAAGAATATTTTATGGCCTTTCCTTAATGAGAATATTGTGTAGATTTTTTCTGTCAAACTTAGGAACATGTGTTCCTACTTTGCGAAGATACATTCCCAAGCCCAGTCAAGCACATACGTAGGCAAAGGCCCATTCAAGCATATACACACATAACAAGAGCACTTTTATGAGTTTTGGCCAAAAAATCCAAGTTTTTTCCTCTATTTCTTGCTTAATGGGTGAATATTTTTGGGTTTTTTATTTGCTTTTTCTAACCTATCTAATGATCTGCTTAATGCAACTTAATGGTATTTTTACAAGGATTAATGGTGAAATTAACACCTAAAATGAACAAAAACTAAAATTTTTTACAAAACAAATGCAAGAAGGAAAGAGCAGGAATTAAAGAAAACAGAATAGATCATTTACTTCTAATCATGCAACTCGGGCTTAAAGGTTTGCTCCATGCTCCATTGCACCAATCTAACCAAAACAAACAGCAATTTAACCATGCTCCGTTGCAACAAATAAACAATAAACAACCCGAGCTTAAACATTTGCTCCATGCTCAATCGAACCAATTAAACCATAACAAACAACAAAACAAGAGTTAAACACTACTAACCAATGGATTTGCACTCCAACCCGGGCTATGCCAATACTCCAAATGAAAAGTATAGTAAGGGATTCCTAAGCCAAGCTGCTTCCTCGAGTGGCGCTAAAAATGTTCACCTATTTGAGAACACTTGAAGATAAAGAGAAGAAATCTTAGTAGATCAACCCTCTCTTATAGAGAGCTAGGGTCCTCAACCTTGCCTCCCATGTGGTCACTACAAGGGAGCTTAGCAAATGGGTGGGGAACAAAGAGAGAGAGAGAGAGAGAGAGAGAGAGAGAGAGAGAGAGAGAGAGAGAGAGAGAGAGAGAGAGAGAGAGAGAGAGAGAGCTATAGCAGCTCAACCTCTACTTCACTGCCTTAGTGAGAGTGAGAGCATAGGAGAGGAGGGAAGATAAGGGGAAAGAGGGAAGAGAACTTGAATCAACACTCACTCACCCACACAATCCTTAAGCAAAAATGCAACAAATAAGGGAAAGCATACAAGAAAACTTCAATCACAAGAGCAAGAAACTCAAAATCAATTGTGAGAATGGGATTATGTCTTTGCTCATTAGTCGAATTGTCTTATATCCAAAACTCATATGTACAATGCCCAACTACCCAAATAATGTCCGGGGACCCAAAAGCTAGTCTAGGATAATTTCCTAGTCTAAGTATACACTACCAACATCACACAAGTTGTAAGCTTGATTTTGACTATCTTTTAGCATTACACAAGTCATAAGCTCAGAGATTTCTCATAATCACTTTATATGAAGTGCATTGTGCATTACAAAAAGTATGGCTTGAAGGTGTTATCGTGTGTTCAAAGTAATGTTTGCCAATGTGGTTATACTCAAGCTCAATTTGTAATATAGCTTCAAAATAACCTTGCAAGTGGTATGGGAAGCCCATAAAGCAGGTAGAAAACCACTTCTCCCAATCCCAATCCCTTTTAACATCCACTATCAATTTGGTGATGGTTATTCAGCACAAGAAACCATTTATCTTTTCTACCATTTTGTTGTGCTGGGGATAGTAAGGAGAAGAGAGATGGTCTTTGTAACTTGGAAAGAACATCCTCAAGGTGTCACCCTAAAATTAGTCCTTTATTAATGACAATCCCCAAAGTGATCCAAACCTGCGGAACACACACTTAAGCAAGAAATTTGTCATATTTTTACAAGTAGAATTTTAAGTTGCTTTGTCCTTGGCCCATCTAGTCATGTAATATGTGGCCCACCAATATGTATTGTTGCTCGCATATGTAGTGAAACTTACTTACTTATGGAGGAATGGCCTACCTACCAATGTAACCTATGGCCACCAATATATATTGCTCGCCTGTAGAGGAACTTGCTTGCTTGCCTATAGAGGAATGGCCTACCAGTCATGTAATCACCATCACCAATATGTAATCACCTACCAGTCATGTAATCACCATCACCAATATGCATTTCTTGCCTACTATAGAGGAATTGTAAGATCCCTGTTCCCACCGAGCAACGGATTCGGGTACTGGCAGCGGAAGTAGCGCTTCTCGCGCGGGACAGGGGTCCCACACTCGGGGCCTCGCCCATGGATATCCGGATAAGAGACTAATCCGTCGGTTGTTCCAAAACCGAACACGGAAAAACTTCCTTTACCGGAAAGCACGGGCGATTCCACCAGGATAACTTTTTACTTTAACATAGTCAAGATCATTTCTGATCGAGATGATCCAATTACATCTATAAGATACTTGGTCAGTTCACGGATGAAACTTGCACTTGGATCATTGGGATCAACGCTTTTTTCCCCATTCAAGAGGCACAGCCGTTGATTCCTATCCATAGAACAGTTACTGTCCGGGATTTATTTTTTTCTATCGTAAAGACAAAAGTTTGAGTCTCGATTTACGGATCCATCAGTCCAGCCTAACCCCATCCAATCCCATGGGTTAGCCAACCGCCCAACCACTGTAGTGATGGGATTCAATTAAGAATTTGGTTAGGTTTTGTCCCGGGTACCAAGGAAAAGAGTTCCAAGGCCCCCTAGCCGGATGTTCATGCAAAATAAAACTAGTCACACCACTCACACACCCAATATGAAATTGCCTTTTCACAGATTCAACCAGTTTAAAACAATCCTTTAATAAAACCATAGTATCACTGATCACCATCTTCCAATTTATCCAGTTGATTCTCAATTTTTCCATCATTCCTTCATCAGAGTATCTATGGCATCATTGGTAACTAGGACGCTCACCACCTGTCCACTCAGGGGCCGTTTCCTAATCCCTAGCCCATAATACTCGGCAATATAATCACTTATCAAGATGGACTCTCGTTGAAGATCAGCAAGATCAACCAACAGATCCATATAAAGAGCCATGGACTCATCCATTGAAGACCAGCAAGGTCAATCAACCAAATCCATGCCCGATTTCAGAAAACAACTCCAACTCTGTTCCAATATCTTCCTCGACGCACGCGTGGGTATCCTGGGCGACCCAGAGCCCGAGCACCGTATGGTCAGCACCCTCTAGGATCCTTCGCAGGTGACCTAGCGCTTCACTCATAGGCCGCTTCCTTGGCCCCTCATCCACCGTACCGGAAGCTCACCATTTTAATCGCACCGAGGCTGGTCAAGACCTCGGCCGACCTTGCTACGCGAGACGTCCTTCATTGACTCTCCGTCAGCAGTTGCAACTTTATCAGTTAGGTCTTCACGACCTTAATCACAAGATGGTCACAATGCTTTCCCAGCAATCTTGACATAAAACAGTCATTTACAAACAGTCACAAAATATAGTTTCTATATTAACTCTCATTTTTCCACATTATCCCTCATCAATCCACATTGCTTATCCCACATTCTAGTTATATGTGTACTCATCCCATCACATCATTTTCCATCTCATCACTTCAGATTCCTTCACATCACATATCATATATTCACATCCATACATATATCCACATCCACATCCACATCCACATTCACATCCATACATCCACATCCACATCCACATCCATACATCCACATCCACATCCACATTCATACATATATCCACATCCACATCCACATCCACATTCACATCCATACATCCACATCTACATCCATACATCTATTTTCACATCCACATCTACATGTACATTCATGCATCCACATCCATACATCCACATCTACATGCACATTCACATCCATACATCCACATCTATATGCGTACATTCACATCTACATGCATACATCCACATCTCTATGTATACATCCACATCCACATTCACATTCTCCTCCATACATCTACATCTACATGCATACATCCACCTCCACATTCACATCTACATCTATACATCTACATCTACATGCATACATCCACCTCCACATCCACATCCACATCTACATCTACATGCATACATCCACCTCCACATCCACATCCACATCTATACATCTACATCTACATGCATACATCCACATCTATACATCTACATCTACATGCATACATCCACATCCACATCTATACATCTACATCTACATGCATACATCCACATTTCCATTCACATCCACATCTACATCTATATATCTACATCTACATGCATACATCCACATCCACATCTATACATCTACATCTACATGCATACATCCACATCTCTATTCACATCCACATCTATACATCTACATCTACATGCATCCATCTACATCTCCATTTACATTCTCATCTATACATCTACTTCTACATGCATACATCCACATCTCCATGCATACATCCACCTCCACATTCACACTCACATCCATACATCTACATCTACATGAATACATCCACATCTCCATGCATAATAAAATTCTTTTAATTAATCTAGGATGATAGTTCCTAGAATATGGTAGGAAGTCCTCTTTTTATGCTTTGAATGAAATTATCTTATGCGTAATTTCTATAAAATTTTTGCCATAGCTCGGCTACTATGACTGATAAATCTTAATTTTTTCTAAGGGATAAAGCTTATCATTAAGGAAATAATTAGAATGGTCTCTAATTGGATCATCAATCCATAATGGATTGAATCATCAATATACATAAACTAAAAGCATAGAAAAAAGCCATTAATTTGGCCTCAAGCATAGCTTAATCTTGGATTAAGGAAAAGCCTTATGAAAAGCTTCATTTGGATTGAAAAGGGTCATGAGTATGATCATTTCTTAAGTGAGAGAGAGAAAAACCATTAGGATTAAATATAAATGAAAATTAACTTCAATAGCATTTATTAAATTATGTAACTCTTCACTACTATTCACCAATTAACTTCAATAGCATTTAAAAAACCATACCAATTAAGCTTCTCAAGCTTGAGAGGGGTTGAGAAGACAGAGACATTGAGAAATTATAGAAAAAATCAATATTCGCTAATTACCTTACAAATTGCTTGATTCTTTGTTCACGGTAGAGGCCCCCAACCAATCAATTGGTTTAGTATGTTGATGGAGCCACCAATGGGGATTGAAGAAAGAGAGAAGTATCAAAAACTAGTGAATTATTAAAGAATTCACAGTTCTTGGCTTAGGTGGAGTAGAGTAACAATGCATAAGACACTATATATTTTTCAACAAGGGGAGGCTTCTATTTATAGGAAAATTTGAGCTCCTAACCAAACAAACTGATTCTAGAATTTTCCAAGTCAGTTTGGTCACTTTTTGACCATTTTTAGGTCAGTTAAGCTAACTTTTTGAAACTAGACTTGAATGAGGAGAGAGGAGAGATGAAATATCTCAATTTTTATGAGTTTAAAACTCATTCAAGCATGTGAAATATGCACCTCCTTTAAAGAACTCTCCTTCCTTACATATGTGTCATAGTTTTTTTATTAATAAACCTTGTACATTTTCAACTCTTCATCTTATGTGAAATATGCACCTCCTTTAAAGAACTCCCCTTCCTTACATATGTATTTTTTTTACTAATAAACCTTGTACATTTTCAACTCTTCATCTCATGTGAGCATTTACTCCTTTTTGGATACCCAAAATATCTCATATTTTTAATATTGCTCATAGTTTTTTACTAATAAACCTTGTACATTTTCAACTCTTCATCTTATGTGAAATATGCACCTCCTTTAAAGAACTCCTCTTCCTTACATATGTGTCATAGTTTTTTTTTACTAATAAACCTTGTACATTTTCAACTCTTCATCTTATGTGAGCATTTACTCATTTTTGGATACCCAAAATATCTCATATTTTTAATATTGCTCATAGTTTTTTACTAATAAACCTTGTACATTTTCAACTCTTCACCTTATGTGAGCATTTACTCATTTTTGGGTATCTTCTTTTTACAAATTGGATTTATCTCGTCCCTACACATGGATTGATGCTATTGGCCCATAGGAACCTTAATTGGACCATAATCTAAAAATTTCTGAAAATCTAGACCCTTAGACTAAGGTTCTTTATACCTATTTCCAATTAATTCCAATTGCACGTTGGAAAATTCTTTTTGAATTTCTGTTTCAGGGAAACTTATTTTAATAAGATGAGTTATTTTTCTATCCAAAAATATTCATAATCTGAATATTCTCTCTCTAGAATAATTTTCTCTCTCTAGGCTAAAACAGTTAGAAACAAGGTCTTTATATTTCTGAAGAGTGATTGATTACAGGGGAAGATACTAGACATCAAAAAAAGGGGGTGGGGGAGGAATCTTACAGGAATGGAGCAAGGGACCCACAAAGTCTCCAACCCCTACTTTTAAAAGGCCCATAAGATATTATATTACGGGATGAAAAAGTCCCACTAATTAGCTTCATAATAGCAAATGTTTGACACTGGTCACAACTTTACACTATTATTACACATCCTTATGTATTGTCAGACAAAAATATCAACAAGGTAAACATATTTTTTATAGTGCAAATATATATTACACATCCTTCCTGATAAAGGTGTCATGATAAAGTGCTCATCACAAATCCCCTCATAACATGCATGCATAGCCTTCTTTGCTTCTTCTTGTGACCCTATCACATTTCAATAAAACAAATCTTTACAAATATGTTGATTAGATCATCGATCAATGTGTATTTTTCTTGTTGTGACCCTATCACTTTTCAATAAACCAATAGCCTTCTTTTCTTCTTCTTGTGACCCTATCACCTTTCAATAAACCAAATCTTTGCAAATATGTTAGATTAGATCATCGATCAATGTGTATTTTTGTGATGTATATATTACTTTTTTATTTATTGTGCTTTGAAGCTAGGAGGAAATAGGTACTCACACACATTAATTGATGATTCCATACCTTCTTGCAAGGTCAAATTAGGAGGAAATAGGTACTCATACACATTAATTGATGATTCCATACCTTCTTGCAAGGTCAAATCCAAAATCTCCATGTCTAAAACATTAGGTGCAATGAAATTCACCCTTATGTTCTCCTTTCTTGAGACATGGATCACTTGAGTTTTAGCAAAAGCTGCATTACTTGAAGCCAGGAGGAAATAGGTAATTCCATACCTTCTTGCAAGGTCAAATCTAAAATATCCACGTCTAAAACACTAGGTGCAATGAAATTCACCCTTATGTTCTCCTTTGTTGAGACATGGATCGTTTTAGTTTTATCAAAAGCTCCTATGTTTTGCATTACTTGAAGCTAGGAGGAAATAGGTACTCATACACATTAATTGATGGTTCCATACCTTCTTGCAAGGTCAAATCCAAAATTTCCACGTCTAAAACATCAGGTGCAATGAAATTCACCCTTATGTTCTCCTTTCTTGAGACATGGATCACTTGAGTTTTATCAAAAGCTCCTATGTTTTCCATTACTTGAAACCAAGAGGAAATAGGTACTCATACACATTAATTGATGATTCCATACCTTCTTGCAAGGTCAAATCCAAAATATCCACATCTAAAACATTAGGTGCAATGAAATTTACCCTTATGTTTTCCTTTCTTGAGACATGGATCACTTGAGTTCTATTAAAAGCTCCTTTGTTTTGTATTACTTGAAGCTAGAAGGAAATAGGTACGCAGACAAATTAATTGATGATTCCATACCTCCTTGCAAGGTTAAATCCAAAATATCCACGTCTAAAACATTAGGTGCAACGAAATTCACCCTTATGTTCTCCTTTCTTGAGACATGGATCACTTGAGTTTTATAGAAAGCTCCTATGTTTTGCATTACTTGAAGCCAGGAGGAATTAGGTACTCATACACATTAATTTGCAAGGTCAAATCCAAGATATCCACATCTAAAACATTAGGTGCAATGAAATTCACCCTTATGTTCTCCTTTCTTAAGACATGGATCACTTGAGTTTTATCAAAAGCTCCTATGTTTTGCATTACTTGAATCCAAGAGGAAATAGGTACTCATACACATTAATTGATGATTCCATACCTTCTTGCAAGGTCAAATCCAAGATATCCACATCTAAAACATTAGGTGCAATGAAATTCACCCTTATGTTCTCCTTTCTTGAGACATGGATCACTTGAGTTTTATCAAAGTCTCCTATGTTTGCATTAGATAATCAAACACGTCATCAAACAATAATTACAATTTTGGGATTCTCACCTTTTGAATGCCTTGAAAGTTTTAAATCATTAATAGAGAATCCCCTATTATAATAATCTTTCATTAAATGCCTAGTCTCTAAAACCCATATAGAAACGCATCATATTCGGCTTCATTATTAGTCTTTGCATCACAGAATTCAATTGATTTTGCCAAAATTTTATGCATCTCATTGTCATAGATCATAATTTAATCCCTTTGCGAGTTACTCTCCTAAATGCTCCATTAAAGTGCAAGATATGTGCATTAAAATACAAAGTAACTTTAAGATTAGGAATGTTCCTTTCTTCCCATTAGATTTTATATGCACAGCTTCTTCTTTACACTCCTTCCTAGCCAAAAAGTCACACAAGGTGGCCCTAATGGAGTCCTTAATCAAGAATGTAAAAGAAAATTCTTGAAGTTCTATTATCCTTTTGGAGAAACAACTAAAGGGGCCATTCTCTTGACTAGATTGGGCATGGTAGAGAATTTAAAAGAAAGGGTCTTAGAAGCAAATAGGATCTAAACTTCCTAACAAAAAAGGTAAAAGCTAGACCAACCTTCTCCATGTGCGTGTACCTCTTCTCAATAGGAAGTAGAATCTAGCTTGTAAAATAGATGGGCCACATAAATGTTTGTGCATTCTTTTGCATAAGGATTTCTCCCAATGCATCCTCACTAATGTAGGGCGGCCCACATAATAGGAAGTAAAATCTGCCTCGCAAAATAGATGGGCCACATAAATTTTTGTGCATTCTTTTGCATAAGAACTTCTCCCAATGCATCCTCACTAATGTTGGTCCCACATATCCGGTTTGCAAAATAGATGGGCCACATAATTTTTTTGCATTCTTTTGTGTAATAAGTTCTCCCAATGGATCCTCACTAATGTTGGGGATTGCATAAAGCTCCTCATTCCACTTTGACTACTTGAGTATAGATGCCTCACTAAAACTGCATGATTAATAGCATCAAAAGCATTGGTGTATTCAACATTCTAACATAAATTTACATCATGATAAGGCAACTAATGTAAAGGATATAAAAGTTGAAATAGAGTACCAAAAAATCTACTCAAATAAGTGACCTTTTGCACAATTATTTTTTATTGCTTATCATTTCCTATAGCTACAAGGTCCAAGTTGCCTTAAGCTTTTCAGAATCCTTGTGAATCCCTTAAGAAGATACCTGATGTCCTAGCAAGGTAGCTTTGTACTAACCAATATGGCATTTAGTTGTATTTAGATCCCCCTTGAGGTCATGCAATCTCTTTATGAAAGCCAAACTCACCTTTTCACAATGTTCCATTCTTAAGTTGTACATGCAAAAATTATCGAGGTAAACCTTGATAAATGACCCAAGATATGGATCAAACACATTGTTTATAACCCTTTCAAATATGGCACGAGATTTTGTTAGACCAAAGGGCATAACCCTATAAGCAAAGCAACCCCACATATGACAAAACCGGTTTTCCTTTTATCTTCCTTGGCCATTCTAATTTATAAATATCCAAAATAATTATCACTTTCATATCTTACAACTTGGTTCATCTTAAAAAGGAAAAGGGTCATAATTCCTCTTTATGCAGCCTGATTGGAGGGGATGCATACCCACACAAATTCTCCAACTTTTTGATGTTACCACTATCAAGGAAACCCATTCAAGGTTCTTAACTAGAAAGACAAACAAAACATGCAGTAAACTTTCAATTTCAAATTTCAATGCATTTGATTAGATTTTCCCCAACCTTCTCAACCATTGCACCATTGTTTTGGCATCATGCAAGTTCAAATTTGTGATGCACTCCACTGATCTATGTATATTTAGTTGTGCAAACAATTCTAGAAAACCATCAAGAATATTTAAATATGCTTGCCTCTTTTCATGTGTGAGATCAAATGTAAACATTTGTGCATTATTGCTTCTCTAGATTCCCTTTGATTAGGGAAAGGACTGTGAAGCAAGACAAAAGCTCCAAGCTTTAAATTAAACATTGAGTAGTAACCTTAGCACATCACACCATTGCTAACATACACTCTATTTCTAATGTTAACAAAACCCTCAACATTTTGGTATTATTGATGAGCCATGAGATAGGTTGGATTCACTGGGCCTTATGTCAAGTACAAGTGCTCAAGTGTTATTCATTACAAAATATAGCACACAAAAAACCTTAACAATGTACCATAATCCATGATCAAACCAAACCACATTAATGTTTTGGCAATTGTCTTTCTTCACATGCACACCACATTAATGTTTTGGCAATTGTCTTTCTTAATGTAGGATAAATGGTAATGTAAAACTTGTGAAAAATAGTTGTTCTCTCTTGATTTAGTATTAACTGCCAATGTTTTTAGATGCCACAAAAATACATATGGGCTAGTGCACCACTATAATAATAGATATACTCTTGGGCTAGTGCACCACTATGATAAAAGATGTAATCTTTGGTAAGAGAATGAAGACCCATCTTCATAGAGTTTTTGCCTTTATAATTTAGTGATAGTAGCAAAAGATTGTCATTTAATGGAGCACAAAGAGACGTGTCACATGCTCATATCTTCTAGTCCGCTTCTACAAGAACGATCTCTAGTAATCTTAGTGGTATAAATGGCTTGGTGTAAATATCTTTCAAACTTTCATGCATGGCTCTAGGCGAAGAAAGGTAGATGCATGCTCCCTCAATAAATTCACTTAGAGTAGCAAAAGTGGTGATGATAGAGTAAACAAAAGTGTCACATGCATGCCAAGCTCAAATCATCCCTTCTCATCATCGACATCATGTTGTACGTCATCACATACATATAGCATGTGTACACAATACATAGAGATCACTTCCCAAGGTCCATTCTCGAGAGTCCTTTAGACATTTGGCATAAGAGGGTCATAGGAGCTATTGGTATAGATGCACCACATGTTGGCTTGAGTCACATGGCCTTCAAATGGACCATCTACTATAGCTTTTGACTCTTCCTTTTGCAATCTCACAAAACAGAAGATCAACATCACCTAACTGGATTTAATACAACTTCACACATAATGGACATGGACATCGTTGATGGAGATAAAGAAGCAATACATACTTGAAACCAAATTTACTATAATATAGGCGAGTGCTACCACTGTCTCTTCAAGGAGGAGTTTGGACCTTTGTTATGAGTGATGCATTATAGAGATCAAAGTTATATAGGACTATACCTACTAGAGCTAAGGCACCACCTTGACATGCTATTAAGGCAGTAACCTGAGAGGTGGGATATTGCACATACATCTAGCACTACCTTATTTGGTCCTCTCGCTAGAGAGCCTCGATCGATAGATTTGCAAGGGAAGATGGACAATGACATAGCAATGCATCCGCATCAAGCAAGCACCCCGCACTCATTAAGTCCTCCGTATGCACAATTCTTCCGAAGTGCCAAATGTCCACCTAGTCCACTTCCTAGGTCTAGATCTAAGACTTACTCATGACGGGGGCCATCTTATAGATGTGGATAATGAGGCCATGTACTCAATCCATGAGGAGGCCGGCATATCATTAGTTCGGACAAATGAGTTTCTTTTGCTATTTGCTACATTGTACACATAGGGCCTACACTAGCCTTGTATTTTCTTTTGGTAGCTAGTTTCTAATTTTTCATATTTTCTTGACATGAAGTTTATTTATGGATCATACATAACAACTTTTGAAGCTCAAACCCTCCTTTAGGTCTTTCACAAACATTTATGAAGCCAATCTCTCTCTCTCTCACACACATAAGCATGCACATAGCAGGCGGCCGAGAGCACGCTCCACGACAAGAAGACCTGGTGCGAGTATAGTGGACTACTTGCTGGGACCATTATCTCTCATATCGGACATACAGTCTTTTACAGTCTCACCTCGCCCCATCGTTGTAGTTGTTGATCATGCATACCTTTCCTTCAGAGCATTGCATGCCACCTTGATCCGATGTCACCACCGACCGGCCCCCATAGACACCACCAATACCACTTCACCAGAGAGACAACATTTGGCTATGCCAACCACTTGTACAGTGCTCTGCAAGACATGGACCCACATGTACCGCTAGAGGACTTCACGACACAGTTTGCCTCGACACTCCACACGTCAGCTACCATCATGTACTTCCCTCACACTCAACCATCTGTCACGCCTCTAAGCAAGACTGTCCCATAGAAAGACTGGTACGATGATGAATGCTAGGAAAATCGTGCATGCCTCATCCGAGAGGAAGCACAAGGGATCTGTACACATTGCAAGGCACGCTTTTGCCGCCTCATGCGGAGGAAGAAGCGAGCCTACCTGGTGAAGTTGGAGCATGAGTTGTACCATCTTTTCTTGGGATACGACAGCAAGGAGGTGTGGCGAGTTTTCCAAACACCTAGAGCCTAGACACCTATTACATCACCGGAGACCTGGCATGCTTATGCTACCTCGCTCTACCAGATACCCGGACAGCCACCTCTCCCCCGACCACCAAAGAGCCGACTAACCTCCTCCACCTTCTTCTCCGTCGGCATGATCTACGACGCCATTGACAGGTTGTTGTATCTCAGATAAGTACAATGTTGTCCGCATAGAGCATCAGAGGGATCAACACTCCTCCCAAGCTAGCTCCAGGTCCTCCTAGTCTGTCAATGTGGTCGGAGATCTCATCAATGTATAGCCTGAAGAGTGTGGGTGATAGCAGGCAACCTTGCTTCACCTCAATAGTGCTGGTGATCTCCTCTGACATCCCTCCCGGAGCCTGGACCCGGCCTCTGATTGATTCATACAATGCTAAGACTCCCCATCTCATCTCAACGGGCACCCCCATGTCCTGTAGCCTCTGCATCATCAGCCTCCCTCGTGGGTGACTGTCAAAGGCCTTGCAGAAATCCACAAAGAAACAATATACTCTCCTCCCATGAGCTCTACCCTCCTCGATGATGGCCTGAAGCGTGAAGATGTGATCCAAGGTAGAGTATCCCCTCCTGAACCCCACCTGTCCATGTGCCTGATGCTGATGTGTCTCTGCCCATTTGCTTAACTCATGCTCTAGTACTGATCCATAGAGCTTGGCTAGCATGTGGCCAACCATGATGGTCCTATAGTTACTGAGAACCGTAGGATCACCCACTTTCAAGATCGGTACTATAGTATTCACTGACCAACTGGCAGGGAAACCTTTGCAAAGGGCCCACCTTACAGTGAACCTTGGGAAGACCAAGGTAATGGTGTTTAACAACTCTCAGCAGTGGGCCGACCAGTTGCCTAAGCTCAACTATGGTGGGGAGACAGTACAGAGAGTCAGGAGATATGTCTACCTAGGGATCACTTTTGTTGGACTGTGCTTTACCACAAGGAGGGCGACAAAGGACAGATTGACTAGAGGATAACTCAGAGCCCTAGAGAGCCAGTGTGCACACATCCAGTTTCATGAGCCTCGAACAAAGCTCTGGTTATTTGACATGTTGGTTACACTAGTGCTTTTGTACGATGCTCCCACCTAGGGGCCGAGTCTATATCACAGGTGGAGGAGTGGATCTACAGCAACGCAGCTAGCCTCGAGTGGAGGGGAGTTTTATGATGGGTGGGAGCAGATGGAGAGACCACTAGTGATGATGATCTTCCGCATGAACAAGAGTAAATCATCAGTACCACATGAGATAGTCCATGCAGAGATGAGAGCCCACCGATTGTAGCCGAGACCCTCTTCCAGACGGTCACTTTCATACATAGGCTATAGAGCCTCTCCAAGCACAAATACTCTAGACTCGTGCTAGAGTCATCCAGATAGCTCGATAGCTCGCATCAGAGGGCGACCCAAAGTGCTCGTATGCCCAAACTAGCACATGGTTACAGCTACATGGTATACATATGGACCACCTTCCGCCTTTGCACTATAGCCTGGACTCCCCCTTCCTAGAGTTGAGCCGTAGTGAGCTCAACAAGATAATTAGGATGGATATCATCCAGCCACACATAGCATGCACATGGATGACACCGGCTGAGCCACTAGGGACGAAGATGGCTTTCTACTGAGAGCATCTTCTCCACTTATCCCTTGATGGTTTTGTTGTCTGCCCGACATACATGGACATTCACCTCTCTCATGGAGTCAAATGTCAGATCCGCACATTTTCACATCCACTGAGGATGGAGACCGCTCGATATGGAGCCATCTCCCTTGCCCCCGAGGATCGGATTTGCCAGCTCTATCAACGGGAGTGAGAGACTGAGGAGCACTCCATATGTCAGTGCCCAATGTACTACAAGATCCGAGGGCTCTTTCATTGGCTCTTTCGAGATGGATTTGGGCCATTGTCCAGAGTGATAGACTACTCAGACCAACGTTGCATTGGGCTTTTTCTCCTCAAGTTGCGCAGACACCAAGACCACATCCTACGCTCCAAACAGGGGGACATGTCCGAGAGACAGGCCGACGCACCCTTACCGACTTCTTCAAAACAAGAGCAATCCTGCGCAACATTGACCATGAGTCGACTGGGCCCACACAACCACCTCGAGGAGTCACCCTAGACAGAGCTAGAGAGCTATGTAGAGCACAGCATCCACAACCCGCTAGGCCGCGGCCCCAATGAAGACATTATCAAAGGCTACAAGCGATATTGGCACGACTGGCAGTTGTATCAGTCTACTGGTTCCTCTTTGGCCACATGTTATAGTTAGTTGTTTTTCAATTTATGCTTTTCATTTCCTACTGGGGACATTTAGTTTCCTTGAGTTTTGGATGTATTGGTACTTTTGTCTCATAGGCCACTTTGGCCTCTTACAGATGCTAATATTCCTTGAGTTTTGGATGTATTAGTACTTTTGTCTCATAGGCCACTTTGGCCTCTTATAGATGCTAATATATCTTTCTTTCTTTCTTTCTTTCTCTCTCCCCAAAGATCTCTAAATCGTATTAAAAGGTCCAAGGAGGATTTTTTAGGGACGGGTTTAACCCCTTTCAACTTGCAACTCCACTGACGTCGTTCATGATCCTTTGTGTAGGGTGTACAATTGTATAGGGTGCTTGACCTTCCTTGTTCAATGCTTTTCTGTTTAATATGGGTGGTTTGTCCTCGGGATTCTTAAGGCCCGGTAATAATTTATAGGTGTCGTAAAGAATGAGCTATAGATATGAGCTAATTTTTGTGCAGAGACATCGGAAGAATCACACGAGATGCAGCTCCAATGTGTGAACACGTGATCCTATCTGCTTCCATAATGGTGCACCAGGTTATCACTTGAATTGTGAGTTTGTTTGTGTCTCATGGGATGCAGCTCAAGAGTATCTACTCTAGAAATTCCTCTTCATAGGCAAATGGCATGAGATTCAATGCACTTACCTACATAGCTCTACGCTTATGCTGACCAATTAAAGACACCAAATAGAGTAGTTTCATTGTGATTTCAAGTGGTAAACCAACCATGCCACCTTTCATTTAGTGCAAATATAAGAGAAAATGCAAAACCACTAAAGAACATTGCTATGACACAAGTAGGAAAGAGAAGTTATTGGACTATGTCTACTTTTTCTACCTCCTGCACGAGATAAGTATAGTAGTTGCAATCCAAACCCCCCATTGCTAGATCAAACATTTTTTGAGTTTGCCAAGTATTTAGTGTTTGCAATGAACCATTTTCAGTGATTACTTTATCCCCAGCCTGCTGTCTACTGGTGGGAACACGCAAAGCTTTTTAACTTCCAAAAAGGTGGTTCTCTCCTCCAGGGAAAAAAGGATATCCTCAGTTTTTGATTATATAAGTAATCCTTCCACCACAGCCTTTTGTTTCAGGCAGGGAATAGGTCCTCCATGCTGCAGCCAGCACACCATTCAAAGACGAAATTAGTACCACTGCCAAGGCTGCAAAGCCTACCCAAAATGTAAATTAAGCTTCATAAAACTCATATTTTCACGTCGCCAGCGAACACTAGCAAATGCCTATGAAAAGTCATCCTGAAACATGTATGGCTACTGTTAAAAAAACACAAACCCAACTATGTCATCAAAAAAAGAAGTAAATCTTAGGCCACGTTTTTTCCCCTAAGAAAAGCTTCTACTATTAGTTGGAAAAGAAAACATCTACTCAACATAAAGTACTAGTCTCAAGCAAGAACAAAAGATTGGAGGGAGGCTACATTGCCCTGCATCTGGTCCAAGTCACCGGTGAGGTGCTCCCTACGCTTGCAGAGGGAATGAATGAGGTCCGTCATAATGGAGCAAACGGTCTCCACTGGTGGGGGTGTAAAAGCATCAATAGTCTCACCCCATCTGGCCAAATGTCCTGGTAGCGATGATGCTGATAAGCTCCCACTGTTGGCTCACATGAGCCTCTAGTGTCCAAGGAGACCCTGGATCAAAAGGGTGGAAATTGCCAAAATCCGAAAATATGCAAGGCCTCTGCTGTCCTCGTATAGGAGACCTCCGTGGCCTGAGCAAACCCCAGGTGATGTACTGGAGTGAATTGGACTCGGAGGTGAACAAAAGAAAAATTCTCCAACATACCTCCTACCCATTTAGGAAATCCCAAAGGCAGTGGCGCTACGTATCATGGAGGGCACGACAATGGCTGCGAGTGGCTGAGCAGCCTGCAATGGCTAACTGCGTGCCCGCTGCAAGGTTCTTGTGAGCTAGAAGCCTAGGGATGGGAGTAAGCTTCCAAAAGTGAAAGCTCTCCCAAAGCCAATGCCAAAAATCCATGAGGAACAAGGGATAGAGGTCCTAGACCCACCAGTGGGGAGCAGCAGAAGGGATGTATGAGGTCCGTCCAAATGGAGCAGTCAGTCTCCACAGGTGGGGTGACAAAACCATCAATAGTCTCACCGCATCCGGTCCACCGAAAGTGCCAGCGGCGATGCTCCTGATAAGCTCCCATTGCTGGCTCACATAAGCCCCTGGTGTCCAAGGAAGCACCCAGATCAAAGAGGTGGGGATGGCCAAAATCCGAAATGTGAGGGCAGTGCAAGGCCTCTGCAGTCCTTGTAAGGCAGAGATCATCCCACCTCCATGGCCCAAGGAATCGACTCGGGGTGATCACCGGAATGAACTCGCCTCTTAGTTGAACAAATGAAGAATCATACCTGCTACCCATTTAGGCAGTAGTGCTACGTCTCCTGGAGGGCGCCACAATGGTTGCGAGTGGCTGGGCAGCCTGCAATGGCTAACCACGTGCCCACTACACAGTTCTTGTGAGCTAGAAGTCTAAGGAAGGCGGTAACCTTCCAAAGGTGGAAGCTCTCCAAAGTCAACGCCAAAAACAAGGGAGAGAGGTCCTGGACAGAACCATTGAATGCAAGAAGCGGTGTGTGGAAACTCCAGGGGAATGGTGGGGTCCCTCTAGTCTCACTTGCCAGCCCCGCTCTGAAAGCGACAAAGCCACAAACGCCACAAGGGGTCATCTGCAATCTCAAAAAGGAAGGGGTCAATGTGCCATTTGCGATCATCAAAGCCAATGAGTTATCTTCACGCACTTCTTTATTTTGTGTGTGTGTGTGTGTGTGTGGGGGGGGGGGGGGGGGGGGGGCGGGGGGGTGGGGGGTGGTTTGTTTCCCTCCAAAAGTGTTGCACTGAGTTGAAGCCAGCCTTAAGACAAAAGCTAGAGTGGGGGAGTCCTCCTGATTTACCGAAAATCGCCAAGGTAATGCCGAGCTGGGACAACCAAGCAAATGTGTCGAGCATCTACTACATTAATTCAGCCAGAAGAATAGTAAGCAATAAGCTTAACAAATCTATAATGGCTATTGAAGATCGTTGATTTGTGGTAATACCTGATATGGCTTAATCCGTGATAAGGCTTAAATCGTGCAAGTGCAGGTTCTTAATCCGTGAGACTATAATTCATGAGAAACTTGAACTCGTGAGACTACAGGTTTTGACTGAAGTTGCAAGTTTTTACCTCGATGGGTTTTTTTTAAATTATTATTTTTAATTTTATATTGATTTTATGGGACAACTAGGTCCTGACTTGCGAGCAACAAGTTCTTGTGCACTCATTTCACACTTCCAGAGGGGTGACAAGAGCATTGTTATTTTATTCTTGATGCGCTCATAAGTCTCCGTTGCAGACGTGGGTATTGATTCTTGAATTTGTTGCTCAAATGTTGTCGAGATAGTAGGGAAGACTGCTGGTTGTTTGGTTGAACACACAAGCTCTTGTGTTGGTGCT
This sequence comes from Cibotium barometz, assembly GCF_041138505.1. Classification (NCBI taxonomy): domain Eukaryota; kingdom Viridiplantae; phylum Streptophyta; class Polypodiopsida; order Cyatheales; family Cibotiaceae; genus Cibotium; species Cibotium barometz. Next base: position 35,877,255 of record NC_141095.1, read on the forward strand.
GAATGCACAAGAGTTGTTGAGTGATTTGCTTGTCGCTGCTTGGGCCTCCATTCTTGTCGAACTTTAGGTGAAGTTGTTGGGGTTGAAGTCGGTGGTGAGGTTTTTTCACATTGTTCGATTTTGGCAACCATATGATGGAATTACCATCATAGTATCCTTGTTATTGAAGCACAGGCACAAGCACCCATCTTTGATGAACCTTGTAAACTGGTGGCCGATGTGCTTGGTGCTAAGGCTTTCTTTTTTGTGTAAGCTTAGGGGACTGTGTGATGCGCTTGGGGACCCAAGCTTTTGTATTTCTTTTGTAGTACCCTTGTGCGTGCAACAGTGTTTTTGGTACCCACACTTGATGACTTGGTGAAAATTTTTGAGGAACTCGTATAGGCTTTTGTAGACTTTGTTGTGGAGTACTTTTTTTTCCTGTGGCCTCTGAGTGTTGCGTTGAGGAAGAGGGTTTGACTGTCGAGGCACCCAAATTTGATTGGCATCTTCATAGTAGCCTTGCGCTATAAGTAGTTGCTTCTCCACCCACATTTTGATATTATTAAGATATCGTGATTGTGGTAGTCTTAGTGGAGTTTTCTTTTGGGTTAATGTGGAAGGCTTGGAACCCTCCTTGACTTTGGTTGACGCTAAGTGTGTAAGTTTGAGACTCATGGACATCGTTGATGATGATGAGGTTAGAGTCTCTTGTGGAGTGGCTGTCGATGACGAGATCTTTGAGCGTGTAGTTGTCTCCTTTGGTGAGGTTTATCGATGAAGATGCATAGGCTTCGGGGTCTTTCCTTTGATTTCCTTGTTAGAGATAGATGGTTTGTCTCTAGGAACTTCTTCAAGAGTAGCTATTGATTGTGCAGTTTTGGCATCGAACTTCGTAGGTGAGGATGGGGTTGAAGGAGTAATGCTTTATCGGAGTCGGTCGTTGACGCAGATGGTAGGTCTGTGTGTAGAGGGGCTTTTGTGAAAAGAGGCCTGTATCCTTTTGCGTTCAGCATCATAGATATCCATTAAAGTTGGATCCTCTTCCTTGCAGTATGGTATTGTCAATTTTTTGTCATTGACTATCGTGATGACTCATCGCTAGCAAAGCACAGTGGTGCTTGGACAGCAATAGTCCATTTATGCCAAAAGATCAAATCTGCTTCCAACACATATCAACCACAAAAAGCTTGCAAGTAAGGGGGTTAGTTTTAATATACATTGTATGTTCAAAGTACCCCAAACATGGCATATTCAAGTCTGTAAAGTTCATTCTTTCAGGATGTGCCGCGAGTGTTGGTTGACCTAACAAATCCCATAACTCGAGGGTCATGAGATTGTGTTCTCGTGTTGGATAAAGTTGTGCTTGAGCTGTGGTGATTTTATTTGCAATTTTCAATCCAACCAGAATCTTAGAGATCTTTTCAGTAAGATATGTTGGAAGTTCATCTCCTGCAAGGTTTCTTCCTCCCATGATAGCAATTGTACATTGCCTGCAGGAGTGTTCAAGGTGACTATTTACATGGATTCATCTAGTGAATACAACGTTCACTTATCAAAGTTCCACCAAGGACGACATTATACTCGAGGAAATCTAGGGTAACATGGAATGAAAAATCCATATCGCTATCGATTGTTTGAGTAGTGTATCTAAAGTAACCTGGAACTTCAATGCTTTGTCCATTGGCTCCTCTTGCAAGACTATTGCTTGTAGGGATGAGTTTAGGTTGTCCCAATGACACCCAAGTGTCTATTGTCACAATGTTATGACTAGCTCGAGGGCTAATCAATGCGCGTTTGCGCTTAACATCATTGCCTATAGGAAAATCCAACCATACCATGATAGAATCTTCCAAAGAAACCATGGGTGTTTCGGTTTTTGTTTCAGCTTCAGATCTCGTTTCTGCTTCATACTCCCATTCACTTTCATCCTCATTTTGGCTTTCAGCTTTTTCAAGAGTACCCAATGCGTACACTAGCACACTTGGCCCTCTGACAATTTTTAACGAGGTCTGTTTGGAAACTTGTGAATCCTCACAGTCCTGTTTTATGGAGTTCTTTATGTCTTGGTATAACTCAGGTTAAGCCCTTAAAGGTGCAAATGTTGATGTGATGCTGTCTTTATCATGAGAGGAGAGCATTCCTCCGAGTAAGGTTTTGAGAGACTGTTGTAATCTTGTAAGGGAGTTATCGAATTCCTCACGTGCTTTTTCAAGCGTATAGTTCGTACAATCTGTTCCAAATGACTCTTCTGTAGAGAGTATGTCTTCCTCTTGAAAGAGGAAGCGGTACTCATCTATGCTTTGTATTTTGGTTGCTATTTTAGGATTAGCATTATGAGGCTCAATCACAACCGGTGACACAACCGGGGACCCTTTAAGACATTCAACCAAGCTAAGCATGCTCTCCTGAGCTTGCTTTTTGCGTTCCGCATATATCATGTGATCGTTATTATCCATTTGGGATGATTGGGTGGATTCTAGCTTCTTGATTGGTCTATGTAGTGCATTGAGCGCAGAGTAAGAACTTGTTTCATCCTCACTTAGTGATACACTAGAACTTGTTTCATTTTCTAACTTTCTTTGGTTTGTCAGTTTTTTATTATGTTTATCCATGCGACGACATCGAATTTTCTTTTGGGTTTTTGTATCCTGTGTCACATGTATGGGTGTCGAGGTTTGTGAGGTAGTCTTTGAGGTGAATGCTTCTGCATCATGTATAGCTTTTGGCTCTTTCGTGTTTATGTCCCTTTTTGGGTTTATGTCCTCTACAGACTCCTTTTCCCTGTCTTTTAATTCGACCCTGGTTTTGATAGTTTGTTGTCCTTTGTTTTTCTTGGTTTTAGAAGGTTTTGTGAGTTGTATTTTGTGAGACAAGTTGCATTAAAGCAACTCGTCTTGGGCAATCTTGAAACATGTGATCGATGCCACATCATTCACACATTGGTCGCAAGGTGTTAGTGACTATGGACATGGAAGTATTCCAAACTGTGCAGTCTGCCACCTTGTGAGGTCCACAACAATAGAAACACTGAAGTGTTCGATTAACTGCTTCCTGAGCAGTTTCTACCCCTTGGACTGTTTCTGTTTGGTGCACGGAAGATGGAGGTTTTGAGTCCATTGTGGATGAAGCGGAATACTTTTTAGTATCATGGTCAAAGTTTTTACAATATATGCAGTATAGAAAAACAGGTACCTTGTATGCACAATGAGGATTGGGATGGTCGTAGTAATTGTACTCATCAACACAAGGCATTTCATTCCTCACTTTTAGAGACATTAAGGATGTCTGGTTTTGAAGGTTTTCATCCTCTCTTACAGATATTGGCTGTAAGGTTTTAAGCAAGGCTGCATAAAATTCTGGGAATGTCAATTTCGAGATCGATCTTTCTTTTGTCATTGCTTCACTTGGTTTAAATGAGGAACACCTCCTAGCATGATTATCTTCTAGCATGTTGTCATCTAAACGTATTGCTTCTTTGCAACATTGATCGAATGTTTCCGGATTGGATACAATGATCAAGTTATGTAAGCTGTTATTCTTCAAGCCCATCATGAAACATCTCTTCAATTGAACATCGTTTAATTTTTCCCATGACTCACAACGTGAGTCCAAGAGTTTTATCCTAAGGATAAAATCTCTAATGGATTCATTTGGTTGACGCTCAATTGAATAGAGTTCTGTTACTGCACTCCACCGATCACCTTGTCTAGAAAAGCCATGTATTAAGGCTGATTTCAAGGTTTTGAAGTTGGTCTTGATCGCCAGCATCAATGCGATGAACCATCAACTAGCTTTTTTCTCTAAGCATAAGTTCAACGTATGTACCTTAGTGGGGAAGTTGGGATTTCCAAAGGCTCCACATCTATGTTCAAACATTTGAATGAATTGAACAGGGTCTGTTATTCCGTCATATTTGCCCATAATTTTGAAAATTTGTACAGCCGTATTTCTGTATCAGTCACTGAGGCCGGATGTGAGTGCTCTTGTTGGAAGAGACTCAGTGAATCCTTGGGTCACCCCCCTTCCTAGACTAGTCAGTATGTCCAAGATGTGAGCATCCAAGAAAGGATTGGTACTTATAGATACCAAAGCTCGATGGGATCGAAGTGATAGGGAGTGTAAAACATGATGACACGCTTGTTATAGGCATGGCCAATGGCATTGGGAGGTGAATTTGCGGCATAGATCTCAATAGGTCGAAGATATTAGCCATTGGATTTAGTCTTTGTGTGATCCCTAGCAATCTCTCTATCACCCACAGTCCGTTACACCCTCAAGAGGATTAGCGTACTCTTCGTTGGATCAAACAGATGTCCGTTTGCCCTAATTAGCTTAGGCGCTATACGCACGTGAATGACCTTAGATATATTTTTCCGGAAAAACCGTATGCTAAGAACTTTTCAGATGAACGAGGAGGTCCTGAAACCTATTTTCAATCACCGTCTCAAGACGAAAAAAAATTTCGAGAATTTTTTCCCTGTTTCGCAGCACATTTTTTAGGGTGTTCCAACATGAATTTTGAAAAATTATGTATGAGAGAGTTGTAGTATTTTTGGAGTACTACAACTTTGTTTTCCTGAGTCGTTCGTAATTTTGTTATTTAGACTCTCAAAAAGTAGCCCAAATATAGCTCATCCTCGTTTTCACGTTGTTTTTTGCGATTTTTCTGTTTTTTGCCTTGATTTCCAAGTCGAATTTTGAGCCTGCTGATCGGAGGCCAAAACGATCGATTTTGACTTCGGACGACTAAGTCCAAAGTCGAAGAGCACGATGTCAGCTTTCAGATGAGCTCTAGAGCGCCTTCATCAAGTATACGGTTTAGGAGATACGCGCCTCCAAACAAGGGTGTTTTCTAGAGTCCTTTTTTTTTAAAAAGCCGCCAGTTTCTTTTTCACGTCGGTGGACTTCACGAGTTTTATGAATTTTATTTATTTATTTATTTTTTGACGCGTAAACTCTAGTTCCATGAAATTGCAGAAAATGGTTCAAGCCGTGAACCGGACTTCAAGAAATATTAAATTTGATTTTTTTTTAAGCACGTGAATTCTAGTTCCGTGAAATTGTAGAAAATGATTCACACCATGAACCGGACTTCACGGAATATTAAATTCAAATTTTTTTTTAAAAAAATCACGTTTGCCTTTTCACGGCTTGACTTTTCATGGCCGGATTTTTTTCCATGGCTGAAATTTTTTTTTACGGCCTGATTTTTTTTTTAAAAGTCTAGTGAGAAATACGAATTCTCCTTTTTGAGAGAAATATGTTTTGAATTTAAAATGAAAGGGGTATGGATATTTTTTCAAAAAGGTAAGTGAGAATTAAAAAAGTCAACCTTTTAATGACACACCCCTTACACCCTTCATAAATGACTCCCAAAATGGACAATTTTGACAACTCATGAGCATCTACTCATTGAATGCTCATTAGCCTTAATGAGTTATGTAAAAAAAATGATTAACAGTGCACAAAATGCATGTTTGATTGGAATAGCCTTCAAATGATCTTATTGTGCTCAATATAGCCACTCTAATTGCATTCTATTGCATTGTTTGATGCAATGGATGCAAACTAAGCCTAATACAAACTATGTGTAAGCCCTAAGTACATGAAAAACTACAAAAATAACAACCAAAATAACAAATTAATCTAAAAATTGAGCAAAAAATATTCTTTTCAAAAACAAAAAAGAGAGCTATTAGACACCAAATCTCACAAATCACCATCAAATCTACATCTTTTTCATGGAAAACCATTAATCAAGATAATGGGCAATGGGTTATGAGTAGATTAGAGACAAAACGATGGAAAAAGCCAAGGGATGGCTCCCCGACAACGACGCCAAAAATGTTATGGCTCACCCTAACCCTTCTTGAAACACATCCAAAAAGAGATTACCTAGTGAACAGCAACTATCGTGAGGATCTTTCCAATGGCTGAGCTCGTAACCCTTGAGGTCTCCAAGCTCTACAACTCCTTGAGAAGCAATTCCACCGCGTCTCCCGCGAGCGTTGTCACACCATCGCACTACGGTCTTCATCTCTCCTCTCACCTCACTTCACTCACACACACTCACTAGCATGCATTAGAGAGAGATTAGCAAGAGAATTAGCAAGAACAAGACTCAATTGCACAATGGGAGAGTATGTTATATAATGAGAGAAATTCACTTATATACATGGCCATAAGTATTCACACTCACTTAAACTGTGGCCGGCCGGGTACTTTAGTAGGCTCATCACCCGAGGCCTAATGCTATTACAATGACTACTCTCACAATATATCCATGAAGTACATTACTTAGGACTTCATCCTATCTTGCTACCACACGCTCTTGAAGCGGGAATTGCCATAAATACTCCGTCACACCATTACGGGCGCCCGTCCAAGTTGTAGTTTAGGACACTATTGCTTCATATCTTGAATGTATGAACCTTTGGTGTATCTACCGTGACTCCTTGATGTAAGATAATGGCGGTAACTCTTGTTAATCCTAGAATTGGGTTAACACTTGTCTGCAACACAAAATTTTGTCAAAACACGTTAGATGTCCTAACAAAGCATTCTACACACTTTCTACAATATCAATTTACGAAAAATATTTATACGAAATTATGAAGCGTCACAATGTACCTGAAAATCTCTCTACGTGGCAAAACTCAGGTGGAAGGAGATGAACAAGGCGACCTCTGGAACCACCACCTCAAAGGCCTCGAGTTCCATCCACGCTGTGAGCCAAGCTTGCTCAATGGCCTCCGAAATCTAGAGATCTGCAAGGAGTGTGAGAAACTCATGGCCTAGCTCATGAGGGTGCTATCCACTGAGGAGATGTCTCACTCCCACTCGGGAACAACACTCAAAGGAAAGAAAAAGATCACCACCACACTCACATCACTGAGGAAAAAGCAAGAGTCATGGAGGACAATGCACACCTTGAGTGGCGCACTAAGGAAATAGTGTCCAACAAGAGATACTTGTTGGACACGCAGTCCACTAGGTGTCCCATGCACCCTCTAACTCCGGGGAGAGGACAGAGACCGGCACGGAACAGATGACTGTCTTCTCAACCGCATTCAAGAACTGCTGCCAAGATTTGATTTGGGGTTGTAAAGAATCAAGGGCTGTCGGCAGTTGGCTGCCACTCTGCTGTTTGGGTTTTTTATTTTTTATTGGGAGGGGGGGGGGGTGGGGGGGAGAGGCTAGCTGCAGCCTAGGAAACGGCCGATGTTCCCACCTCCCCGCTCAAGGAGATTCCCTGCCGAATCCCCAAGGGGATCCAAGATAAATGCTCATAATGTTTGACTGTCGGAATCATTATTCGGGTGTCATGTTCATATGAGTGTCGCTTACACCACGGCAACGGTGACCACACTTGCCCCCTGTTACGTATCTAACGCTCCTCCTTGGGATTAGGGCTTAATCTGGCACAAGATTAGGAGATCCTTATTGAGCATATGTTCTAGCAATAGCTAGAATATGTTTGGTAGTAGTTGAAAACCCATATTCCCTGAGACTTTGATAGCTTGAAGGAGACATAGTCTATGGTGCCTGATAGTTTTGAAATTCTCTAAGAGGAAGGTATGGAATCCCCTAGGTACGAGGAATTACCAAATCTTGAAAAGGATGGGTATTATGTTGCAACTAGCAAATAGTTGTCTCGGCGATTTGAGGTTTTCGATTCCATGAGGAGTTGGATGACTGCCTTCAATGTGACATGTGAGGGATTTGACCGTCGTAAACACAACCTTAGGCTAACTAAACTACACTTAATGATGCTTAAGAAATAGACAGATAGTGTCAATGCAATGCAATACAGCTATATTAGATGAATGGGTTACAATGAGATCTAAATAGATCTATGATGCTGTCCTAGATGGATATCCTTCTCGGGATGACATGGATAGGCTGAATGCTGATGCTGAGGACTGTTCCTGGCTCCAATGCTGAGGTCCACCCTTCGATGCCGGCTTCCCTCTATGTAGGAGATAGGAATGATGAACTATATGCTGAATATGCTGCCTATAAGCTGAATATGCTGATATACTGAATGAACTGCTGTCCCACTGTCTTTCCCTTGTCTCCTGGAAGGAAACGCTGAAGGGATAGCTTTGGAACCGATGCAATGCTGATCTGATGATGAAAACGCAGATGCTCTCTTGTTGCCTGGGCAGGAAACGCAGAGGAGATGGATGCGTTGGCTGAACTGAACTGGAATGAACTATGCGTTGAATTGGGATGCGTTGATGGACTGAAAACGCTGATGATCTGAACTGAGATGATGGACTGAATGGGGGGATGCGCTTCTATTTATATGTGGGTACTGATGCAGGTCGGCCAGCCTTGCTGCAGTCGGTCAGTCCAGAATGCTCACGACTAGCCATAAATGCCATAAAATGCCAGTCGATTGGTAATAAATGCTGTCGGCTGAGCAAATAGGCTGTCAGCTGATGCACATGAATGTCTTACAATGCTCATGTGACTAGAGTGCTAATGTTGGTGATAAAACACCCCGATATGATGCTCATACTGATATATGCCTGAATGAATATCCTAATTATATGCCTGATGATGCCATGCCACTTGTACACCTGATGGGTGTGCACGTGACATTCCCCTCTGCTAAACTGTTGCTGGGTGGTATACTTGGCAACCTTTCGATTCCTCTGGTGATCCTCCTCCACCGAACCACTGCCCCCTTCTGACTTCTTCTGTCGGAACTGAGGTCGTCTGTAGGAGTGAAATCCTTTGAGCCAAAGACTTTGTCTACTGTGGGAACTGAATGGCAAATGCTGCTAAAACTGCTTGGAAATACCTGAGTCACCCCTGACCTGTCTATGGAAACCTTTCACCTACCATCTCCGTCGTTCCTGAAGCTCTGAACCTCCTGAGGCGATGTTGGAGCAAACTTCCGTCTTCTTCTATGGAAGAGAACCCCTTGCTGCTGCCACTTGAAGCCCAAAACTTATGTACTCCTTTGATGATGGATGTCATTCTTCCCCAGAGAATTCATGGGCAAACATGTATGCCTTGCAGATGCAAGACTGACTGCTATGCAAGCCATGTGCAACCCTATATGCTATGCAAGAATGCAGATGGATGGGTTACTAATGCATACCTAAGGTAAAATCCCTAAGGGTGGCCTGCAAGATTTTGAGAACTGGGTTTAACTGTGCGGAAGCGATTAACATGATGTCTGACTCAATGAGATGGAATGAAAATGATCTAAGTCTGGTTACCCTATAACACTCTGTTACCAATGTGACATGTGAGGGATTTGACCATCGTAAACACAACCTTAGGCTAACTAAACTGCACTTAATGATGCTTAAGAAATAGACAGATAGTGTCAATGCAATGCAATGCAGCTATATTAGATGAATGGGTTACAATGAGATCTGAATAGATCTATGATGCTGTCCTAGATGGATATCCTTCTCGGGATGACATGGATAGGCTGAATGCTGATGCTGAGGACTGTTCCTTGCTCCAATGCTGAGGTCCACCCTTCGATGCCGGCTTCCCTCTATGTAGGAGATAGGAATGATGAACTATATGCTGAATATTGTGTCTATATGCTGAATATGCTGATATACTGAATGAACTGCTGTCCCACTGTCTTTCCCTCGTCTCCTGGAAGGAAACGCTGAAGGGATAGCTTTGGAACTGATGCAATGCTGATCTGATGATGAAAACGCAGATGCTCTCCTGTTGCCTGGGCAGGAAACGCTAAGGAGATGGATGCGTTGGCTGAACTGAACTGGAATGAACTATGCGTTGAATTGGGATGCGTTGATGGACTGAAAACGCTCATGATCTGAACTGAGATGATGGACTGAATGGGGGGTACTGATGCAGGTCGGCCAGCCTTGCTGCAGTCGGCCAGCCCTAAATGCTCACGACTGGCCATAAATGCCATAAAATGCCAGTCGGTTGGTAATAAATGCTGTCGGCTGAGCAAATAGGCTGTCAGCTGATGCACATGAATGTCTTACAATGCTCATGATGACTAGAGTGCTAATGTTGGTGATAAAACACCCCCATATGATGCTCATACTAATATATGCCTGAATGAATATCCTGATTATATGCCTGATGATGCCATGCCACTTGTACACCTGATGAGTGTGCACGTGACATTCAAGAACCTAAGTAGGTTCTGGTTTTTGTCTTGTTTCCAAGATGATAGTCTATTGGAACAACAGCTCCAGTTGAGCTGATTCTCATATACACAGCTATGTGAATTGCTTAGACAGGCATGAACCTGATTTCAAAGACAATTTTTGTGGTATCTAGGTTCTCCTTCACTTCTTTCCAAGAGTGGAAATCTTTGAAGAAGGGAGGATTGTTACGTACCTAACAATAATCCTTGGGATTATGGCTTAATCTGGAAAGATTAGGGGACCCAGAGATTAGGGGAATAGCAAGCGGATACACGTGGCTAAGGTTAATTATTAATAAATCCATGTGAACTCGCTATTTATGACTGGATGTTTATTTATGGCAACAGTTATCACTGTACAGGTGAGGCCATGGATTATTATTGTTATGGACTATTATTGGTCTGAACCTGGATCAGAGTAGTCATACTCCTACCATGGACACAGCGGATCACAGGCAATCTTACTGAGGGCCCCTTAGGACAGGCTCTGGTGTGATGGGATGCCATAAAACAAGGCTAGCTGGCTTGGCCTGTGGAAGTGGAACCTTAGCCCCTAACTCGGGGGTGGTTGCAGATGTGACCTACAATTGGGTGGTGAGCATGCCTGCATCCTTCTATGTTATTTGTACTAACCTTGTTTATGCATGTGTATTAGGTGATCCATCAAAAGGAGTCCTTAAACCCCCAAGGTCCACCACACTTGCCCATTGGGCTCTTGTGGGGCTTGGCAGGGCTCTTCACCCGCCAGGGGTGGCTCTTGAGGAGAGGTTGTAGGGGTGCGAGGTGGCTACTGAGGATGAGGTTGTCACGATCAGGTAGAGCCCTCAGGACTCCACCGTCTAAGGCTCTTAGTGGCTGGCCCTTGCCCGAACTCTGACATGGACAAGCCCGTGCAAAGTAGCTCATCTGGTGACATACAAAACACTACCCCGATAGTCCCGAAAGCTCTACCCACTACACAAACTGGGAGCCGTCAAGTGTCACGTCCACAAGTTAACTCAGGATCAAGAGAACCCACATGGGCTAGGGATTATAACAGGAGGCTATATTTATAAGTCAATAATAGGGTTACTAGCTGTTACTAGGCCTAGGCTCTAAAGTTTTTGGCTGGAGATCTATATAAGCAGGCCCTAGGCTCAGTTTCATGAGATACGATCATCAAGTCTGAATGGCCCATCGAGACTGTTTGGCGTGAGGGCACCCTCGGGGTGTGGCTAGGTAGTGTCCCAATGGGCCATGCACTGCAAGTCATACTTCACAATCGTATCTAACTGACCCTAGGGCTTGCATAGGCGGAGATGGGGCGGCACGAAGATCATGAGGAAGAGGCAGAGATGGAGCATGCGGGGGGTGGGGGTATGACAAGGGAAGGGGGGGGTGGCCAGCTGCTGGGAGACCCAGCAGGGGGGGCCGTGGAGGGGCCTGAGGAAAGAGAGCACAGCGAGGAGAAATGGACGCAGGGGGGGGACTTGGGCAGAGGGTGATGAACGGGAAGGGTGGGGGGGGGGGGGGGGGGGCGTGCACAAACAGGGAGCTCCAGCTCTTACTAGCTTCTCATCTTATTGGTGTCTTCGAACTTTGAAGAACTAAACTTCCTTTGCACACTTTTTTCAATGGATTCTATTCCCTCATTTTGGATGGTTTTATACTTCTATTGCTATGGTTGAGGTACCAAGTTTCACATTGTTTTTGAAAATGTATCTCTAAATTGTATCTAATACAACTTTTCTCTTTTACCTTTGTGTCTAATGCTATGCTTGTCGTGGGTCTTACAAGCAACACACACAAACACACACACAAACAAACTTAATCCTTCATGGTTTGATGCTCTATGGTTTCAAACCTTAGCAAACCCCTTTATTAGGGTTAGAGGCTCCTATAAATACCCCTCGAAACCCTCCCCCAAAAATATATATATATATATATATATCATCACCAGCCAGCGAGGGGCCAATTAAAACTCATCAGCCAAGCAGTAGCAGTAGAGTGCACACAACCGACACAAGGCCCCAAAAGAGACTCCAACCCATAACCTCCATTATGCCAACAAGGCCTCGGGGGTATATCGACATTGCTGCTTTTCTACAAAGCCAATCTGTCTTGCAGCACGTATGGCCTTCGCTGCTTTCACGATACCCTCCAGCCTTCGTACTTCTTACAGCCTGTTGAGAGCAAAACCGGAATGTATTACAACAGCTCTTCTATGGACAAAATATCCAATTTTGCTATTCCAAACATTATGCCCGGCATTAAGCCATTGACAAATTTTTCCTTGAAGAGCCCAACCCCATGAAGATTCTGTGATTTAACTTCGGCATCATAGCAAACGCCTTTACCTGGCCAATGCTTATGGATCCTTTATTGTTGTAAGAGGACAACGGTCCTCTTAAAGGTCACCAAAAAATAGGCCTTTTTGGCCTAAAAGATCATCACAAATGTCCCCACAAGGATTCTACCTATAATGAACTCTTGGGCACACGTCTGCATCCCATCCCAATCCCCATCTTCTCTTTTCCCTTCATACCATTTTTTCAGTATAAGTGTTTATGTCATGACCACAGTGAACACTGAGAAATATAGAACGTATGGCTGCTGGCAAAAAATCCCTCACCTGTTGCCAAGAACTTCTATGATATCGGTAGTAACCATGCTGCGCTTCTTCTGAATGAATGCTTCTGAGGCAGCCTTTCGAAGTAAAAGAGATCCAGCTACAGCAGCAACTACTGCTGGATTCTTCGATAGCCTACAAGCAAGCAAGCAATTCGCTGTAGAAGCTAGTAGTTCAAACTACAAAGATCAGAATGTGATCTAGACAAACCTTTCCTCAACAATCATTTTTGCAACACTGCTTCCACTTTTTTCGTAGAAATCACGAGCCCAGGCCATAAATACTCCAATGCTGCAATAATAGGAACAATACCAAACATTTGAGCACTCACGCATGTAAAAAAAATCAGTATAGTAGGGTCCTAAAAAGACAGTATCTTGCAAGCACCTTCCAGAGAGAACATCTCCTTGGCCTCCACAGCGGCGAGGAGACCCAAAAAAATCCGACGAAAAAGCTGTGACCACAGCTCCAGAATCAAAGAATGTGAATTAAATAGGCGCGTTTTAGGCATCAAACCATAATGCAAAGAGAAAATCAGCAAGCAGTTTTTTAAGAAAGGTAAGAAAGTCAGGAGTTAAACCTGAGACCCCATCACTGATGTGATCTGTGTTCCCTTTTTGTACAATTGTGAGTCCCCCCATCCTGTTTCAGTTCAAACAATGACCGCAAACAGACTCTTACATCTTTGATACATTAATCCAACACCAAAATTGAAGTAAAATGAGATCATTGTGCAAGAAAGTAAAGCAAGATCCAATGAGCAGTTCAATTCCTAATTCCTGACAAGACCCATCTTGATACTATGAACTAACTCAAGAATACTGTCTCACATATCACACCTTGCCTATATTGGATCACATTTCATCAAACTTAAATGGCAGACTAGCACTTTTTTAAACATGGAACAAAATCCAGTTATAGAAATAGTTGATATACCAGGACGGGTCAAGAAAACTTTCAGGGACTCCAACAAAAAAATAGAAGTGTCCTCAAAGGAAAAACATCTTGGAAAATTTGGCAGCCTCTGTTTGTCTTGTTGAGAAAATAAGTGTCAACTTTGGAGCCACTTTTGAATGTGATCTGACGGTGTGACAGATCAGGTGATAGATCAAAGAGACTACTTAAAATCATCCATGTTAGTTGATGGGTTACACATCAAATGACCCATCTGCATCTCAATTTTCTTAAACCTGTTTTCAGCTATCAGATGCATTATCATAATCACAGGACATGTGGACACGTGGGAAACATGCATGTATGATGCACAAGTCATGAACATCATCCCTATGATGTGGGTTGATGTGTATACACTTGTGGTCATCGGTTAAAAATGGCTAGTGAGTAGCAGTTATTTTGGGTTATCTTGCACACATGATGTGGCACATATGAATAGAAATGATAGGGCGATAGAGCAGGACATGAGGATAGCATGTGCATGGATGCAGATCGCATGATTGGGCATACATCAGGCCATCAGAACTTGACCCACTACACTAAAATCCCTCATTTCCTATTTTGGGCATAGTGCTGTAAAAGGAAGACTTGCTAAGGGCTGGGACCACATTAGAGGCACCCAGGCACTTTAATCTCTTTCTTCTTGGTGTTACTAGGTAGTATTCTGCAGCCAATAATGTGCACCATAATTGTAAGATCCCCAAAGATCTCCCTAACACAAACAACAAGATTAGTACCAAATAGAAGGGGTACATGCTAGCTCACCTCCCAACCATAGGTCTAAATCCATGGACCAACCCCAAGCCCTTGGGCTACAGCTTCTGTTGACCGTGTCCAGGCCTAGGCACAAGACTCCTGCCGTCCGACCACACCAGTAGGATGCAAAACAATACAGTCCTCCAGACAATAAGCTCGCCCACTTATATAGCCTCAATCAACCTATAAATAGCCTTTGACTCAAAATTAGCTATAACTTATGGCCCATGGGATAACACTTATAAACCTTAACCCAAGTAATCACAGCATGCTGCACTAATCCTCAGGGTTCCCTAACCCCAAATTAAAAGGGGGAATCTATCGCCTCAGACTCCCTAAATGAGAACCTGACTGTGGGAGGCTGAGTAAAGTCCTGAAACACCATGGATCCACTCCATTGGGAACCCCATCCAGTGCATTGTGCCTCCAAAAAGCTCCAATCAACCGTATCATAAGCTTTCTCAAAGTCTAGGAGTACTATGAATCCTGTTGTCCCATCCTAGCCAAAGCTATCGCCTCCCAGAAGGTAAAGATGTTGTCCAAAATGCTCCAATCCTGAACAAAACTTGTCTGAGTGTCATGGATCAATCAGGGAGGAAAGGCTGAAGTCGCCAGCTAATGACCTTGGCCAATATCTTATAGGCGGTCCCAAGAAGGGTGATGGGTCTCCACTGCCGGATCTCCAATCTGTCACCACCCTCCTTAGCAATCAAGTGTATCAAACCCTCTAAAAGCATCACTGGCATGGCACCTCTCATCATAATCTCATTGAAGGCTGCTTGAAGGCCGCCTTCCGTGAGATCCCAGTGGCGAAGAAAGAAGGAAATTGGAAGCCCTTCCGTCCCCTGGCATTTGCCCCTAGGGAGAGCCATCAATGCCTCCACCGGCTCCTCTACTATGAAGGGAGTCAATAAGGAGGACCTAGAGCAAGGGAACCACCTCTCTCATGTTCCGCCAAACCCTCTCGTGCACATCCATCACCTGTGGGAATAGTGGGGCGCCCGTGAGGAGGGATCGAAAAAAATCAATGGCGATGGCTCTCACATGGGGGGGAGGGGGGTGTCAGAAACAATAGCTCCATCCTGGCCACGCAACCTGCGAATACCATCTCTCCACCTATGGGGCCTGCAATCTCAAAGAAGTCCCCCGTGACTCTTATCACTGGCCTGGGTCCAAAAGGAAGCTCTGGCATGGTACCTGTACTCTACCCTCCTCTCCTCAATGGCTTTGATCTTCGTATCTCAATCCACGGGATATCGGGGGAACTCTCGTGAAGCTGCTGGAGAGAAGCAAGACCCCTCCTCCTGCTCACAAAATCCCTCTAATCTGCTCTGTGCTGCCTCCTGCGAAAATCGGCTAATCTCACCCAAGCTCACATGCAAGGTGCACGCGGCAGAGCCTGAGATAAAATCCAATCCAACCTATATCTACTCTATGAGGCTATCCCGAATCCTAGTGCTCACATGCATGTCCTGTGTGAGGCTGTCAGGAATCCTAGGGCTAAAACACGTGTCCTGTGTGAGGCTGTCCGGAATCCTAGTGCTCGCAAGCCTCTCTTGCCTCCAGGGGTCCTCTAAGGAGAGAATATCCAGAGCATGATATAAAAAAAAGTGGTGCTGCCAAGATGCCGATCATGGCCTGCGACCGCAGGCCCACTCATCCACATAGAACCTGTCAAGTCAAGAGAGGTTGGGGCCGGTGCTGCTCCTATCGGACCGCGAGAAACACAGGCTCCTGGGGCTGCACCCAAACTCTGGGAGATGCCAAGTGTCCTGTCCCTTGGGTGACAGGATATGCAGAGTACTCTGCACCTGAGACTATAGTCGTGCCTCCTCCGAGTCTGTCCTCTGCTGACCCGATCATGTTAAAGTCTCCACCCATGCACCAAAAGTCAGCCTGAGGAAGGGCTTGACGAACTGTGCTCCAGAAGATGGCTCTACCTGCTACGGCGTTCAGACATAAACATTGAGGAAGCCCACGCAATCCTCTCCAATCATAATGGTAACCCACTACGCTCACCTAGAGACTATGGCACCAAAAGTCAACTTGAGGAAGGGCCTGACGGACTATGCTCGAGAAGATGGCTCTACCTGCTGTGGCGTTTGCACATAAACATTGAGGAAGCCCACGCAGTCCTCTCCAATCATAATGGTAACCCACTGCGCTCGCCCAGAGACTACGACACCTGAGCCTATCACTGCCGGCAAGAGTTGATCGCGCTGACAAAAATACAAACTACTCCTTGTGTCCCCGAGGGGTCAAAAGAGGGAGACCAAAAAGTGTGGCTCCTGCTTGTTAAAATCTTCCCACAGCGAGTACGCAAAGGTGGTTCTCCTGGAGGAAAAGAATGTCGATGGGTCCCCCAACTGTAGCTCTGTGAAGCTCTCCTCTGAGGACGCTCGCCTCTGAAAGCACTGAGGCCCCCCTAAATCCTGAATGTTCCATGAGGAGGCTATCCACATATCAATCTCTATGGGAGGCAGAACTATCGGAACTGCCCTCCACTCGAAGAGTCTTGGGCGTGGGTTTTGATGGGGAATAATCACAATCAGTCCTAGGGCAAAGGCACGCCAAGCGAGCGCGGATCCTATCTAGCCATAGTTGCAATGAAACGTGTTTCATTCAGTATGAATGAAACGAAACGTTTCATACGTTTGAAACGCGTTTCATTCATATCCACTTGGGCTATGTACGATTTCAGCGTTTCAAACGTTTCATACGTTTGAAACGCGTTTCATTCATATCCACCTCGGCTATGTACGATTTCAGCGTTTTTTTATCCAGAGAGCCCGTTTTTCGAAAAAAAAACGCCTGCATGCGCCTGTGAAACTGTTTGAAGGAGCTCCTGTGTTGCACAAATCAGCCCCTTTCAGCTCCTCCACACTTCTCAGGTTTCGTTCCCGCCAGAGAATTTGAAATTTGGGGGTTTTCATGCCAAGGTGCCAATCTTGCCCCCTTTGTCAAGATGCCTCCAAGTAAGGATGCCATGTGGGCCCATGTCACTCCTGTATCAAGATATGGTGGTTCACGCACCCAAAAGTGGAAATGTAATTTTTGCAGATTTTGCTCAAGAGGGTCCATAATCTATGTTAAGGCCCATTTCATAGGTTTAACCGGGAAGGCATTGGTGCATGCAAACTGGTGCCTACAAACATCAAAGCCGAGCTACAAGAATGGAAAAGACAACAACTGGCAGGACGCGGTTGTGGGTCATTCCACTCCCACAGCAACATGAAGCCCTTTGCCTGCAGCACCTAGAGCCTCTCTAAAGAGAGCAAGCATTCAAGCAAGCATGCAATTAAAGATGCAACTAGGGAACTCACTAGGCTTTTCATCCAATGTGCTTTGTCTTTTCACATTGTGCGCACCCCACGATGGAAAAAGGCCATGAGAGCAATCAGCCGCATTGGATGCGAGTGGGAGCGACCCTCCTATCAGACCTTGCGCACTAAAGAGCTCAGAAGAGAGCAACAAGCAGTGGAGGTGAAGATGGAGCTATTAAAGGTCACTTGGACCAAGTATGGTTGCACATTGTTATGTGATGGTGGTCAGATATATGCAAGAGGAATGTGTACAATGTTTGGTGTCCTCTTGCAAGGGCACTATGTTTTTGTGTGTCATTGATGCATCTATGCCTGGGATAGTGGTGACAGGAGAGTTTATATGGTCACACATCCAAGAGGCTATCATGGAGATAGCTATGCCCACAAAACATAGTGCAGGTGGTCACTAACAATGGTAACAACTGTCTCGATGGGACGGATGCTAGAGGATGAGTTCCCGCAGATTGTATGGATTCCATGTACATCCCATAGCCTAGAATGACCGCTTATTCCTACAGCAACCTACTGAGATTCACTGGTTATGCACGCAGCATACACCAAACATATACGGATCTAACACAAAACAAACACAGCACACAGATCACTGAACACTACTGGGCCGACCTCTTAATAAACAGTGTAAAAACATGATACTCAAAACAGAGAACTTTAACGATCATAGCGTATGAAACAAAACTGAAATACACACAGACGTAACAGGAAGATGAATGTACAAGAGAGAGAGAGAGAGAGAGAGAGAGAGAGAGAGAGAGAGCAAAAAAGAACGGTCTTGCTGTTATCGATCGAAAACAGAAAGTGATACAATCGGCAGCCAGCCTTTTGCAAGGCTTAGGACTCATCCATTTATAGTGCATGCTTGCAGTATTTGTCAGTACTATGTTGATAAGATGCGCCAACTGAGTGTTTAAGGAAGCGTTGTTTCCTGCAATAAAGTAGGCAAGCCCTGACAATTGACGGTGCTGACATGCGGCTGTCTGGTTGCTAATGCGGCACTGGCCCGCGGCTCAGGCTAGCCTACGGCTAACACTTGGCACACCCGGTGGGTCGGATTCCCAATCCGACGACTCGATCCCACAATGTTGTCGTCTTCCGCACTGTTAGAAGCCTTTTAGCCTCTGGGCGAGTTCTAATCACAACTAACGGAGGTGTTAGTGATGACCTCTGGTTAAGTGCTTGTAGAGGCTGAATCCTGAATACTGTCGTAGCATGCACATCTTGGAAGAGTGGATCCGGAAGGCGGAGTATGACGAACGCCTTCCACAAGATGAATTCCGGGGATTGCTTCTCGGAAGCAGACTTCTGGAAGAAAAATTCTAGGGTAGTATTGGCTTCTTTCCAGCGTACTTGCCTTGAGTTCCTTGATGTGAGCGAGGATCTCGACGGTGCTGTGGTTGTCAGTTTGTTGCTGGCCTTTGTCGGGTATTATCATGGTGATTAGCTGGTCATAATTCTTTTGGAGAGCAATGGAATAATCCTTCAGCACTTCCAACTGCTACAGCCTTCCTATATTGATAGGCGTCTGCGGATTTAGTGCTGGCTGGTTCTGTGGGGATATCTCCACTTCCGCTGCTTTTGCCACTTTCCTGACTTCACCACTTACTTCAGAGCGCAGAGGAGTTGCCCATGATCCTTGAATATGAGCCCTTGTGTTTGCATGTATATCAGGTAAGAACACAGAGATGGGAGGTAGAGGAGTTGCCCATGATCCTTGAATATGAGCCCTTGTGTTTGCATGTTCCTCCGTGTTACTACTGCTGGTAGTAACTTCCGAACCAGACTGTCTTCTTGTCAATGGTCTTTTGGTGTCATTGTTGTTGTATCGCCATTTTCCAGAATGATGGGTTCTTTGTCCTCTCCCACCAGAGTGACTGTCTTTGTCATCAGAGCTATGATTGTCGTGCTCTTTGTCATCAGAGCTATGACTGTCGTGCTGGCTGTTGGCATAGCCAAGAGTGAGCTTTTGAAACCCATTCTTTGATCTCCACTGTTGCAAAGAAGGTGGTTCTCTTTCTAGCTGTCCCCGACTTCTCCCTTTGTTGTAAGGATCTTTACTGCCGCCACCAGATGACTAGCCTTCACTGTAGAAACTTCTATGAGGACCTAGACAGCCACCATAGATGGTGCCTTCCTTTTCAGGGTAATGGTAACTTCGGCTTGTGTAAATAGAGACAGAAGAAGGAACTAGGGGCTGTTGGGTTTTGGGAGTGCGTTGTACCTCATGGGGTGTGGATGTACAGATGGGTTGTACTTCAGTTTTTGGATCTAACGCAAAACAAACACAGCACACATATCACTAAACACTATCAACACTATCGGGGCCCGGGCTAACCGCTTAATAAATAGTGTAAAAACACAATACCTTAACAGATAACTTTAACGATCATAGCGTATGAAATAGAACTGAAATACACAGAGACGTAACATAAAAGATGAATGTACAAGAGAGAGATAACAAAAAAGAACGGTCTTGCTTACATCAATCCAAAACAAAAAGTGATACAATTAGCAACCAGCCTTTTGCAAAGCTTAGGACTCATCCATTTATAGTACCTGCTTGCAGTATTTGTCAATACTGTGATGATAAGATGCGCCGGCTGAGTGTTTAAGGAAGCGTCGTTTCCTACAATAAAGTAGGCAAGCCCTGACAGTCGACGGTGGTGACATGCCGCTGTCCAGCTGCTTCTACGGCACTGGCCCGCCACTTAGGCTAGCCTACGGCTAACAAGACGCTTGGAGGATGAGCGGCTAGTGTATCGGAATGCTAGCCACGCATTTGGTAGACAAACTGCATGCAAGAGAGAGAGAGAGAGAGAGAGAGAGAGAGAGAGAGAGATTCAGCCAATCTCTAGCCCTCACTTAGTGAGTATAACTCTAAAAGGTAAGACTATGTTTTCAACTTATAAGTTATAACATGTACATAATACATTGATCAATGATGATTATACTTACAAAGTTTCTGTATTTTAACGGAAGAAACGCCTCACCATTCGAGTCCTCTCACAAGATTGCAGTTCGGGTCCTTGTGAGAGTAACTGAAGCACATGGGCCCTCTTCCATACGAAGAAGAGGAACAGGTTGTCTACTGCTCAGTTGGAGAAAATGGTGTATTGCCATTGCAATCTCCACCTAATTGAGCGCGACATATATGCCATGTTGTATGAGTTGATGGCACCTGCTCATGCCACACAAGCATCTACACCAACATTATCAGAAGGTACTAGTACCAGTGCAGCAGCTAAGATGAGTGTGGCAGCTAAGGCAACATCGTCCTCGTCTGAGAGTGACGCTAAGTCTACTGAGACAAAATCACGGCTAGAAGCCACAACAAAACATCCTCATCCCAAAATGTATGGTGATCTCAACCTATCTAGAGCACAATGTGTCAGAAACGGCAAGAGTCGAGGAAGGGTTGCGTGCAGGGGGGTCCCACTCCCCTGCCACCTAGCCACCCAAACCCCCCCTGATAAAGTTGCACAATGCGGAAGTAAAATATAGGAGATAGGGAAAGCAAAGGAGAGAGAGAGAGAGAGAGACAGAGAGACAGAGAGAGACATTAGACAATGAACATCATGTTATGTAGCAAGTGGCTTTTACAATGGCAATATTAGCCAGCAAATGGTGTAGAACATGTGCCTGTCACATAGGTTAGATAATGAACAAGTGAATATGGGAGGGTCCCTTTTATAGTGATGCTAGGGAGCTGGTTGATTGCCCCTGGGAGCTGGCCGACTGCCCACGACCTACTAAAAGGAAAAAAAATAAATAAAACCTCATAAATAGGCAATACCCCAAATACACTGAGATGCACAATTTCTAAAACCCCCTCTACAGCTCATATTGTGCAAGAGTCTGAAGAAGATAAGCTAATGAAGATGCAGCCATGGACACTCCAGTATTGCACAGTACCGGATACACCTCGAAAAGAGCACCCACCAACCTGTTTCCTCGAAACAAAATGCCACCACGAACAGCAAGGAACTTTGCTTGGCTCCGAATTCCCACACAAGTGTGCAGTGAACTCCAAGGATAAAATGATGAGCTGCTAGACACACTGCGCCCATAATCCCCCAACAGTGCACTGTGAACACATCACGTCCCCGAGAAAACCTCGAACAATGAACTTAGAACACATCGAGTCCATAATCTCTGCTACACCAAGCAATAGACGTGGAACACATCCAATCCATAGCTCCAAAATGAACTTGTCTTGCCAAATATTTTTAATGCTTGAAACTCGGCCTCACGGATCCCATGCACCAGAAAATGGAGCTACTAACAGACCCCTCTCCCGCCCACAAGCATCCTCTGGCTAGAAGCACATGGGGGAGTACTATCTATATAACTATAGAAGTTGACCATCCAGGTCCTCCCTGGCTTTTGCAGCCTTGGGGACACTAGATGTATCAGAGTCATCATCCTATATCTGACCATTGCCTGTCTTTGAAAACTTGGTCCTGGCCCGGGCTGTACCTTTGGTCTTGCAATCCTTGGCCAAATGAACCTGCTTTCCAGAAGAGTAGCAATGACACCGTCCTGTCTATTGCACTGTAGCAAGTGTCTCATCCTATCCACTAGGAGGAAACCTTACCTGCTCTTGAGAAACAAGGACAGATGCCAACTCCAAGAGGGAACCCATATTCACAGCAATAGCACACCTCTACAAGCAAGCCTTTGTCCACAACCAATCTCCAACACTTCTCCAATGGAACGAGGTACGAGGAAAATGCAGCCCCCTCTCAAAACTAAGAGAGAAAGGGGCTGGACAGTAGCAACCAGTCCACCAAAACTTGCTGGAAAACACCCACAAAGGAGGTAGATCCATCGAGGCAGGCTGAAGATGCCACAAGTCTGTGACGCTCCACATGCGAAGAAGAGGACCACCAACTGCTGTCCAAAGATCTGCTCCAAACGCCAACACCATGAAAGCACAGGACTGACAGCCCCCTCTCAAGCAAAGGCAACACTAAAGCACACCGGAAGCAACACCCCCACTCCTGCCCAAGGCTGAAAACCCAGCCCACGCACCACGAACAATAATGGATGACGGAGAAGATAGCATAAGGGAGAAAGAGCTGTAGCCACCACAAAAATGCAGCCACCAAAGCTGAAGCACAGCACCCTAGAAGAAAATGCAGCCACCAATGTGAAAAACGCAGCAGCCTGGAAATTTGCACAAAACGCAGCCCTCTGCTGCAGATGTAGCAAAAACGCAAGCCGCATTCTGCTCCCAAAAATGATGAACTTCTTGCAGTAAGGAAACTCGTGGCCGCCGCCTTGAAGTGCCAGTCACCTAAGCAACTGATATCATGATAAAGTTGCACAATGCGGAAACAAAACATAGGAGAGAGGGAGAGCAAAGGGGGGAGAGAGAGAGAGAGAGAGAGAGAGAGAGAGAGAGAAATGAAATGAAATGAACATCATGTTATGTAGCAAGAGGCTTTTACAATGGCTACATCAGCCAGCAAATGGTGTAGAACATGTGCCTGTCACATAGGTTTGATAATGAACAAGTGAATATGGGAGGGCCCCTTTTATAGTGATGCTAGGGAGCTGGTCGACTGCCCACGACCTACTAAAAGGAAGAAAAATAGATAAAACCTCATAAATAGGCAATACCCCAAATACACTAAGATGCACAATTTCTAACACCCCCTACCCGGGTGGATCCGGGACCATTGGGGGGGTATCAATGTGCCATATGAACCCTACATGGAGGTAGGAGATGACACAATGTGGTATATTGCTCAGTGTTCGCATCTTCTCTCGCCTTGACATCCCGTTGTTGGCCTTGACGCCCTTCCTTCGTTGGTGTTGGCTCCTGTTGGTCCTCACCTCGACCTTGATGCCCTCATTGGTGTGGCCTCTTGTTGGACAGTCCGTGTGTTGGCATTCGCTTGGAGGGGAGCTGTTGGATGATATCCTAGCTCATCCCCTCGCGGCGTGACACGTGTCTAACCGAATGCAGACGCACGCCCTGATACCATGTCGGAAATGGTAAAAGCCGAGGAAGGGTCACGTGCAGGGGGGGAATCCCACTTCCTTGCCGCCTAGCCACCCAAACCCCCCCACCATCCCTAAAAGGATGGATCTGGGACAAAGGGAAGGGGAGGGGGCGGGGGGGGGGGGGGGGGGGGGATGAACCCTACGTGGAGGTAGAAGATGACACGATCCCACTCCCTCATGAAAACAGTGCGCTTTGCTTGCGCAGATATGGATGGTCCCTGTATACAAGCCCATGTGGCAATAAGAGTGAATAATCTTCCCATATAGTACAAATGCACTAAGTGTCATATATCCGAACGCCCTCTATAGCTTTTGTGCATCTAGCCCTCCAAATCTACCAAGTTGCGATACTAAGAATGATATCCCAAGTAGTATCAATCCTCTGCAAAGGTAGTGTATACAGCGTATGAAGAATATCCAATAGCATGCAACGTTGGGACACACCCGTGCATATCATTATGGTGGTGTCCAAAACATTGCCCTCAAAAAATGTGTGTACCAGCCTGGGTGAGCCAAGCAATAGCATCCTAAGTAATTATGTTCTCTCTCCTCAATCTCCTCATAAGTTGAGCTATAGAGCCTCAAACCCTCTATGCAGCTCTACACCCCCATATGCAATGTTGTAATGAAAAAAAACTATTGGGCATCTAGCATAGTCACATGCAATGGGCATTTTTAGACTCGAGAATGTTGGGGATGGCAGCATCATCCCATCCCATGTCACTCTATAGTCACATGGAATGGCCATTCTCAATCTTTTCCGTCCCCGTTCCCTGTCCCCATTTTGCATCCCATGTGACTATGGCATCTAGGGCAGGAGGGGGGTCACGTGCACACCAGTAGGTGTACAAGTGACATGGCATTCTTAGCACTCATAAGCATTAAGCAGAGCATTAAGTAAAGGCATTCAAGCATTAAGCAGGACATTTAAGCATTAATCCATTTATCACAGCATGTACAGCAGTGTTCGGGCTTTACAACACCTACAGCAGGTACATAAGACATTCAAGGCATTTAGAGCATGTAGCTCATCAAGTCAAAGCATAGGGAACCAGCCGACAGGGCCTGGCCAGCAGCCGACTCAACATTTATAACCAGCCGACAGCAGCTTTGAGCATTTAATGAAGTTGTGAAAGTCCAGTCAACTGGCCGACAGCAATGGGTACAACTGACCAGCAGCAGCATAACATATATAAGCGAAGTCACATCATTCAGTTCATTCATATCATCAGCTTCCTACTTCTCAGCGTTTCCTTCCTAGGGAGCAAGGGATCATCCTCATCATTCAGCAGAGCATTCAGCATATTCAGCATACAGATAGAAGAAAGCATTCAGTTCATATCCTGCCTCCTACATAGAGGAAAGTCAGCATTCCAAGGGTGGACCTCAGCATTGGAGAAGGGAACAGTCATTCATCCTCAGCATTCAGCATCTCTCTCTTTTCCCGAGATAGATAATCATCTAGGACAGGCATAGATCTATTTATAGATGATCTTTGTAACCATTGCATTTAATATAGTTGCTTTGCATTGCATTGACACCATTGTCTATCTCTTAAGTATAATTAAGTGAAGTTTAGTTTAAGCCTAAGGTTGTTTTACTCCGATCAATCCTTCGCATGTCACATTGGTATCAGAGCTTTACAGTCTAAGCAACCTTAGTTCATGTTCATTCCATAAGTCATTCATTAAGTGGCTTCCGCTCAATTAAATCTAGTTCTCGAGATCTTGTAAGCCATCTGTCACGTGCACCCCAGTGCTCCGCTCAATTAAATCCAATTCTCGAGATCTTGCAAGCCATCTGTCACGTGCACCCCGCACTGGGGTGCATGGTGACACAATGGCATGATCATCAGTGCAGCATTTGTACATAAGAGAACCTTGTTTAGAATTATTTGTCATACATCGTGACCCCATTGTGAGCCCTCAATCCAAGGGCAGTCAGGCACGAGCTACGTAGGTCAATCTCTAAGCTTTAGAGGTCATTCAGTTGTCAGTCCTCTTAACCCACTTGGAGAAATCATCATCCAGAAGCATGTAGTTGTTAACCTTAGCATTATATGCATGTAAGCATTCTAGGTTCATTCATATAGAAGGGGGCCAGCCCCAAGGTAGCCCCAACTTGGGCTAGCCTTGCAAAGGCATCCAAGGCCTTTTGCCATGCAGTCGGCCAGCAGCCGACAGGTGTGCTACAGCCCGACCAGTATATTTTGGGGCAGCCAACTGTGCATGAGGGCATTTCTTGCAGCCCACAGGGACTTTGCACTAGCCGACTGGCATTTTCTCGTCATGGGGCATTTTTGCATCAGCCAACAGCCTCTTAAGGCAACCGACTGCTGACCAAAAGAGGTATAAAAGCATTGCCTCAGCCCACGTAAATCCATTTAGGTATTGCCTCAGCCCACGTAAATCCATTGCCTCAGCAGATCATATTCAATTTGCAACATCCAAGCACTCCAAGCTAGGAAGGAAGATGCTCTTCACATTCAGCCAGCATATGTGCAGTCCTACAGCTTTCTCGACTTGCATCAGTGGCCAAGGAGAGTCTTCGGAAGAGCCTCGGGATAGCTGGATACTCAGCTGACGTTCAGTCTTCCTTGTCCTTGCGTTGGGCATTCATATCATTTGTACTCAGCATTGTACAGCATTTCTCCAAAAAAGAATAATATAAGTAAATACTGGGGGGCCCTTCAGTGGGTATTGGGACCCAATACTGTGTCGTCTTCTACATTCTCATTCTCTTCTCTCTCTACTGTCTAAAGTTGATGCTAAAGATTCTCACCACATAAAGGTATAAAGAAGGCCTTGTTGTTGTGCGTTAGCACGATCAACCTCAGTGCATGTAACATTGGTATCAGAGCATCAAGTTGGTAACCCAACTCGGCTACCTAAAGAAGTGAGCGCATCCCGTGGATGGTTAAACTGCGGTCCAGAAAAACTTAGGCCTCCACCATGTTGGGAGAGACATCAAATCAAGAAGAAAGCCAGCAAGAAGTGATGGAGGCACAAAGCTTCCAAACAAAAAAAACGCTTCCGCCAAGCACCGAAGAGCTCCTGAGAATAATGATGGAGCAAATAAATTCTTTGAAGATACAGCTTGCCACCGAAAAAGAGAAGCCCAAAGAAGGCATCTCAGATCTAGCACACGTCCTTCTACATATGGAGGAACAAAGAAGAAAAGATGAAGACCGATGTGAAGAACAAAGAAGAAAAGATGAAGCAGCAAAAAGAAGAGCAGATGAAGAAAAAGAATTGAGACATGCGGAGGAACAGAGGGATAGGGAAGCCACACACAAATATGAGGAAGACCAACGCCGCAGAGAGAAAGCCGACCGAGAGTTCCAGCAAAGACTCGATTGGGAGGCTATGCAAAGCCAGAATCAACAAACAATGGCACAAATTCTAGCGGCTCTCCCTCCAGCAGGCTCCGAATTCCTCGTCCTCCACCACCCCTACCACCACCGTCATACGAACCTCTCTAAATTTTAGTAAGTATGATATTATAAAAGGTGATCTTGTCCACAAGCTCTCTATCTCCTTTGCTCCTCCTCTCTCTTGTTTTGTCTACGCTTCCGCCTTCACATACTCCAACAAGGAGAAGGCATACTGCATGTGTTTCACATCTCCTAAAGGGCCATAGTGATATGTTACCCAAAGTTATCCCAAAATGTTATGACAAAGGTGGGTGAAAGGCGATGCATCATCCCCTTAGGTAATGCGTGGAGTGCATGCCTGAACTCCTTAGCGGAGAAGGGGGCATCAAGTGAAGTACACATGTTTTCCATGACCACTTGACGCAAAGTAGCCCAAACCTTCCCACCGGGCTCTATCCCTCTAGAAGGTATGGAGCTCATCAATAAGAAGCCGACAATAAAAGTCAAGAGGCAATCCACCTCACCATAGAAGGATCCATGTACCTTGAGAATCCTACAACTGTCTTCTCACACTTTCTCTGCTATGGGATGGACCATGAGTAGCAAAGAAGTGTTTATTGCGACTGCCTTCCATCTGGGTCCAAAATGACTCCTAGGCACAATAGTGATACTCCGCTTCTGCTCCATCGTTTACTGAAGCTCAGCCCTAACAGTGCATAAAAGTATATGCAATCCAATGGGCACCTGGGCGCTTTTCATGTTCCTTCTGTAATTCTCATGGCCAATGACCTCTTATCTCCAGAGTCCAGAGTAAGGCCATCCAATGTTTAAAGTCGCTGACACGCTGCAATGTGGATGCCAAACAATCTGAACCATCAGAAAAGTCATGAGATCTCCACATACACCACCTCAGGTCCCTGCAGCTCCTGACCAAAGGTGTGACCAGATAATAACTTCCCAAATCTACCACATGGGTCAAGAACAAGAACAATAATTCAAGGTACTCCATCAGAAGTGGCAATAACCGCTACAGAAGTAGACGAAGGTAATCCTGGAAGGACAGGTACTTCCAAGACCTACCCAAATGCAACTCTTATGGAAGCCAACAGCTTCCAATAGACCTGTGGAAGAGCGGGAAATCTGAGAAAATCCAGATTGAGGCATTGATCCTCTACCACAAGATCAAAGTCCAACCGGTACTCCAAGAAGAATGATTTCTGCAGGCCAAGGGGAAATGGGCTGCCAACAAGTGCCTGAGATTTGGCTTCCGGGACTTGGAAGAAACCTTGCCCAAGTAAACGTGCATCAAGGAAGTGCACAGCTAGTTCCGACAGGAGGGCTGCTAGAACCCAATCTCTTTTGCAAACGGGAGGGGTGCAAGCCATAGACTCCCCCAATGAGAGTTGTCTTCATTTCATGTGTCGATGTCACTTTGGAGGATGAGGAGCTCATCTTGTGAAAAATTGATAGTTCTCCTGGCCCGAAGGAGTGGAGAAGGATTGGCTTGGGCAGAAGCCATATTTCCAATCAAGGGACGGGCGGCCGACTTGACCACAGTAAGAATTTTCTATATGCTGAGACAGGCAAAGAAGCAGGAGAGGTAAAAGGGCTGGAAGGCAGAGGCTCACAGGTAGGCAGAGAGGGCAGGGTGATAGTCCAGAAACCAACCGCCAATTGCCATCAAGGTAGGTACTACTAGGCCAAGGTAAGTCTCGGTAGTCAGTCATGCAAGGTCACCCACCGATCAAGGTAGATGAGTTCAGCAACAAATGTCTTGCCCAGGAAGAGATGGAAAGCAGCATGGGCAGCCAACAGGACAGATGGGAAGCCAAGACGTGTAGGAGAATCATCATGAAGCAGGACAGGTAAAGGGCTGACAGCTTGCATGCATTTTGGCGAATTGTTTATGGATTGGGTGACCTTATTTGGGCCGGCCAGGTTTGGGCACCCACGTGTGTACAACCAACATTTAATTAAAGGTGATTTTGGTTAATTTAAGCCAGCCGACCAGCCCACGCCCTGCAGGGGACTGATCAGGCCATGTCGACCAGGCAATCTCAGCCTACATGAAGGATACCTCTGTCCTCAGCAAAATCATCCAAGACAAATTCAGAATTCTTCCTCAGTAATTGAGCACAAACATCAACCTTTTGCTTCAGCACTCCAAAACAGGCTACCGTCTTCTCCACACTTAGAAGTCAAACACTTCTGCTCAATTAACCAAGTATTTGCCTCCTGTTCTCCTGTTCAACCCGGACTCACAGACCATCACTTAGCCCACCAAGAAGGAAGATATTCTCAGGTACAGGATCAAATCTAGACCATCACTTAGGCCACCAAGAAGGAAGATATTCAACTTCATAATAAAGAAAATACACTGCAAGTTGGGGCCCTCAGCAGGTTACAGGAGTCCTCAAGTGTCTGGAGTAATACCTCTCTCTGTCTCTCTCTTCTCTTCAGCATTGAAATTAACACACCAAAGTAGTTAATTGCACACCTTAATCACATAGCTTCCACTAGTCCATGCAACAGTCGGGAAGGTAAAAGATGTGCATGCAAACTTGCAAATGTTTTCCATCAAAACTGCCGACCATCATCATGTTCATCATGACAAGCACAGGCCTTCGGGCAATGACAACTCTCTTGTTATTGATGCCTTTGTATCAATTATTTAAAGGAATACCAAATGCAATGAAACATCCAATTTGTTGCATATCCAATACTACAAGCTGTAGATCATACCATTATCATGCCTGCAATCACACAATGGGCATCAGATTACTCACTCTTTTGCCAGTCCTTTTAATTGGTCAAGAAAGTCTTCGGTTGTTACATCTTGCCATTTTGTTGGCCGTGTACCACCTCGATCAGTCATCTTTGCGACCAAACGCTTGTGTTCATTGACGTTGGGGGTCAAGATTGCCAAAGGGTAGCCACAAACTAGCTCTGGATTGTTGGTGATATGGAACAAACCATCCTTCAACATGGATATATATTTATATATATTAAAAAAATTAAAGCCCCTTTTGACAAATTCAAGTCTATTAATGGTAACACTTTGTTTGAAGACCAGATTACTTAATCTATAAATAAAGCCAAGTGCAAGAGAATGCATACCCCATCAATTACTAAAGGTATGTCCTTTTGCTTTGCATGTTGGATGATCTCCGTGACACAATCCTGCAATGTGCATAAAGAGGTGTATATGTTAAAATACATGAAGAGGTGGACAAGGAGTGGGAAAAAAAAAGGCCCATACATACCATGCCAAGTTTTTTTTTTTTTTTTTAATAACCAAAAATAATAGATTGCAAAGGCAACACCAAAAAGAAGTGAGCTTTTGCCTACCAGCAAGAATGGATCTCTGCCAAGACCGGGTCCGATAACTAGGCAATCAAACCGATCTAGCCACTTTCCTATTTCCAATAAAACTTTCTCGAGGACCTCTTTTTTCTCACCCCTGAACACTTCAAACGTGAGGTGGAGCAAAAAATCACTTTTCTGCGTCTCTAAAAAACGATGAAATCTACAGAATTCCTTGTTTACTTCAACATGAAAACTCATAAAAATGGTTGAGATTTGTAACAAGATAGGAAGAAGGGAACAAAGACAAACTTCACATCATGAGATTCTTCAAGGATAGGATGCACAATGAGTTCAGGACTGTAGCTTTTGATGACCGTTGCTGCTCCTTGAGTGCAAAAAACGTGTGATAGATCTGCACCCTGCAATAATATACACAATTACGCTTTCCAACACCAGACTTCTCTCCTTGCTAATCTGCAGTAACTTGAAATCTGTCACAGAACAAATGTGACCCAGTCATGAAACCCCCCCCCCCCCCCCCCCCCCCCCCAAATTAAACGCAAGGCCACCCAAGTTGCATTTGAGCTGACCAGGCACAAGATGGGGCAAACTTGAAGAAATCTGATTTAAGACAAAAGGGTAGGTGTAGTTAGAGTTTTACACTCCACAGTCAATCCCATACTCCCAACAATGAACACACCAAGAGCATGAGTATTTGATGAAATCCAGATGCCAAATGGTTACAATGCACACTGATGGAGTCGAGACCAAGATCTAGAACACAACAGTGTAAGCATGTTTTTGACAGAGAGAAAATTGAATAAAATAGAATTTTCCCTATTTATAACTGATCTCAGGTAGTGGCTGCAGCCCATCCTAAGCGCTACCATTTTGAGAAATCAAGGGTCGCCCACATGGCTGACCTGCACGTGCTCCAGCAGCATGCAATGGCTTCCTAGAAAATAGGGTAGCCATATGCTGACTAGGTCTTATAAATACCAATGGAAAGTTCGGGTTCTATACCAAACTTAAAAAAAGCCTAAATGTGACCTTGACTCCATGGGAATTTACTCACAAAGTTTCAAATCATCAACTCCATCGTGCATAGCAAACTCTACATGCTATGACATCCCCACTCATGTCATCACTGCCCAAGAGTAGGTGCAGGTTCATGCATAAAGACATGTAACTGCAGTAGAAAAATCTTCATAGATAAAACTAATCACCTCTCTGGAGGTGTAACGTACCCACACATTACCAGGCCACAACCACGCTGGGTACGCAAGCAACTCCAGTATCTTGTCAAGCTCAAGGGCTATCCGATCCACCAGGCATATCATCTAAAGAGGATCAGTTTACAGACGAGTCTCAACCATTCTTGAGAGCTTGTCTTCTTGCCTGCAACTGTGCTTTTTCAAAGTTGATCATGTAAATATAGGACCACACAACTCTCAACCTTAAACTCAAACTACATAGAGGAACGAAGCCCTCTCTATACAAACAATGATAGCACCCTCAAATCTCATCGTATGCTGAATAATGGAGTAGAGCATGTTACTATCTTCGTCAACCTCGTGTTTCACGTACTATGCATATCCAAAGCTACCTGCCCATCATCTTGTCTCTACATGGAACTTATATAATGAAACACCAAGATAGATAGAAATACTCAATGCATATGATAAGTGATCCCCATAGTGTCGTAGCATCTTGATAAAGACCTCTTCTCTCAACATCAGAGCATGGTCTCTATATAGAGCCACTCTAGATGGGAGCTTGTCTACTTGAATCCATGTCCTATGGATGATGTGCTGCTCTATTTTGCCTCCGTTTGGTCAATATGACTAACTGTAATTGTATGTATTAAGGACGCATGTCGTTTGTGTTCTTCAAGGTTGCCAAGTATCTCTCGATCACCATTTTTGCGTTTAGATTGCCAAGAAGTAGGTGTTTCTTTAGGTTTTGCTTGCATAATAGGGTTCATGAGGATTCTGAGAGAGGGGGCAGAAAGGGGGGGATTTGTATGCATGGGTGCACAGGTGATAGTTGTCTCGCGAATCCCTATATAGTAAGAAACCCCTAGTATCTCTCTCTCAGGTATGACGGCGCTGCAACAAGCTTTATGTCTATCTTCATGTTGTGTGTGTGGTCATCCACCATGGGATGTAGCAAGAAAAAGCACGCAGATGTTGGTTGCAACCGGGTGTGCATGAATGGCGGTCATGTACGGGTAGCATGAGGGGGAGACAGGGCAGAGGGCAGGTTGGTGGCCAGCAGCTGTGAGGCAAGTCGTACACGACTTGACCTGGCCGTACAGTGCCACGTGGCAAGTGCATGTAGGAGAGCAACAAGGCAGCCATGGCTGGGCAGCAAGCAGGAGGAGAGAGGGAGGTGGCGAGTTGCATGGCGAACTGCAGATGGGCAGAAAAGTGCACATGAGCCATCTTAAGGGGGGCGCTTTGTTTTAGTAAAAGCTATTTAGTTTTTTTTTTTTTTACACGGTCAGTTTTTATAATAAACGTGAGTTATAGAAGGGAGGGACAGTATTTTAAAGCACATCTAAATAAAGGGAGGCCTAGCCTTTTGAATGTGAAAAGCACTCAGGTGTTTTTTTTTTTGTCCATAAAAGGGGAGGCCTTAGACCACTTGTCCTTGGTGAGTGACAAAACCAATCGAAGGCATCCAGTTGCGTGGATTCTCAACCGGCTCTTCATCTTTCGTGCATGAAGCATAGGTGGGTCACCTTGTTTTGCACGCTTTTCTCCAGTTTCTTGCATCAAGCCTATGTTTTTCTCCCGCTTTTCTGAATTTCAGAATTGAACACACACGTATCTTGCAACAATAGACCATGGCGGAAGGACTCCAATTCATTAATGAGATTTCCGACCATGGGAGGATCATCCTTGGGGGGTCAGGGGAACACATGGAGGTGCAGCAGGAAGAAGTAGAAGGGGCCGTGAAGACTTACTTTTCACGAGTAGATGGCAGAACTCTGGCTGAGCTGCAGGTAGATATTCAGCTCTTGCGGGATCAAGTGGTTTTACTTCAAAGGGCAATGCCGCTCCTACAGGGTTGGCAGTAGTAGCTCCTTCATTCGTGCCCAAGGCTTTTGCAGGTGAGAAAAAGGAGAGGACCCTAGATGTAAGCCCAACGGAGCGTGCAGTGACAGATGCAACCACGGGTACGAGAGAGAAAGATAGAGAGAGGGATGGGAATAGGGGGGTTTCACACAATACACCATGCTAAGTGGGGAACAGGCCCCGCCCCCTCTTCAAGAATTTATTTCAAGAACAATCCACGAGCTTTTCCAAGCCGAGACCAATACAACAAATGAATACAATATCAAACAAAGTGTCGATGTCGAGATTAGGCCGAGGTCAATGTCGTGGCACAAGATAGCTAATGCCAGGCATGACCCACAAAAGGCTTACACCGGGCTAGTACCAAAATCCAATGAATCCAACTATATCCAAGTATCCACAAAAGCTCTTTGTTCTCAATCTAATCCGGACAAGGACAATCTCAGAAATGCCCACAACTAGATAGTATCTTCAAAAGGTAACTTCCCTCCTTCTTGGGGGCTTAGAGTAGTTGATGTTGCTCAAACGGAATACTCCGAGGGATAGATGGTGTAGATAGAGGCACCAGCTGCGATGCTTTTTAGGGCAGAGAGTAGAGCATAGGCAACACACAAATCTGAGGGGTGGCTGCAGACTGTATACAAGGTAAAGAGCTGTAGGTGCAGGCGCTGGTTACAAAGCGAGGACAGCTCAGGTAGCATACTGGACAGAGGCAGCACAGAGAGTGGAGGTGACGCATGCAGATAAGCCGCTGGCTGCACACAGAGCAATGGCGGCGCAATCAGAAAAAAGCACTGGCAGCGCGCTGGGCAGGTGAAGGCAGAGGCGCAGGCTTTTGCTAGCGTTGTTGGCGGCGCACAGAGCTGAGGAAGGCAGCTGCAGCAGAGTACACAGGTGAAGAGGCACAGCCAGCTGAGGAGGATGCTGTTGGGCGAAGCCCCGGTGGTAGTTTCCCATGGTGGTGGCGGTGTATGGCTGTAGGAGTAGCACACAAGGAGGTTGATGATGTTCTTGCTTTTCCCAAGGGAGTTCTCCACACGTACTTCTTTTATGAACCTCCAAGAGTTCTTCTATGGTCCACCAAGAGGGTACATGGTCTTTAAATACTTGAGGGGATGCCTGCTTTTATCCATGCTTTGCTTTTGCCTTTATTTCCCTAGCTTTTGTTTTATTCCCGTGTTTTTGCTTTGCCTCCTTGCTTTTGCTTTAATAATAGTCAAAGTTCTAGATTTATGCTTTTACAACTTCAGGGCCTTGCTTTTTGGCCCTGGAGCTGCTTTTTGAGAAAGCGGCTTATAGCTTTTTGACTCAATTCGACGTGCTCTTTCCAACGGTGCCCTCGGCTTTTTGGTCAACAAAGTTTGACTTTTGCTTTTTCCTGCTTTTTGACCCTGTAACACACGGAAGCTCTGGGAGTCTTCTTTCAGCCCTAAACACTCTTGGAAACCATCTGATGCAAAACGCAGAGGCTTCGTGGTTGTTCCCTTCTTGAGGTCCTTGGTCTCCCTCAACTCTCAACATGGTTGTGTCACCCCAAAAATGATTTCTTCAAAAGAAATCCTTGCTCTGATACCACTATAAGCCCAACAAAGCGTGCAGTGACAAATGCAACCACATGTACAAGAGATAAAGATAGAGAGATGGGAATAGGGGGGTTTCACATAGTACACCACGCTGAGCGGGGAACAGGCCCCGCCCCCTCTTCACGAATTTATTTCAGGAACAATCCACGGGCTTTTCCAAGCTAGGACCAATACAACAAATGAATACAATATCAAACAAAGTGTCAATGTCGAGATCGGGCCGAGGTCGATGTCGTGGCACAAGATAGTTGATGCCGAGCTCACTACGAGGATGACCCACAAGAGGCTTACACCGGGCTAGTACCAAAATCCAACTGTATCCAAGTATCCACAAAAGCTCTTTGTTCTCAATCCAATCCGAACAAGGACAATCTCAAAAATGTCCACAACTAGATAGTATCTTCACAAGGTAGCTTCCCTCCTCCTTGGGGGCTTAGAGTAGTTGATGTTGCTCAAACGGAATACTCCGAGGGATAGATGTTGTAGATAGAGACAGCAGCTATGATGCTTTTTAGGGCAAAGAGTAGAGCACAGGCAGTGCACAAATCTGAGGGGTAGCTGCAGACTGTATACAAGGTAAAGGGCTGTAGGTGCAAGCACTGATTACAAAGTGAGGGCAGCATAGGTAGCTTACTGGACAGAAGCAGCACAGAGAGTGGAGGTGGCGCAGGCAGATAAGCCGCTCGCTACGCACAAAGCAATGGCGGCGCAATCAGATAATAGCACTGGCGGCGCGCTGGGCAAGTGAAGGTAGAGGCGCTGGCTTTTGCTAGCGTTGATGGTGACGCACAGAGCTGAGGAAGGCGACTGCAGCAGAGTACACAGATGAAGAGGCGTAGTCGGCTGAGGAGGATGCTGTTGGGCGAAGCGCCAGTGGTAGTTTCCCAAGGTGGTGGCAGTGTATGGCTGTAGGAGTAGCGCACAAGGAGGTTGATGATTTTCTTGCTTTTCCCAAGGGAGTGAATGGGAGAATTAGGGTTTCATGTGGGAGACATACACAGAGAGAGAAGGGAGAGAGAGAGAGAGAGACATATGTGGGGATAAGTCAACTCATGATATGAGTGTGTGACTCCCCTATCACACATGTATATTTGCACTAGTACACATAGTGCACTTAGTACATTAAAAGTACTAAGTGTACTATGTACTATAACTTATGGGCTTGTACACACTAAAAGGGTGGGCATAATGCCTTTACCCCAACAACCTCCCACTTAAAGGCAAAGTGCCCTTAAATGAAGGAAAAGAAAAATCAGCATGTACATAATAATATACAAGGCCATATCAAGGCTGAAACTGGCCTCATCCAATGCCCATCAAGTGTCTGCAATGAGCAAACCGCTCCGGAGGCAAACTCTTTGTCAACAGATCAGCTGGGTTGTCATCCGTATGAATCTTAACAAGCTGAATTTGCTTGTTCTCTATCACCTCTCTGATGAAGTGATACTTCACATCCACATGCTTCGTCTTTGCATGAAAGACAGGGTTCTTTGCCAACTGGATGGCACTCTGACTGTCACAATGCAACAATGGAATATCCCCTGTATAATCCAAATCAACCACTAACCGAGATAGCCATATTGCCTCCTTGCAAGCCTCTGTGGCTGCAATATACTCGGCCTCTGTAGTAGATAAGGCAGTGCACTTCTGCATCCTGGATATCCATGACACAGCACCTCCTGTGAGTGTAAACACATAACCGGTAGTAGACTTCCGGTTATCTGGATGACCGGCATAATCCGAATCCGTGTAACCATGCACTAATGTATCCTATTTGCCAAAACAAATGCACATATCCTGTGTGCCCTTCAGGTATCTCATGACACCCTTCACTGCTTCCCAATGCTTCTTGCCAGGTTTGGCCATGTATCTAGAAACCACTCCCACTGCAAATGCAATGTCCGGCCTAGTAGCAACCATGGCATACATGAGACTGCCACAAGCTGAAGCATACGGAATCTTGGCCATATCAGCCCTGTCACTATCCGACTGTGGGCTGTCCATAGCACTGAGTTTCACATGTGGAGGCAAAGGAGTACTAGTCTTCTTCTGAGACAAATACTGAGACAAATACAACACATGCTGATTTCTGTCCCGAAGTATCCGCATACCCAAAATGTGATTTGCATCACCCAAATCCTTCATATCAAAGGTCTGATGCAGCCTCTTCTTCAAGGCATCCATCTCTTTACGAGATTTCCCGGCAATCAACATATCATCAACATACAAGATGAGGATCAATAGACTGCCATCCAAAGCTTTCTTGGTGTATAAGCAGTGATCTATGTCACTTCTCTTGAAATCCTGGGATTTCATGAATGTATCAAATTTATGATACCATTCCCTTGGTGCCTGTTTGATAAAGACTCTTTTTCAGCTTGCATACAAGCTTCTCCTTTCCATTTACTGCATAACCCTCTGGCTGTTGCATATATATCTCTTCATGGAGATCACCGTGAAGAAAAGCAGTCTTCACATCCATCTGAATCAAGTCCAGATCATCATGAGCAACCAAAGCTAATACAGCTCTAAGTGTGGTCATTTTGACCACTGGAGAGAAGATCTCATCAAAATCCACACCATATTCCTGCTTGAAGCTCTTAGCCACTAACCTGGCTTTGTATCTTGGCTTTGCATCAGGTGCAACTTTGAGCCAGTAAACCCACTTGCATGGCAAAACCTTCTTGCCTGTAGGCAAATGCACCAACTTCCATGTTCCATTTTTGTGCAGAGAATCCATCTCTGACTTCATGGCACGCTCCCAAAGAGCCTTGTCTGCCCTCTGTAAAGCCTCCTTGTAATATGAGGGCTCCCCACAGTCAGTGAGCATCAAGTAGTCAACCCCTGGAACAAACCTGTCAGGGGGTCTGGAGGGTCTTGTGGACCTCCGTACCCATTGACCATCATTTGCAGGTTGCTGTCCAGCCTGCATATCACCCATTGGTGGCTCCTGTTCCATGCCATAAGGTTGAAATATCATGCCCGGTATCTCCTCTAACTGTGGGATATCCATAGGGATATCTTCTGCCATCTCTGGCTGTCCATTTGGACCATTTTCAGCACCATTTAAGGGCTGGTTTTGCTGCTGTAATGGCTGATTTACAGCCCTTTGTTGTTGTCCATGATGTCCATCATCATCAAAGATGACTCTGCCAGGCTCCTGTTGCCTTGCAAGCTCCTTATACATGCATGTTTCATCAAAAATTACATCATTGCTGCGTATAATCTTTCTATTCACTGGATCCCAAAGTCTATACCCCATTTCACCTCTGTCACCATATCCTAGGAATATGCATTTGTGAGACTTAGGATCCAGTTTGGTGCGCATTTCCTTGCGTATGTGCACGTACGCAACGCAACCAAACACTCTCAAGTGCTTGTAGGACGGAGGCTTCCCTGTCCATACTTCCTCTGGCACTTTCCCACCAAGCCTCGTGTTAGGTGACCTGTTTATAAGATGAACGGCTGTCATAACAGCTTCAGCCCAAAAACCATGAGGTAACGCAGCATGTGACAACATAGAACGGACCTTCTCCTGAATGGTCCTGTTCATCCTCTTTGCTGTCCCGTTTTGTGGAGGATCATAAGGAGTAGAGAGCTCCCTCTTGATGCCTTTAGCATCACATAAGTCCTGAAACTGTTTGGACATATACTCTCCACCATTGTCGAAACGCAAAGCCTTCAGTGTTTTACCAGTTTGATTCTCAACATGAGCAACAAACTTCTCAAACACTGAGAATGTATCACTCTTCAAACGAAGAGGATAAACCCACACCTTGCGTGTGGCATCATCAATAAAAGACACAAAATATTTTGCCCCTCCCAAAGAAAGCTGAGGCATCTCACATACATCTGTATGCACAAGCTCTAACTGAGCATCTTTCTGTCCAAGAGCTTTCTTGTGGGGGCACTTGAGTTGCCTGCCATATATACAATGCTCACAAAACTGAAAACTTGAAAACTTTAGAGAAGGCAAGTAACCAAAACGAGACAATTGCTCCATTCCTTTGACACTCATGTGTCCCAACCAGCTATGCCACATAGAGATTTCCGGCAGCTCGGTTGCATTTACATTAACATGGTGACAAACATTAGCATGCATAAAGTAAAGAGTGTCCACCTTAGAGCCTCTGGCAACAACCAGTGAGCCCTTACTAATTTTCCACTTTCCACGACCAAATGTGGTAACATAATCAGCATCATCAAGCTGTCCAGTAGAAAGCAGGTTCTTCTGGATCTCAGGCACATGCCTGACATCATGGAGCATAAGCTGTGAGCCATCTGAAAACACAAGCCTCACATCACCTCTGCCAAGAATCTTGCATGCATGGTTGTCACCCAAATAAACTACTCCTTCATTGCCAGCAGTATACCTAACAAACAAGTCTCTGCAACCTGTGACATGAAAGGAGGCACCTGAATCAATGATCCATGCGTGCATACCATGACCATCTCCTGCAAGAAGTGAATGGGCATCAAGTGAAGACGTGAATAGGACCTCATCCTCACTGTCACCTGCATGTGACACATTGACTTCTTCAATCTTGACTCCACTTTTGCCCTTTGGCTTTGCTTCTTTGGCTTCATCTTTGTCTTTGTCTTTGTCTTTGCCTTTTCCCTTTTCCTTTTGATCATTCTTCCATTTGTAGCATTGCTTTTTGATGTGTCCCTTCTTGCCACAATAATGGCATTCCAAGTCCTTTTTGGAGCGGGACTTGCTCCTTCCCCGTTCTTGGCTTTTACCCCTTTGCTGGGATCTCCCACGTGCATTCATTGCATTGGACTTTCCAACAGAGTTGTTTTTCCTGTTCATCTCCTCTTGAAGAAGAGCACCCTGAACATCTGCATATGACAGCATAGCATTCGAATTGCTAGTGGCTGTCCTGAATGTGTCCCAACTCTCTGGCAAAGTGCATAAGAGAAAGGTGGCTTTGAACTCATCGTCCATTGCCAACTTTTGATTGATTACCTGGCTGACAATACCATTAAACTCATTTAGATGGGCTGTCATAGACGCCCCTTCCTTCATTTGAAAACCTATGAGTTTCTTCAACCAATACACTTTGCTTGAGGCACTTTGCTGGGCATACAAGTCCTGCAATCTTTGCCACATTCCCCAAGCTGTCTTCTCTTCACGAATGCCGAAAAGTAAGGAGTCTGACACAGACAACATGATAGTAGATCTTGCCAGCTCATCCATATCTTCCCACTCTTCAACAGTAAGAGAAGCGGGCATTACACCCCTTTCTTTGATAGGCTTGTGCTGCTTCTTCTGGAGCAACACATTATAGCACTAGGTTTGCCAAATATCATAGTTATGTGAGCCTTCAAGCTTCTTGATGTGAAGCAATGAAGAGCTCTCACCTGTGGTTGCCATAGCAATATGCAACCTATCAATGCCTGACTCCCTGCAAAATGTGCAAACACTGCACCAAAAGCACACAAAGTGCTCACAGTTGTTCTCCCAAAGTTTATCTCCCACTGCGGAAGCACAAATGCAACTCTACTCCCATTGTATGTGATGAAATCACCAAAATCTGGTTGCTGCAGATTTAGGACAGCAACTTAAATATGCTCTGTTGCCCTTCCAAAGTACTGTACAACAGTACCAAGTGCTCACCAATGATGTACCAAATCTGTACCGGCAAGTACAGCAGCTGAAATTGAGCCTTTTCCTCACTCAAATCAATGTGCAGCCATGCCAAAACTTGCACAAAGTTGTACCAAATCTGTACCAGCAAATACAGCAACAATAAATGCTCTCCTGGCTGTCCAAATGAGTGACAATCAGACTTTTACAGTCCCGACCACTGCATACAACAGTCCCGAACAGAAATTGGGCAAAAGCCCCTTGACTGCAAGCTGATTTCTGAGGATTCAAGGCATAAAAGTCTTGCCTACTGCTTTGCCAAGCTCAACAAGCATAAAATCTTGAAAAGCCCCTTGATTTAAGATCAATTTCTGATCATACATGGTACATTGACGCACATGAAGGCATCCAGAGTCTTCACAGTGCTTCCCCCTGGCCACATAAACATCTAGTACATAAAAGCCCCTTGATTTACAGGCACATTGAGTGCTTGACAGGCATCAACACATTGCCCAAAGCATCAAATGCCAGTGCCTGCATGCAAATCAACCCAATCGGCACAAAAGCCCTTTGATCTGCACTGCAATTTAGGCCCGAATGTGAGATTGCTCACATCATACAGCATGTATGAATGCCCAATTGCACAATTACATCAAAAGCCCCAAATTTTGACATCCAATTTCCTGCAAATTGATCCTGAATGTGACCAATGTCACCCAATTTTGCCAATTTTGCTCAAAATTTGAGCAATTTGGCACCTGTACCTGCTCAATTGATGATTGTACCTGCTCAATTGCAAATACCCAAAAAAAATTGAAGCATGTACCTCTGAAATTTCTGATTAATCCTGCACGAAAAGGGGGTTGTCAAATTTGATGACTCATGAAGGAGCTGTTGCTGTGCAGGTGGGCGATAGCTAAGGAGCTCTTGTGGCGCAGAGGACCAGGTTGACACGATGAAGCCACTGGATGGCTGCGAGGTGTGCAGCTGGATGCGACTGGATGCAGCTGGATCAATTCCCGGCGCCAAGTGGTTGTTGCTATGTTCGTACAGGTGTAGCGATGGCCACTAGGCGCACAGACTGCGCCCAGCACACGAGAACCAGCACACACGTTTGCCTGGCGGCAAGGCGACGCTAGCGTTGCGAAACTCTCCTCGTGGGCGACAGGACCTCAAACGGGAAGCCAAATCGGGCGGCTACAGTTTCGCACACATACGAGCCAGGCTGGCGCACTTCAACCTTGCCTGCTTGGACACACACCTGCAAGCCCTGCGCTTCACCTGATATCCAGTCGCTGAAGCGAAGGGGCTGCAACACGTGGCCAATTCTGCACACAGGCAACTTCCAGCGCTGCAATTCTGCCCGTAGCTCTTCCAGGTTCGCCACCTGTTGTGCGCTGACTAAATGCCTGCTGTGCAGCGCTTTGCAGCACCTGTGCCTACTGTGCTTGCTTTGCTGCGCTGCCTGTCATGGCAGCTACTGACACCTGCAACACCCAAGCCAGCCACCTGTTGCCTCGCTTGTGTGCACCTTGTGTCACCTCAACAGCACTGTCAAGTCGCCTCAAGAGCCACGAGATACAGAGTGTCGCTTGGCTGCAACATTACTGCAGTCGGAAGGTTGAAAGACAGTTTCGCAATAGGCAGGGTCGCCAACTTGGCTCTGATACCAGTTGAATGGGAGAATTAGGGTTTCATGTGGGAGACATACACAGAGAAAGAAGGGAGAGAGAGAGAGAGAGAGATATGTGGGGATAAGTCAACTCATGATATGAGTGTGTCACTCCCCTATCACACATGTATATTTGCACTAGTACACATAGTGCACTTAGTACATTAAAAGTACTAAGTGTACTATGTACTATAACTTATGGGCTTGTACACACTAAAAGGGTGGGCATAATGCCTTTACCCCAACAGGGAGTTCTCCACACGTACTTCTTGAGTTCTTCTATGGTCCACCAAGAGGGTACATGGTCTTTAATTACTTGAGGGGATGCCTGCTTTTGCCTTTATTTCCCTAGCTTTTGTTTTATTCCCATGCTTTTGCTTTGCCTCCTTGCTTTTGCTTTAATAATAGTCAAAGTTCTTGATTTATGCTTTTACAACTTCACAGCCTTGCTTTTAGGCCCTGGAGCTACTTTTTGAAAAAGCGGCTTATTGCTTTTTGACTCAATTCGACGTGCTCTTTCCAACGGTGCCCTCAACTTTTTGGTCAACAAAGTTTGACTTTTGCTTTTTCTTGCTTTTTGACCCAAACGAGTGGTTTTTCCAATTCCAACTTTAGGAAGCCTATTTCCATGTGTCCATCATCCTATCCATGTGTCCAGGCATGAGTTCTATCATGTGAAAAGAGCATGGAGGACCAAATAGTTATACTAGAGATGGTTGACTCCTCGATCAACTCCTCAAACGTAAACTTTGAGTTCCACCCATTCCCAGAAACCGAGAAGATTCTCTTGGATTATATCATCTCTAAAGGGTCTACATCACCTTTTTCATGCTTGTATTGGCCATTTATGAGGCCCTGCATTGGCATATCTTAGCAAAGATTATTCAGCATTTTTCTACCATTTTTTGGTATTTTTAGGCATTTTTTGTAGCATTTTATGCTACTGTCATGCTGTCGGCCTGCTGCAGCTAGCCGACCAGCATCCTAGGGGAGTATATAAGGGCTGACTCCCTTTCCCCCAGTTCATCTCATTTTTCAGCATTTAGTTGAGGTCCTTAGCAACTGCTACTGCTTCTTACCATTGTACAGCACCTGGGGCTTCCCTCGTGTTCAGATTTCAGCAATAAACATCAATTTTCAGCATTTACAAGTCTTGTACCTGGGCCTACATCTGTGTTTTATATTGCTTCACTTTCTTTCATGGTATCAGAGAAAA
The DNA here is from genome assembly GCF_041138505.1 of Cibotium barometz. Taxonomy (NCBI): domain Eukaryota; kingdom Viridiplantae; phylum Streptophyta; class Polypodiopsida; order Cyatheales; family Cibotiaceae; genus Cibotium; species Cibotium barometz. Next base: position 35,920,878 of record NC_141095.1, read on the forward strand.
ACGCTGACCTATGAGCAGAAGAAAGCTGTGTTTTATGTTTTGGAGCAGAGGCTTCAACAGTTTGCTGCATTTTCTGCAGATTTCAGCGTAGAAGGTGCTGCGTTTTTCTTCCGGGAGGAGAGGCTTCCTCAAGAGTGCTGCGTTTTCTTCATCTGACACATGGGACTGTTGTATTTCTGAATTTTCAGCAAAGATTGCTAATTTTTCTGATTGCTGAAGCCCTCTTCTAGGTGCTGAGGACAGAGAACTACATCTTGGAGAGATCTTCTTCCTCTCCTTTTAGTTTCCCACCCTCCCTTTCTTCTTGCTATGCACAGCCTAAGAGGAGGACTTGCTGAATTTTTCCAGCCCCTTTCTTCAGAGAAGGTTTCTTGTCAGAGGACATGGCTTCACGAGGTTTCTCTACTGCTGCTCCTTCTCCTATTGATTCTCCAGCACCATCACAGCCTGGATCCCCTACTCCCATTGCTCCACAGGTGGAGCCTATTCCCAATCTTTCCTCTCTAAGTTTCTCTCATCCAGGTCTTGCTCCCACCCCTACCCACATACCATCCTACAATCCTCCCCAAGTCAGTGACTCCATGAAGCTTACAGCATCCAACTATCATACTTGGTCTTTCTACACTCAATTGTTGTTGGAAGGAGCCACTGTGTGGATGGCTATCTCCACCCCTCACTTGGTGGACCCTGCTTTGAGAAGCATATTGGATGCTCGAGCTCGTCTTATCATCATACATTGCATGACTCCATCCATACAGGCACAGTTTGTCTCCTCTCCGAGTAATGCTCATCAGATGTGGACAGAGATCCAGAGGAGGTATGGGAGAGTTTCGACAATGAAGATTGCCAAATTGGAGTCAGATCTGGAGAAGCTTACCATCACTGAGTCAGATAACTTGATCGAGAAGATTGGAGAGTTCTCCTGTATCAAGCTGCAACTTGAGGAATACGAGAGCACCATCAACAATCCCATCCATAAACTTCTTGGTAAGTTGCCTGCCTCCTTTGATTCTTTCAGGGATAATATTTATTTCCATGATCCTCTCCCCCCTTTTGAGGAAGTCGTGAGTTATCTACACAAGTGCATGCTTCGCAGAAAAGGCAAGTCGGAGTCTGCTTTTGTTGCCTCTGACAAGGGCAAAGACAAAGGCAGAAAAGGGAACTCCAACAACAACAACAATAACAAAGGCAAAAGGCAAGGGTAAACAGGATTCTAAGGAATCCAAGAAGCAAAGAATGTGATTATTGTGGAAGGACAGGTCATACTGAGGCTCGCTGCTTTGCTCGTCGTGATGATTCTCGAGCAGCAAAAGCCAAGTATAAAGCCCATGATGCTCCTAAAGCATCTGACAAGGACAACACCAAAGATTAAGGCAAAGTTTCAGAGGAGGGATCTGCCAAAGTTCCATACATGGCAATCACAGATTCATCCACTTCTTCAAAGGATTCATTCCTCGTGATCACAGATATGACTTCTCCTGAAGAGGTTAGTGACACACCTGAAGCGGTGAAATGGGTTGGTGATAGTGTGATGCTTGTGCCACATGACCAATCAGTCCCATATCTCGGAGGACTACCAAACTCTCTGTCACCAGCCTGGACATTTCCCGGTATGAAAGGGGTCTGGTGGACTCCAGGATGTCTAAATATTTGGAAAGTACAAGCTTTGGGAATGGGGGATTATCCTAGAATACAAAGGACCACACTCCTAAAATTTAGAAGAGTTGCTATTTTTGGCCTGACTCCGATGGAAATTCTGTTCGCGTCATTACATCTGGAATTGAGCAGATACCAAGAGTTGGCAAAGTGCCTATGACAGAATGTCTACCAGTTGGGATATTTTTAGAGGTAAAGATTATGGAAGGACCCATCTCTTAGATTGGGACATGTGGCAAGAAAGTGGACCAAAGTGAGACAAGTGGCCTAACACTTGTTAGAAAAGTGGATCAAAGTGAGACAAGTGGCCTGACACTTGTTATAAAGTGGATCAAAGTGAGACAAGTGGCCTCACACTTGTCACTTCAGCTATTGTGTGGCTCTCCACCATTGTAGCCTTCTCTTGCCATTTTAGCTCATGGGAGGCCTAAATCTATAAATTGGAGCCCTCTCTCTTCATTAATGGAGGCTCTCTTGCTGCACACTAGCCTCTACCACCGTTGAAGGCTTCCCTAATGATGGCTACTCTCTTTCTCTCTCACTTGAAGGCTGCCCATGAAGAATACTGGCTGTATGGGACTGTTTTGGGGAGGTTTCCATCGCGAAGAAATACTGAAGGCAAGGGTATTTAATCATTTATTATGATTTCTAGCCATTGTACTTGTTGTACCAGCATTTGTACTTGTTGTACTTGCTGTACCAGCCCTTATACCAGCTGTACCAACTTCTATACTTGCTGTACCACCCATTGTACTGACTGTACCAGCTTCTGTACTTGCTGTACCTACTGTACCAACCACCGTACCGGCTGTACCAACCACTGTACCTACTATACCAGCCACTGTACCTACTGTACCGGCTGAATGGAGAGGCTGAATGGAGAGTGGTACTTGCTGTACCAACTCTATTGCATGAAGACCCGTGGTTTTTGGGGAAGAATCAGCCCACACGGAGGTATATGGATTATATTGTTGGCTCGGCATTTCTACAGCCTATGTTCCGGCTTGGTTGTCTCGTGTTGGGCTGTGTTATGGCATTTGTATATGGATAATCCGGCATCTCCCGTGGGGAGAGTAAGGCCCTCAAAGCTTGTACATGATATTATTCTCCTTGGGTAATAAAATACTCCAAGGGGGGAGTCGGCCCATTCCGGCCTCTATGCAGTGTCACTCGTGCAAGCTCCATTTGCAGCATTTGTGGATGTTTTGTCCAGCTTTATGTTTTATGCAAAGTGATGATGGATATGTGTTAAGGCTGTGGCCATGTTTAAATGTTTTAATATGCATTGATGGTATCAACAAGTGTGCAAAGGCCCTAGTCCCCTGGGCACCCGCCGCGAGTTACATTGGTATCAGAGCATAGGCTTTCTTGGAAGCGGAGGCTTCCTTCTATCAATAAGGAAGAGAAAAGATCTCGAGTGGGGACCACACTTACCATCATTGCTATTAAGCATGGCGAGTCACTTCAGAGCCTATGAAGCAAGAGCATGAGCACTAGACAGCTTGGTCTAAGGATTTATGAATTCACAAAATTTATCTTGGAAGTATGGAGTTGGCTTTATGTGCACACGTTTAGCACTCTTTCCATATGGATATTGTGGATTATATTATCAAGCTTACAGGCAAGCTATATGGAGATATATCTTAGGATATCTTAAGGATATGGTGACGAGATATTTCTTCTGGCTTCATGACCAACCTGGCAAAGAAAAGCTAAGTATACTTTGAGTTTACAAAGTTAGTGCTTTTGCTATTTACTATGAAGTGTTTTTGATGTTCACTAACCCTTGTATAGCTATGCAAGGAGAAAGGTGTTATTGTTTGCTTGAGATGGTTTCAGGGAAACATTGTTTATGGCTCCCTTTAATGGGATGAATTCTTTTCATGGCTCCCTTTATTGGGATGGATTACATCCATGGAGATTTCTTTCTTGGACGAGATTTACATAGATATTGGGCTTCACAAGCAATTTCTATGGACGAATTTGTCCGAGTTTATAAAGAAGAAATCTTTGGATATCTCATGGATATGATGCTTTTATGGATAAAGTCCACCTCTACTCCAAGGTGTGTGGTTAGCACGGAGTATGTGGTAAGAGTTATGGTATACAAGGATTATGGTATACAAGTCTATGGATTCCTAGACTTCTTTTCTAGGGATTTGGATCCATCCTCAGGTTTATGGATTATTCTTTTTGGCTCCCTTTATTTGGGATGCATTGAACTTATGGAACTCATGGTTCACTTACCTTGTGTAGTGTTCTCTTGTCCTACGTGCTCTCTTGAAGATTGTTTCTACCATGTGAGGGTGGAACAATAGAGAGCAGATGGAAGGGAACATGGGCACTTCAAAGGGTAGTGACAAGCACAACATACCCTGTGTAGTGTTCTCTTGTTCTACATGCTCTCTTGAAGATTGTTTCTACCATGTGTGCGTGGAACAATAGAGAGCAGATGGAAGGGAACATGGGCACTTGAGAGGGTAGTGTGAGTTGGTAGCCGAAATGCCTACAAACTATTGGTGGCCGAAATGCCTATAAAATATGTGTAGCAGAAATGCGTATGGAACACCAGGTTATCTATGCCTGCGAGTGATTGTTTTCAGGACTCCTTGTTTAGCCGCCCTGTGTAGTATTTCTCGTCCTAAGTGCTCTTTAAGATGTTGCTACCTTGCTTGGTAGAACATAGAGCCAATGGTAGAGAATATGGGCACTGAAGTCGGGCCGGGCGTCAAGGCAGCTCCTTGGTGATCTACATCGACATACCATTATTTTCTAAGTGCTGAATTTCATATGCATTGGCATGGAGGATTTAGCAATGGATGCCCGTGAAGCTATGTATTGAATTTCTCCAATAGTAATACAATTTACTCAAGGGAGGGGTCGGCCGTTCCAGCTCATTGTGTGTCTCTTGTAAGCCCACTTCTCATCCAAGGTGTGTGGTCAGAGTACCAACACCGAGTGTAAGTGGTAAAGTGGACATGACGGGACTTATGTCTATGCCAAGGGTCATGTGGACCGATGTCTTGTTGGCAGGAGACTTATTTTGTCTAGCCCATTTACTTGGGACATGGATTATGATATCTGGACTTATGGGACTGTTTTGTCTCGCCCATGTACTTGGGACATGGATTATGATATCTGGACTTATGGGACTGATTTGTCTCGCCCATTTATCTTGGGACATGATTATGATATCTGGACTTATGGGGCTGATTTGTCTCGCCCATTTATTTTGGGACATGATATTGGTATTATGGAGACTTGTTTGGTCTCACCCATTTCTTTGGGACATGGATTCTTCAGTTATATTGGATTTTTGAGACTGTTTCATCTCGCCCACTTGATGGGACATGATTATATATTGAACATATGGCTTGGAGCTTAAAGTTGCGGACAACTTTTAAGAAACTGGGGAGGATGTCACCAACCTGGACATTTCCCAGTATGAAAGGGGTCTGGTGGACTCCAAGATGTCTAAATATTTGGAAAGTACAAGCTTTGGGAATGGGGGATTATCCTAGAATACAAAGGACCATACTCCTAAAATTTAGGAGAGTTGCTATTTTTGGCCCGACTCCGATGGAAATTCTGTTCGCGTCATTACATCTGGAATTGAGCAGATACCAAGAGTTGGCAAAGTGCCTATGACAGAATGTCTACCAGTTGGGATATTTTTAGAGGTAAAGATTATGGAAGGACCCATCTCTTAGATTGGGACGTGTGGCAAGAAAGTGGACCAAAGTGAGACAAGTGGCCTAACACTTGTTAGAAAAGTGGATCAAAGTGAGACATGTGGCCTGACACTTGTTATAAAGTGGATCAAAGTGAGACAAGTGGCCTCACACTTGTCACTTCAGCTATTGTGTGGCTCTCCACTTGTCATTGTAGCCTTCTCTTGCCATTTTAGCTCATGGGAGGCCCAAATCTATAAATTGGAGCCCTCTCTCTTCATTAATGGAGGCTCTCTTGCTGCACACTAGCCTCTACCACCGTTGAAGGCTTCCCTAATGATGGCTACTCTCTTTCTCTCTCACTTGAAGGCTGCCCATGAAGAATACCGACTGTATGGGACTGTTTTGGGGAGGTTTCCATCGCGAAGAAATACTGAAGGCAAGGGTATTTAATCATTTATTATGATTTCTAGCCATTTGTACTTGTTGTACCAACATTTGTACTTGTTGTACTTGCTGTACCAGCCCGTGTACCAGCTGTACCAGCTTCTATACTTGTTGTACCACCCATTGTACTTGCTGTACCAGCTTCTGTACTTGCTGTACCAGCCACCGTACTGGCTGTACCAACCATTGTACCTGCTGTACCAGCCGTTGTACCTACTGTACCGGCTGAATGGAGAGTGGTACTTGCTGTACCAACTCTATTGCATGAAGACCCATGGTTTTTGGGGAAGAATCAGTACCAACACGGAGGTATATGGATTATATTGTTGGCTCGGCATTTCTACAGCCTATGTTCCGGCTTGGTTGCCTCGTGTTGGGCTGTGTTATGGCATTTGTATATGGATAATCCGGCATCTCCCGTGGGGAGAGTAAGGCCCTCAAAGCTTGTACATGATATTATTCTCCTTGGGTAATAAAATACTCCAAGGGGGGAGTCGGCCCATTCCGGCCTCTATGCAGTGTCACTCGTGCAAGCTCCATTTGCAGCATTTGTGGATGTTTTGTCCAGCTTTATGTTTTATGCAAAGTGATGATGGATATGTGTTAAGGCTGTGGCCATGTTTAAATGTTTTAATATGCATTGATGGTATCAACAAGTGTGTCAAAGGCCCTAGTCCCCTGGGCACCCGCCGCGAGTTACACTCTCTCTTCTTCAATTCGTATCCGTGACAACTCTTCGCTTCCTATCACCGGTGTTGGTAATGTTTCTTTGGGTTCTTCTGCCACCTTACATGATGTTCTACATGTACCACGGATTTCCAAAAATCTGTTTTCAGTATACAAAGCTTCTCAAAAGGGACTTGGTGTGTACTTTGATGATGAGGTCATCGAAGTAATCGACAGGAAGACTCTCTCGGTTGTTGCCAATGGAGTCCATGATGGGGGTCTCTACAAGATCACCGATTTTTCTTCCTAGATCCCTCACACTGATTCCCATATTCATCAGCTTTTCTCACCTATGTTGGCTTTGGTTTCTAAGGCAGATACTTCTCTGTGGCATTCTCGCTTCGGTCATGTACCCATTGCTGCCTTACAAAAGTTCCATTCTAAGCAGGTTGTCAGCGGACTACCTCAGCTCAGGTCTCTCTCACATCTACTCATCCTACATGATGGGCAAACATCATCGAGATGCATTTCTAGAGGAGGCCACTCATCGAGCAACCCGAAGACTGGAGCTTATACATGCAAATCTTGCAGGACCTATGGAGGTTGAGTCTCTTGGCGGGGCTCGATATTTTCTTCTTCTTGTGGATGATTTCACTCACAAAGTCTGGGTATGTTTTCTCGCTCGCAAGTCGGATGCTTTTGCCAGTTTCAGGACTTGGATCGCGATGGTGGAAAATCAGTCTGGGGATAGAGTTTCATTCCTCCGGACTGATAATTGTTGCATCAGCTTCTGCAGCTCCCAGTTCCTCTACAAGTCCTGCTTTGACTCCGGGATTACCATCACCAGTGCTTACCTCATCACACTTCCAGCAGCATCGGATGAGTCCTCTACTGTAGCTGGATCTTCTTCTTCACACTTTGAGAGGAAGGCGACCTACCTCTGTGGGTTTAGCAACTCTTTAGAGATTTTGGTCTCACTGATGCACAGCTCCATAACCAGATCTCTACCACCACCCTTGGACCTCGCTATTCATCTCGGGCTTCCACATCTTATCACACAGTGAATTATGCTCTCGTGTGAAAATTAAGATTCAACCGGATATTTTGGAGTATTGTGATCAGTGATATAATGGTTTTATTAAAGGATTGTTTTAAAGGAGATTGATGAGCCTGAGAGTCCAAAAGAGGCTCTTTCACAAAGCCATGGAAGCAGAGATGGCCTCTATTGAGAAGAATAACACTTGGTCTTTGGTACCACGGCCTTTACATCGTCGTGTTATTGGTGTGAAATGGATTTTCAAAGTCAAGTTTCATGCAGATGGTACTTTGGACAAGTACAAAGCCCGCCTTATTGCACAAGGATATGCTCAAAAGGCAGGTGAAGACTCTCCTACAACCAGGTATACCACCATTAGGATTATTTTGGCTCTGGCTGCACACTTCAGATGGCCCGTGTTCCAGATGGATGTCAAATCCACTTTTCTGAATGGAGATTTAGAGAAGGAAGTCAGCCTCCTGGTTTTGTGATTCAAGGACAGGACACCCATGTTTATCTTCTACAGAAGGCTCTTTATGGTCTCAAACAGACACCCCGTGCCTCGTATCAGAAGATTGATGCCTTTTTGTTATCTCTTAGCTTTGAGAGGGCATATGCTGACAGCAATCTCTATGTGCTTCTTTCTAATGGAGATATTTGTGTCATTGTTTTGTATGTTGATGACCTCATTCTTTCTCGCTCAGATACTGGGATGGTCACACAGGTTCACTCCAAGCTTTCAAAGACATTTGAGATGATTGATCTTGGCCTTCTACATTATTTTCTTGGGCTGGAGGTTTGGCAGAAAGATGTCTGTATCTTCATTTCTCAACAGAAGTATGTGAGGAAGCTGCTCACACTTTATGGGTTTTCAAATTGTACACCTCTCTCGTCCCATGGATCCCAATGCCAAGTTATCCAAGGAGGATGATACACCCTTGGTGGATTCCACAGAGTACCGGCAGATTGTTGGCTCATTGCTTTACCTTGCCAACACCTGTCCAAACATCTCCTATGCTATGAGTGTTCTCAGCCCGTTCTCATCAGCCGCTCGAAGGTCGAGAGTTCTTTGTTATCTTCGAGGTACTTCAGATTATGGCATCGCCTACTCCAATGGTGCTGATTTGGTTGGCTTCACAAATTCTGATTGGGCAGGCTGCATTGATACTCAGAGGTCTACATCTGGATATTGCTTCATGCTTGGTACTGGATTGGTTTCTTGGAAGTCTCAAAAGCAGAGGACTATTTCTGCCTCTTCCACCGAGGCTGAGTATAAATCCTATCTTCTCTCCTCCACTGAGGCACTTTGGATTCATCAAATTCTGGAGCATTTGTGCTGTGCCGACACTTTCCCAGTTACTATTTTCCTCGGATTCTCAGAGTGCTATTGCTCTAGCACAGAATCCTGTGATACGGGGATGATCCAAGCATATTGAAGTGCATTATCATTTTGTACACGACTGGATCGAGTTGGGCCTTCTTCGACTGGCCTACTGTTCTACCAAGGACAATGTCACGTGCATCCCGCACTTGGATGCCACGTAGACATATCTGAACAAGAAGGTGCATGACCTGGGGTGGAAAATGTTAGAAGTCATCTCCTGTCTATATTTATACACCAGGGCCTCTGTTGTGGGTGTGCCCGCCCTGTATAAGGTGTTTTATCATTTTTCCTCACTCCCCGTATTTTTCCCTATTTTTTCCCATTTTTTCTATGGTGGGGAGGGATGCCAGAGGTTGGCAAGAGCACTCCAGGGCTGGCCGACTGTCCCAACAGCAGTCCTGTGGCTGGCCGACTGCACACAGGTGATGCGTAGGCTTCTGGACTGCTGGCCGACTGCATTCACACAGTCGTGGGCATTTTTCTGCTGGCCGACTGCATTTATGCAGTCGTGGATATATACATTGCTGGCCGACTGCTCTCCCAGGGGCATATAAATAGGCCCCCACCACTTCCTCATTCAGTTTTCTCGGGATCTTGTGTATAGAGAAGAGTTTACACACCTATCTCTCTATGTTTCTTGTGCTGTTTATTTTCTGCAGTCTACTTGCTCTTGTACACCCAAGTTTGGTTATCATTTCCGCTGCATATTCTGACAGAAAATTGGTCCCATGTGAGCCCAGTCCGGGACGAGTCAGCCAAGGTTCCACTCCATTCATCCGAGGTCAAGTGTGCATTGTCCTGCACACGAAACAGTGCCAATCCGCGCTATGAGTCTCCCTCTGGAATGATGTCAGTAAATCTGTGTTTCTAGTATGATACTGGATGCCAAACCTCTGTGTAGACATGTAGGATTTGCATGTAGGGATGGGGCCAGCCCATAGGGCTACCCCAAGAACAGTAATGTGGGCATGGGCGAGGTGTAGAACCAGCCCCAAAGGGCCAGGAGGGCCTCGGCTGTGCCCACCAGCCATGGGATGGGCTGAAAGGGCTGTCGGCCAGCCCTAGGGCCTCTGGACAGGCAGCCGACAGGGCATCATGCCCTTTAAAGCCTGTCAGCCAGGTGTGGGGCAGCCCACACAGGCTGCCCAGCAGTCCATAACAAAAGCGCATGATGGCCAGCCTGTCGTAGGTGTGAATGCACATGGTTTTTTCAGCATTAAATACTACTGTATGCAGTCGTGGGGCTCTTTTCAGTCAGCCGACTGGGGTAAAACCAGCCGACCAATATTTGAGAAGGCTATAAATACCCATAGCATAAATCAGTCCTCCCCATCTCATAATTCACAAAGTGTTGGAGCTAACTCAAGGGCCAGGACAGCCAAGGAGAAGCTAACGCAAAGGGTGAAGGATTGAAGGTCAAGGGCAGAGGATTCTCCTTAGCCAAGAAGGTTCAGGTTCACTCTTTTATTTTCAGATTTGCATCATTCTAATAAAAGCAAATACACCATCCGTGGTGGGGGCCCTACAGAGGGTATTCGGGACCCAATACTGTGTCCTCTTCTCCCTCTCTCTCTCTCTCTCTCTATTTTCTGCACATTTATATTCAGTTTTGTGCGTTATTTTCGTCGCGAAAAGTGTGCTGATTTCTAAGCATTGAAGTTACTGATCTCCCCCGAAGCTTCCGCACATTACAATGGTATCAGAGCCTACTTCAAGTGTAAAGATTCAACAAGAAACCAGAAATGTTTTCTCGCTCGTGTGGTTGGTTTTCAGACTCCAGTAGACCACCCCTTCTGGAGTGACTCCTGCCCCTCGAAGGACAGTTGGTTTTCAGCCTCCGGAAGTCTCCCACACACATAGTGGATGGTCAGATTGCGTTCCGGAAAGGAGGTGCATTTTCCTGCTATGGCGAGCTACGACGACGAGAGAGACCAAGAACCTTGGGACCAAAGTGCACCAGACAGCCCAGCTAGGGCATTAGGCATGGGTGTCAAAGAGATGTTCCAACAACTAATGCGAGCAATCGCAGACTAGAGTACCAAGTTGGAAGAGTAGAAGGCGCAAATACTGGCTGTGGAAGAGCGCACCCGTTCTCTAGCTCCGCGTTTTCCGTCACCTCCTCCCTCTCCTTCCGTTTCCCAAATACCAGATCCTCTACGCAGGACACTCTCGAAGGGTCACAACCGCAGCCGAGTTCGATGCTTGAGTTGCAGATGCGTCCATTGGAGATCAGACAACGAGAAGACGACTCCATGCGACACATGGAACATGAGCGATACCTTGCGGCTTTGGCGCAAGACTCACACCAGTGGCTTCCTCAAATCATTTTCCCGAGAAAATGAATTTCAGTAAGTATAATGGTAAACTCGACTCCACAACTCTTTATTCATGGTTGCATCAATTTGAAGCTTACTTTATTCATGGTTGCATCAATTTGAAGCTTACTTTGCCGCAGTTAGAAAAAATGATACTGACAGGGTAATCTTAGCTAGTTGGTACTCAAAAGGTGAGGCCATTCCCTGCTGGACCCAGTGGACTCATGCCCACACCGAATTAGGTATGGTAGCTTATGTTTGGGACGAGTTTGTCCGCGACCTTACGCAGCAGTTTCTACTGCCCCATTACCTTGAGCGACTCGAAGACGAGTTTAGGGGAGCCCGTCAAAACGCGCAACCCATACTTCACTTTGCCAACAAAATTTCGAACTTATATTTGCAATTAGGCTTATCTAATACGGACAAGAAAGGGCAATTAATGTATGGTCTTGACACGCAAATCCAGTGGAAGGTGCGTATGTTTAGGCCAGCCACCTTCGAAGATGCACTCTTGCTTGCGCAGAGTGCTGAAATGAAGCACAATGGTGGAAAGCCCAAGACTTCCTAGCCGGCTACTCCCAAGGCTACCACCTCGAGGGGAAAAGGCCAGAACCAGACAAGGTCTTCCCCAGGACAGAGCATAGGAGCCTCTGGCTCCAAGAACTCGACCAATGCGCCCAAGCTTACTCCAGACCAAAAAGCGGAGGCAGGTAAGACCGGTGGCAAGTTGAGACCAAACCACTTCCGAGAGCTACTATGGAGGTGTTACTTCAGCGTGCTGGTATTGGACCGCCCCTCTAGCGCTGAAGAGGAGGTGTTGGATTACATCATCTCCAAAGGGTCTACATCACCTTTTTCATGCTTGTATTGGCCATTTATGAGGTCCTGCATTGGCATATCTTAGCAAAGATCATTCAACATTTTTCTACCATTTTTTTGGTATTTTTAAGCATTTTTGTAGCATTTTATGCTACTATCATGTTGTCGACCTGCTACAGCTGGCCAACTAGCATCCTGGGGGAATATATAAGAGCTGACTCCCTTTCCCCCAGTTCATCTCATTTTTCAGCATTCAGTTGAGGTCATTAGCAGCTGTTACTGCTTCTTACCATTGTACAGCACCTACGGGCTTCCCTCGTGCTCAGATTTCAGCAATAAACATCAGTTTCCAACATTTACAAGTCTTGTACCTGGGCCTACATCTGTGTTTTCCACTACTTGGGCGGAGTTCAAGACAAGTTCCTCAAGGCAGAGGATGAGTTTGATGTCATGGCCAAGTTTGCAGACTTGTATATAAAGAACGTGTCTTTCCACACATACTTACAAAGATTTAGAGAGTTGTACTCCTAGGCGGCACACATGGATACCACAACATTGTGTGGGTTCTTTATCAATGGGTTGGCACAAGAACACAAACTCCAAGTGAAAAATAATCATAACAGGACACTAGAGGATGACATCCGGTATGCTAGGATTTATGAGGAGACAATGGTGGCTGGCCAGATTCAGAGGAATGTCTCCCAGAAACCTCAGGCCACAGAAACCTCTAAGTAGGCTTTATAGCATAAACAGAATTTTAAGGCTAAGAAGGCTCCACAAAACCAAACCCAGGCTTTGGGTGAGTCCAACCCAAAGAAGAATCACAAGCACCAGTAGTACCTTCGTGAGGGCAGGTGTTTCACTTGCAGTCACAAGGGCCACATGAAGGCGAGTTGTCACAGGCGAAGACCAAGCCCAAGGCAGCTCATTTGACCGAAGTGATAGTTAAACCTCAGGTTCCTGCCATTGATACTATTTTTTTAGGTCAGAGTGCCTGCATGGAATGTACACAAGCACCAGTAGTATCTTCGAGAGGGCAGGTGTTTCACTTGCAGCCAAAAGGGTCACATGAAGGTGAGTTTTCACATGCGAAGGCCAAGCCCAAGGCAGCTCATTTGACCAAAGTGATAGGTAACCCTCAGGTTCCTTCCATTGATACTATTGTTTTAGGTCAAAGTACCTGCATGGAATGTATTTTCAACATGGCAGTCTTCAGTCACGTATATTTGGGTCAATGTTAGGGGAGACTATGGACATCCTTTTTGACCCTAATAGTCCTCACAACTTTCATCAAATGTGGTGCCAAATGCATGAGTGCATGTAAGGATAGGAACCTGTATTACCTGCATAAGTACTTGATGTACCGGCTTAAGCTGCAGTAGAGCAGGTTGTAAATGTTGCCCTCCATGTATTCCGGTTGAAGGCCTCTTTGCATGGAGAAGATCAGTACTACAAGCTTCAGTGTTTTGGGATATTCTTGAAGATCAATGTACTTAATGGCATCGGAAGTTGTAAATGGATAATATGGCTGAAGGAAAGCCCTCGTAGCTTGTACTTGGAAATACTCCTTAAATGATGAAATATCTCATGGGGGAATCCGCCCACAGTGTGGTGTCTAAAGCACTTTTATTTTTCCGGTTCATGTGATAATTGTGTGTGCGCCATCTTTAAGTGCTTAATCTCATTAACAGCACTATGTTTAAGTCACCTTGGGTTGTTGTGATAACTTAGTGTGTGCCATTTCTTTAAGTGTTTAATCTCATTAATGGCATGAGCGTTTAAGTCCCCTGCCGGCCCAAATCCCAAAAGCATAGCATCCCACGCTATAGCCCAGTGCTATCACTTGTGCCTCTCTAACAAGAGGCATTGGGTTCGATCTACCCTAGTGGCATCTAAAATTCAATACCCTTTTCACAATTTATTTATTTTAAAACCCCAAGCATGTGCCATACATTGCTTCCAGTTTGACAATGGAATCAAAAAGGAGTGCCTGCTTTCCGTCAGAGTAACAAGTTCTCTATACAAGGTAATCTAGGCTGCTGTGGAAGATCATAACCTTGGTATTACAAAGGTTAATTAAGAACAAGGTTAACTTTAAGGTCCCTGTGCAAAACTTTTGATGATGAAGCAAAGTCCTTAAAATAACACTTCAGATGACCGCCCACCATCTGACATAATCTGACCAATGAACTTGCGTTCGGACATGGCAGGCCCGGACTACTCACCCATCTTAGCTAAAGAAGAATTGTAGTAGCAGGTTACAATGCTTCTTTACTTCCCCTTAAGAAAATAGCCAATTATCAATAGAAATACTATACCACTTTCAAAGCAGATATAGCCGAGAAGTAAGGTGCCCCAGTGTACTCTCGGCAGCCTCCAATAACTGCAACCTTACCTGAATTCGACATGAAAAAAGAAAAGAAAGAAAAATCTCCAGATTAAAATCTATCCATAATCTAGCTTAGCTTAATTGGGGGGCGGGAATTAACACTAACTATGGGCAAAAATAGATTTGTACACACCAGCCTGGCCCTTGTGGCGTGATGAAGAGAGTTCAGGAACTATGGCACGTAGGGCAGGAAGAATTAAATCCAGTGTTGGGTTCCCCATGGAGTCTGCTGCGCTTTGAGTAGAGTCTGTGCGTTGGTGCTGAAGAGATCCAACTGCACGGGAAGGCCCAAATCGTGTTACAACAGCCGTATTTATGAGACGGAACAAGACCCTGTTGACATCAGTTTGCATTCCCCCTCTCGCATTCATCTAGTTCACGCTAATTGAGGGTTCTAATCACGGTTTGCAATGTGGGCTCTCATGGGGGTTCATATTAACACTAGTTCCGTAGCATGACACTTTTTTAAAAAGTCTTGCTAAGGTGAGTGGGGTGGGCACTTGCTTGAGTGGCTCGTCTCAGAACAAGCTTGCTCGTCTCTCACCTCAGCTGTCTCAGAACCAACTTGCTCAAGGCTCGAAGCTAATGACACAAGCGTTTTTTTGTTCGAGTCTCAGAACGAACTTGCTCGTCTCTAACCCTGGCTTGAAAACAAAAAATATAAAACCTAAGTGGCTCGGCTCATCACGACCCACTTTAACCAGCAGGTCGTGGATCGAGCCTTGACATCACAAGGTTGTCTGTGTGAGGAGTGTAGCTTGTAGCTCGACTACATCCCCTTGAAAGAGGACTTTCGAAAAAAAAATGTATCTTTTGCATCTTATTTCTTATGGCTTGAACTCCATCACAAAATATATAGCCTGGTTAGATATAGTTTCTAGTAAGAGAATCAAGAAAACTCTATAACTTACATCCTTGGTAATAAAAATAGGGCCCAAAAGAGAGCAAAAACGGGCTTGGAGATGAGAGAGTTGTAAAAGGCCTATTTCATATTTTTTAAAGCCCTCCATTCAAAATCCACCTTGCATGATTCAAAGACTCTCATTTGCCCTAAAACTTAGAGGATTTGGTGTTGCGACGAGTTCCATGACCCAAACTTTCTCCATGTGCAACACTTTGATAGGAGAATAATGATCTTCATTCCAAGTATTTTTTATTTTTTTTGGGACCTATATATATATATATTGGGACCAATATTTTTTTGGGGGGGACCAATAATGCTTTTTTATTAATACACACACACACACACACACACACATATGTATGTATGTATGTATGTATGTATGTATGTATGTATGTATGTATCAAAAAGCATTACATCATATCTAACTTACAACAGCTAATTTATCCTTCAAGCTCTATTAAGCAAGTTATAAATCAGATCCCATCTATCATCCTCAAATACAAAATAAGATTTCTCTAATATCCAAGCAGAATGCAAGCTTCAACCATAGCTTCAGTGGTGCATCCTCTGGGTGCTTGTTTCCATTTGAGTTCAATTTATATCACACCGGATTCGTCTCTTCATGTTAAACATGGTATTAGTTTTTTAGATTCTTAGTGTACTAAAATATGGAGGTTATAATAGCATTTTTAGGATGTACCAAGATGGAGCAAGTACATAGAACCTTATGGAAACTAGTATAGTATAGAGGTATAATTTGGGACTTACATTTATGCTTAGTATATTTCTTGGTTCAATTTTAGGGAGATGCAAAGTTGTGCAAGGATTGTTTAATAAACTTCTAGTCATATATGGTTGTGAAGTATCCATTGTTATCTCTAATCTCACTTAACTTGGAGGTGATCACAGTAATTTGGGTATGTCTTTCTAGCGTATGTGTTTTTCTAGTGTTAACATTATTTAATCTTTCTATGTAGGCCATATTTTTATATAGGGAACTACTAAATTTATAAAAATACAGATTTGGAAGGTGTATATCTTTGAATAGGCTTACTACACATGATGACATATATATATTTATTGATTTTCATTGGGACTTAAATGATTTTTAGTACCTCCAAGTCCATCAACTGTTGTTTGTTATGATAGTAATGACTTTTAAAAAATATTAATGAAGCATCTAGATTTTATGTGGAAAGTAGATGTTAGGTTTTCATGGAAAATACAAGTGGATAAAGCTGGTATGGAAAATACAAGTGGATAAAGCTGGTATGGTACCCCTTCTGTCAAGACCTGCGTACACGGAGAAATCTCTCATAACTCACTTACCTTTCAAACTGGAATGAAACGGCATGCGTAAATAAATCAACCATGGCATAATCATATGAAAGCACATAAAAGCATGAAGAAAGTAATTTTAGAAGGTCATGGCTGGTCGTCTACATACTATATGCATAGTGCAAAGGATAATGAGATCATACATAAATAATAGAAGACTAGAATCATTATCATTCCTCCTCCACCAATTTTCGTGGGTGGCTTGGAAGGGAAGAGAGTGGTGGAGGTTAAGCACACAGTGGCATGAACACCATTGCGATGGGTGACCTCCTGGGAAGTGGCCTTTAATTTTCAACATGGTATCATAGCCAGGGAGGGCATGTTGGGATGTTGCTAGCAGAGCTAGTCAACTTGTTGATTCCTCTCGGTGGAGGTGAACAAAGGCATGACTAAGAAGGCTATGTCATGAGTAATCACTAGCAAGTGGGCATATACTGTAATAGCCAGATGACATCTCAATGAGAGCAGGTAGACCTATGAGCCAAGTGTTGTTAGCGCCTCTTGGTACCCTACATCCTCGCCATCAAGAGAGGGTGTTGGAATGTCATGGCCCAGCCATCTACATACCACATGCATAGTGCTAGGGATAATGAGATCATACATAAATAATAGAAGACTAAGGTCATTATCATCCCTCCTCCACCAACTTTCGTGGCTTGGAAGGGAATAGAGTGGTGGTGGTGAAGCGCGCAGTGGCGTAAACACTATTGGGAGGGGTGACCTCTCGGAAAGGGGCCCCCAATTTCCAACAAGTAACATTAGACAAAGCATTGGTTGCAATCTCCCCCCCCCAAGGCATAAGTGGCTCCATTTTTAACACGACATGGGTATTTTTATATTTCTTCAAAAATAGCCCAAGACCATAATTAGATTTCCTTATAAAATTAGGCTTGTATTTTACAAAAATAACCATAAGTCATACTTTTAAGGTTGTAATAACCATAAATAATTTCTCACCTATAGTACGCCTCAACTATACAAAATATGGGTGGCGAAGATAATAACAAAATGCCAGCACATGGCCAAATAAATAAAGTAACTATGCATGATATCGCAAGCAATAAATATGCACTCTTCATAACCTTGCATCTATACGACATCCTAGCGAGCCCCGTCGTAGTGCTCATCTCCCTATTACTTAACAATGGCAATCATGTTAGTTACAAATAATCAATTGAACTCCTCTTAATCAATCATAACATGGCAACATATGATAGGCACAATCAATTGGACTCCTCACAATCAATCCCAACATGACAAAACAGACGATAGACACAAACATAAACACCAATAACACTAGCTTAGTATATAACATGGAATCACATGCAGTAACATGGCCCCAAATGTACATACACCTATAACAGTAGCTCATTAGGATTTAATATGGAATAACCAATAATACCAACTACAAGCATGGTGCAATGGTATTTATGGTGGAATGGTATTTTAGGTGTCCCGAATCTGCCATAGAAGGTCTAGCTAGGTGTCCCTAAGCTACCATAGAAGGATCTAGCTAACGCCTTCATTTATTGAGAGGAAATATGATGCCTTATTCAGCCTTCTTTTTTCTTCTAATATTTTTTATATGTCCTTTTACTAATGTACGTTACACATCTTATGTTACACGCTTTGCATTAGTGAAATAATCACATAGCAAAAACTATTTTTGTAACCCCTAAAAAGGACATTTTTATGTCATGTTAGGTTACCAAACTAGTGTTAATGATATCTCCTTATAAAAACCAATGATACTAACATGGAGGGAACCTTCTCTTAGTGATATGTTTAAACTTAGAGAGTATTCTTAGTTTCTTTTCCTTCGCTCAATGAAATGCTTAAAATTAGCGGGGGTAGCCTTGCCTGATCTGAGGTCTGTTTGGTTTTTTCAATAGAGGAGGCCCACATAAGAATGTTAATACCAATAATGATTAGGTAAATCTCTAGTGGTTATTGCAATAGGGTGGTTAACATATAAAGGTTAGTGGAACATTGCCTCTGCTATGGCTTAGCAAGGTCACTTGTTTAAATTGCTCAGGTTTTTGCATTTACTTTAGTTTAAGTGATATAGAATGAAAAGTTTTAGCTTTTTGAATAACCTTCAATGTCTTGATGGTAGTAAAAGTAATGAATAAGTTGCATAATTACTTCGTGTTGGATACTCCAATGTCTTGAGTGATGAGGCTAAAAGTTATGACATAACCACTAGTTTATCTATGTGAATAATGGTCTTCTTTAAAAAAGAGGAATTGTATCTAGTAACTTCATAATATAAGGTTAAAATCTTGGACTATGGATGGTTTAATTTTTAAGAATCAAGTGTTCTTCCAAGGAAAGCAAAATGCATGATGCCTTATCAACTTAGATCGATGAGGCAAAACACATGATGCCTTATCGACTTAGATGCAATAGATCATTTTGAGACTTAGATGAGGTAGATCATTTTAAGATCCAAATTTGGTAAGATGCAAATTGATACTATTCTATCAAGTCTCATACCGAGTCAAAAGCAAGACAAAATATATATCTTAAAAAGCACGAGTATTTGAAGTCTTGGGGTATGTATAATAAAGTTTCACTCTTGCTTCTCATTTGACTCTTGTAGACTAGGTCTATACCAAAAAAGGCATGCTAATCATGATAATTAGATGTGTATATGTACCTAAAATTTGATAACACCAAAGAGTATGAGTATGATGTTTTGTAAGGTTTTGATAGAGGACTGTGACTAATGTCAGAATTGAGTAAAGGGTCTCATGACTATAGAGGCATACATAATATGCTCTTAGTAGTTACAAATGGATGTTGGGAGAGAGGTTGTTCCCCCCGCTCTACGGTCCCTCTGATTGACTCCCTTCACTGTTGTTGCTGCAGAGGAGCTGGCGGAGGCATTGGGGTGGCTCACCCTAGGAGCAAATTCTCAGGGGCGAATGGGCTTCATGTTTCTTTCTTTCTTCACCATTGGGGTCTCATGCAAGGCAGCCTTTGAGTAGCCTTCAATGAGATTATGACCACAGGTGCCATGCCAAAGAGGCTTTTAGAGGGTCTAATACACTTGATTCCTAATAAGGAGGGTGGTGACATATTGCAGCGGAGACCCATCACCCTTCTTGGGACCGCCTACAAGATTTTGGCCAAGGCCATCACTTAGAGACTTTAGCCTTTCCTCCTTGACTTTAGGACTGGAGCATTCTTGACAACATCTTCACCTTTTGGAAGGTGATAGCTTCGGCCAGGATGCGGCAGCAGGACCTCATAGTGCTACTCCTAGACTCTAAGAAAGCTTATGAGAGGGTTGATTGAAGCCTTCTAGAGGGCACAATGCGTCGGATGGGGTTTCCAGTGGAGTGGATCTATGATGTTTTAGGACTTTAGTCAACCTCTCACAGTGAGGTTCTTATTCAAGGAGCCCAAGGTGATAGATTCCTTCTTTCTCACTTAGTTCAGCAAGGCTGTCCTCTAGCACCTTACCTTTTCCTATTCGTCGCTTGTCAAGGCCATGAGTAGTTTTCTTTCAGCTCAGGAAATAGGGCTCCAGGGATTGTCCCCCCCTCCATAATCAGGAGGAGTTGCTGGATTTAGAGTTTGCAAATGACACAGTAGCTTACCTATCAGGAGGAGTTGCTGGATTTAGAGTTTGCAAATGACACATTAGCTTACCTATCAGGAGATGTGGGGAATCTCCAGAGCTTCGTTGAGGTGATCGAGATCTTTTGTCGTGCATCACGAGCACAGATCAACTAGCAAAGGCTTGTGGTTTCTGGGTAGGCTCTACACCCGCCCCGACCTGGCGCCTTGTTGGCTTTCCAGTGGATCCTGAGGGGCACTCCAATCCGCTATCTTTGATACCAGGTGGGCATCGATATCTCTCCGGAGCAGTAGCTTGCCCCTCTTCTTCTCAGCATTTGGAAGAAGCTTTTGTAGTTTTGTGAGACTCTCCTTAGTTGGTCGAGTGGTGGTGGCAAACCAAGTCCTTCTTGCCATTGTGTGGTACATTACTTCTTGTTGGGCCTTCTCCCAAACATGCATTGGTTAGGTACAACGATTGATCTGGAACTTTTTGTGGGCCATCAGTGAACGGGAGGCCTGCCTAGGCCATAGGACTTCCTCTTGGCTTGGATTTCAGGTTGTACAACCCAAGGGGAAAAGTACCAGATGGATCTTCACAGAGATGCGGGCCTGTGGATTTAGCCCAGCTTTTGAGGTTAGATTTGCAGCCAGCTTACTCCGAGCTTGGGATTTTAGTTTGGTCTGGTAGCCTCAGAGTACCGTCTTCAGCAAGCATTGATCTAGAAGCCCCTAATCCATTTACCCATTGGCCATATGTTGGGGGGCCGACCTCATGGATCATGAGGTGCGTTGAGCATAGGACCTAGGAGGTCCCTTGGAGATTGGCTTGCACACATGAAACTTCCCTTAGAGGTTTAGGATAGAGGCCTGGCATGGATTTAGGGTAGAGAA
Source organism: Cibotium barometz (assembly GCF_041138505.1). Taxonomy (NCBI): domain Eukaryota; kingdom Viridiplantae; phylum Streptophyta; class Polypodiopsida; order Cyatheales; family Cibotiaceae; genus Cibotium; species Cibotium barometz. The sequence goes on from NC_141095.1 coordinate 35,941,961, forward strand.
AGGCTTAGCCTCGATATCGACTCTACTATTCCTCAGGTTGGCTGACACCTCCAGACCCAACCCCCCCTAAGTGGCTAGGCGTGTTTACTAGGCATGATATTCTATTAGCAGTCCATGGAGCAGATGAGGGTTGTGGTTTGCTCACTTTTTCTATTGGTCCCCATAGCATATTAGAGAGATTAGAGGCCCCCTTGGAGGAGGGTTGTGAGGGTGATTGGATTTCAGGCACATGAGTGGCACATAGACCCCCCGCCGGCCAAGGTGCCTAGGAAGAGACTCTGGCAGCTATGGCTTTGTGAGAGTTGACCTGTCATGTACCTCCAGTGGGACCCGAGAGAGTGGACTTGGCATGATCATGCTGATCGAGAAGGAGACTCTTGATACCCCCTTTTTTTCATACACAACACGGCTAGGCCACAAGATTCAGATACCACAGATTGATGGCACCCCAACAGGCAGCACGTTGGAAGACATAGGGCCTCTCACAACAATTTCTCTAGATTTTGGAAGAGGATTTGGGATAGTTTTTGGCCTTGTAAGACCACCCTCTTTCTTTGGCTGTTGTTGGCTCATAGGAGCTTGGCAGTTGGCACGTGGTTAGCCATTGGTGGTCGGCCAGTAGCTTATCCGAGGTGCGACCACCCTCAAGAGTCTCAGCGACACTATCTTTGGGATTGCCCAAGGCTCAGTAGGTTTGGCAAAAATGAAATCTCCGCACTTTCACTAGACAGGTCCTCAACGTGTATCATTTCATGGGGCACTGTCACTTGGGCCACAGAGGCTGAGGTTGTCATGGCTGGGGGCTAGCCCTTCAAGTCTCTCACCTTTGCATTTCGGTCGTTCAAGTCCTAGTCTCATCTACTGATCTCACTGGAGTTTGGGCTCTTGCTAGAGATGGGAGATCTGCAGTAGCATTGCAACCTGGCACATATGGAGAGCTAGATGCAGTGAAGCCATTGAGGGTAACCATACTCTGCATGTAGAGTCCATCAGGAGCATTTGGCTCAACATCATTCATACCCTTGACGGTCAGTGGGGGAAGTTGCAGCAAGGTGGCTCTACCACATGAGAAAGTGGAAAGAAGCCTTCTTGAGGCATTGGCGGCCTGGCCCTTTTCTCACAGATAGAGGTGGTGATCCCACTTGGCACTACAGACCACATGTGTGGTTATTCTCCCCCCCTTCCCCTGTATGAGATATCCTTCTCCTCATAGACTGGCTAGCTTGAGGAGAAGAGCATCTTTCTCCACCTTTTGATTCTCAGATCCTCACCCCGTACATGGAGGCGAGTTGATATCTAGCCCTTCATGGTTGTATTTAGCCCCTTGAGGTTGTTTTTGCTAACTAATAGAAGGATCTTTTTCTTGGAAAAAAATGGATGTTGGGATCATGGTTGAATTATTATGCATAATAGCTAGGATTAACCCCAATCACAATAGTTAGAATCAACCCCAATCACATGTAAGAATTCATTTAGTTGATGATGCGAGATTATTCTTTAATAGTTAGTTGACCCTAATCACATGTAAGAATATTTAGAACTAACCCCAATTTATTCAATTGATGATGCGAGAGTCCGGTTGTTTTCTGAGTAAAGTATGGTGATCTTGGAAGCATGGAATTTGAGAAGAAGTATGCCATGTAAATTATCTGTAGATGGTGAAGTGACAAGCCCAGCCACATGCAAGAAAATGTTGGGCTTGTCACTTCATCGAAAAATGAGAAGAATAGCACCTTGAGAAGGAGTCAAGTAACATTGGTGAAGTGGAATTGGAGCTCTCACAAGATCAAAGAAATTTGTGCAGAGGAAGAGTATTCTACAACACCCATGGCTTGTGGATCATTGAGAGTGAAGAATCCCGACATATGACTAGCTAGAACAAGAATGACATCAAATTCCTAGCAAAAGGCACAAGTTCTATTTCTTGTGTCAAGTAATGGTGATACTAAAAAGTTGTGAGATGTCCTCAATATACCATATTATCAAGAAAAATATGCTCTCTGTTGTAGCCTACTCACATTGCAGGGCCATCACGGATCGTGACCTGAGGATTCATATTGATTGGGTTAGGGCAATCATCTTAGATATTAGTGGTAATGCCGTTGGAAGATGTATTGTGTGCACTATATGAATTTTCACTAGGAAATGTACTAGGCACAACAAACTCTATGAATTGTCAGTCTTTTTTGCTCGAGGTGATATGGACATCAATAGGTTGTGGCACAAGAGTTTTGAGCACCTGAGCTATGCAGCCTTGAAAGAGATGCAAAAATTTAGGATTGTGGCACATTTGCTACCATTTTTAGAGATGTCAAATACATGTGAAGCTTGTATAATGGGGGCAAGCAACATCGCCAACCCTTTCTCTACAAGAGAGAAAAAAAAGAGCCTCTAAAGACCTTGAACATGCTGATGTTTAACGTAAGATGCCTACTACTAGCATTGGGGTGTTCTTTTGTTATTACTTGTTGATGACTTTGGTAGGAAGATATGGATGTATTTTCTTTAGGATAAGGCAAGTGCATTTGGAAAGTTTAAATCTTGACATAAGTTGGTCGAGAATGAGAGAGGTAATAAACTACATAAGTTTTAGATATATTGGGGTGGTGACTTTACATCTTGTGAATTATTCAAAGCCTATTGCAAGGAGCATGGGATCAAGAGACATTACTCATATGTTTCAACAAATGGCATTGCTAGAACACAAGAACCGCATAGTTATGGGGATGGATAGGAGTATGCTAAAGGGGAAATGAATACCTTTTGGGCTGAGGCTGTAAACACTATAGTGCAAGAGTTACTACACCAAAGAGGTGAAGAGATGTGCTTACTATAGTAAAAAACCTTCAGTATCATATTTCAAAACACTTGGATCTGATCATATTCATGTTCCAGAGTCATTTAGATTATCAAGGATTCCAAAAGCAGAAACTATATCTTCCTAGGGCATAGTATGGAGTTAAAGGCTTACCGATTATACGACCCTAAGGCAAGGAAGATTGTTATTACCATGATGGTGTTTAATAGACCCATCAGGTGGAGGAGAAGGCTTCATCCACGCAATCCATCAATATAGAAGTAGCCAACAGTAACAACCACCACATATAGTATTGTAGCTAATAGTAACAACCACCACATGTAGTATCCTAGGCTTTCACTTCAATGGCAAAGGGGAGCCCCATACCCACCATTATGAAGATAAAGATGATAGACCTATTGAAGCATAGAGAAGATATCTATATCCAAAGCAGGTGAATACATTTTTTGACGAGGAAGCTCCCTTGACTCTTGTTGATGAGCCAATAGCTATTGCCAATCAAAGTGAGGGCATAGACACCATACATTGTTAATATAGCCTTGATGGCTAAGATAATGAAGGTGTAGGAGCCAAGAAGTTTAGAGGAAGCACATGCAGTTCCAAAGTTTGGGGGGGGCATGCATAGTGAGTATATTCCATTTATGAGAAACCACACTTGGGATCTAAGTTATGGATCATTCAAAGAAATGCAAGGTTATCGACACCAAGTGGGTTTAAAAGGCAAATTACACATTTGATGGTACATGGAAGAAGTACCAGGCAAGGCTCGTAGAGTGAAGGTTTTAACATAGGTTAAGGGATCCAACTTTCATGAAACATTTTTGCCCATAGCTAGATTGACCACGGTAATGTGGCTACCCGTGAGAATCCATTGATGATGGATGTGAAGTTTGCCTTTCTAAATTGACATCTCAAGGAGAAGATGGGCACCAATTTTTGTGATGCTTGATTTAGAAGGCAAGCTATATTGACTTTGGAAGGCATTATACAAGCTAAAACAAGCCCCTCAAGCTTAGTAGTACAAATAGATTGGAACATATTGTAAGAATACATGATATCAAAGCATAGGCTCTAGACAGGTTTTTTAAATTTGCTATTTGAAGGCAGATTTGGTGAGATAGCCTAACCTACAAATAATGCAGCCCGCTCGTGCCCGCCCTCCAATTTTTGGGAGGTTGGATGGGACAATTACACTTTTTAGAAGGTTAAGATTAAGTCCATTCTTGATTTATATGAGTTGTAGAAAACCACAAGGGTTGATGCAATGCTAGGTCCTACTCTAGATTCCAATAGATCTATACTACAGACCATACCACTAGACCTTGTTCTCACTTTGGCATGGAGGCGAAGGAATGATATGTCATTATCACCACATCATCACTGATTCGGTGATGACCTTGATTCAACATACTACCATAGCTTTTGAAGCATGACAAGTTCTAAAGAACCAAGTATGAGACAAGGATTCAAAACCTTGAAAATCAGCTTTAGAAAGGCATTATGTTGGAGAAGTAGCATAGCAGTCGAGAATAACACTAAATGCCCAACAATGGGTTTAGGTACCATTTCTTTTGTTTCAGTATAGTGATATTAAGAAGTTTTCCTAGTGTCCTTTTTATATTCAGACATCAATAGGAATCTGTTGCTTATTTACAGCCATAGCTGATTTTTGTGACTTGAAGGTTCCCTTAGATAAGGCTAGTGTAGTCATCACAAATGCCAGCAACAATATTGTTGGGAAGGAATCTGGCATAACAACTTGTATGAGCTATTGGTTTTTACAATTTGAGGCGATATGGGGACAAACAAGCTATGGCATGAGAGATTTAGGCACTTGAGCTTTGTAGTCTTGAAAGAGATGCTTTGTGATTGTGGCACATCTACCAACATTTTTAGAGATGTCATGTGTGTAAAGATTATATGATGGGCATGGATTTTCACAAGAAAGTAAGAATTGTGCAAAGGCTCCTCTAGAGCTTGTACATGCAAATCTCGATATTAAAATGCTAACCATTACATTTGGTGGTTCTTCCTACTTCTTGTTTACTGATTGATGACTTTAGTAGTAGGAAGATATGGGTGTATTTTCTTTGGGATAAGGCTAAAACTTTTAGAAAGTTTAAAGTTCAATGCCTCTATTGCAAGGAGCATAGGATGAAGATAGATTTGATAGTTTCTCATACTCTACAACAAAACAATATTGTTACAAAAAGCGCAAGAATCACATAGTGGTGGAGATGGCATGGAGTATGCTCAAAGGTAAAGTATTACATAACTATTTTTGGGCCAAGGTAGTTAACACAATAGTGTATATTCTTAATAGGAGTTACACAAAGGCAATGAAGGGAATGACACTTCGAGAAGCATATTCAGGCAAGAAACCCTCAGTTGTATTTTTCAGGACATTTGGGTGTGACTATTTTATGCATGTTCTAAATTCATATAGAACCAAGTGAGATTCCAAGAGTAGAAAGTATATCTTCTTAGGGTATAGGATGGATTCAAAGTGCTATTGACATGACCTTGAGGTAAAGAAGGTAATTGTCAGCCATGATGTGGTGTTCAAGGGAATAGCCTCATCAGGTGGCCCTAAGGTAACAAAGATAATTGTTAACCATGATGTGCTGTTTGAGGGAACAACCTCATCAGATGGTGGAGAGGGCACCGTTCATACTATCCTTTAACAAAGAAGTAGCTAGAAGGCACAACCAATACCAACTCTATAAGAGGTGGATTCATTAGATAATGAAGAAGAGAAGCATATAACACCTCCATAAAGGGGCCATATCCTAAATGGGTGAGGCAGCTTTTAGACGGGAAAGCTCCGCCCTGGTAGAAGAGCTAGCAACACCTCTCAAGTAAGAAACCCTCAGTTACATATTTTAGAACATTTGGGTGTGACTGTTTTGTGTATGTTCTAGACTCATCTAGAACCAAGTTGGATTATAAAAGCAAAAAGTGTATCTTCTTGGGGTATAGTATGTAATCAAAGTGTTATTTATTATACAACCATGATGAAAAGAAGATAATCATCAGTCGTGATGATGTGTTTAAGGAACAGCCTCATCAGGTGGAGGAGAGGGTGCCATCCACACTATCCTTTAACCAAATAAGTGGCCATAGCAGACACAAAACTAGTACCAACTCCACAGGAGGTGGATTCATCAGATGATGAAAAAGAGAAGGCTATAACACCTCATAAAGGGGCCATATCCTAAATGGGTGAAACTAGTACCAACTCCACAGGAGAGGGATTCATAAGATGATGAAGAAGAGAAGCCTATAACACCTCGTAAAGGAGCCTATAACAACTCCACAGGAGAGGGATTCTGTCACGTAGGCTGTAATGCCTGTGAGACCGATGGCAGACCCGATGGCCATGTCCGGGGTTCAGTGGGAGAGGACACCCATGCGGAGTCATGGGCGGCCAGGCTAGTGTGGACGGCAGGCCACACACTATATAGCCTGGGGGATGAGGGGCAATCCTCATTCTTCCTCTATGGCTGGGTGGTGAGCCAGAGGCCGTTCCCTCCTGTGGTAACGCCCGTAGCGGCGTTACAGGTATCTAACACTGGTATCAGAGCGTGGTTCGATAGGGTCCGCGCATGACCGGCGGGGGACCGGAGCCCACTCAATGGTTTTCAACCATTCATCTCCTCATCCTTATCTCCACAATGGAGTGTGTGGAGGGAGGCGGCCAAGACATTTTGAAGGGAAGAACTCTCTCTCTCTCTCTCTCTCTCCCCGTCACACACAACAAGCGAAACACAGGTAAGCAATTTTTGTTTTTTTTCTTTTCTGCGTTGAATTTGGTAGATAGAGAAGTCGCCTATCTCTATACTGTGTGTGGGGGAGGGGGGGCGAAGACTAGCCCCACACTTGGCTGTAGCAATGCAACGTTTGGTGTCTGCGAAAACATTTCGTTGAAGCTTGTCTGAAGCGAAGAGGCGTTTCGTTGAACTTGTGTGTGGGAGGGGGCGAACGCCAGCCCCACGACCTGCTGGAGCAGTGTAAGCATTGTTTGAGGTGGGGCGAAGAGCACCCATGTGCGCCGTGCTGAAACAGCGCAAGTATTGTGAGCCTGGGGGCGACTGCTGGAGGCTCGCGACCCTCGTTGGGGTGGTGGCATAGTTGGCTAGCGCGTAGGTCTCATAGCTCGAGTAGAGCCTGGGGCGGCCAGCCCAGCAACAACCAGCCAGCAGCACAGCAGGCAGGCGGCCACCAGAGGAGACAAAAAAAAACATTTATTTTTTTATATATCTTCATTATTCATTTTTAATAAAAATGAAAGTATATTCACACGGATCCTCTCTCTCGGCTGGGGAGGAATAATCCTGGTAAGGGATAATCCGAGTGTTTCAGTCATAGCCTCCCGAGAAAATTTATTTTTGATATGAGTTGCAGGCATTTTTTCCCTCGGATCGGAGCATCCCGGAGAAGTGGCGCTGTCTGGAGGCTCACAACGCAACACATATCGACAGGCGACCGTAAAGGGGGGTGACTATTCTCTCTCCACCACTGCTCATTTTATTAGCGTTTTTTTAAAAGTAATTTTCGAGTTCTCGCATTGTTTTTTGCAAGAATTAAAGATGTCTGCTAGGCGTAGTGTGTCCCCACCGCCTTCTACTTCTCTAGGTTTTTCAAGTCTCTTGTCCTCTCCACGGGTTTGACCCCGTTGACCCCGACCGAATTGTCAGGCCGTACACGCCCGACCGTTGTCCGGTCCGGAGTGCGCTCATCGATCACGCGTGATCTGCCACCCAGCGCCCTCCTCGTCTATTGACCCGGTCTTAGGACCCGGCGAGCCCGCAGCGGCCGCATTAGGCAGATGACCCCTTTTTGGCCGATGAGCCAGAGGACATGAACACCGACGTCGCCGAGGGGACCGAGGAGGACCTCTTGGATTATGACGACGACGATTATGACCTATTGGACCCTGCCGACGTCCTGACAGAGACGGAGCTCTCTAGTGGACTGTTTAAATATCTTAATGCCAAACTAAACAATATGGGTAAAGTCCAGGCTGATTTAGTCACGATGCTACAGAGCATCTCCACATGGTTAGATGCACTGATAGCTGCCTCGGCTAGTACTCTGACTCCTCGTGGTAGCCGAGCTCCTGTGGCATGGGTGAGCGTAGCCTCGCCAGTGGTTGCAGGAGTACAGGCTGATGCACCTGCGGGGCCGTCCGTAGCGACAGCTTCGTCGTTATTAAAAGACTTAAAGCCGCCTAGTTTTGGTGGCGAGGAGAAGGAAAGAAACAAGGACTTGGTCAATATGTTTCTAGCAAAGTGGTCAGATTTGCACGCGCTGCGACAGTAGCCTAACCTTATACAGCCCGTGGGAGGCTAGCCTCTCATTAACCGGCAAAGCGTACAAGTGGTGGATGAGTTTGACAACTCATCCTACCACTTGGACGGAGTTTGAAATGATGTTTCGAAAAGAATTTTTGCCTGTTAATGAGGCAGAGAGAAGCTGGGAGTTATGGGATAAGTGTTCGATGGAGAACAAATCCCTAACTCAGTACATCTCAGACTATAGGGAGATAGTAAAGCTAAAGGGAATCGATGCATTCCAGACATTACGAGGCTTTAAAAGAGGCCTCAAAGATGATTACCTTGAGTACGTAGAACCCTTACAGCCTAAAGACTTAGCAGAGGCAATTAAATATGCGCAGATATTTGATGACATCAAGCGCCGTAGTGCGCGTGGTGGTTCTAGCAGGGCCGAGGGTAGTGAAAAGAGGAGGTCAGGCCTCAAAAGAAAAGGGTTCCGCAGTGATAAACAAGGGGATAGGATGGACCAGGAAGGACAGGGTGGTCATTGGTCTAAAAAACCGCGACCATCCAAGAAGAAAAGAGACAGCGAAATCCAAAAGAAAGAGCAGTATATTAAAGCGCGAAAGGAAAATCGCTGCTTTAATTGCAATGAAGTAGGGCACACGAAGGCTGAGTGCCCAAAGCCTAAAGCCAGCACGAGTGGCAACGAGCCCAAAAAAGATGGTAAATCTTCTAGGTAGTTGCATACAGTGCAGAGACTTCCTCTCAGTTCCGCAGAGTTCAGAGAGGTAACAGTGTGTCATTGTGATGAGCATCACGCTTGTTCAGTGACACCATCGATGTGGCAGCCTAGTGTAGGTCCGCATGACATGGTGCGCATGTATGGCACCATAGGTGGCCGTAGAGTCACAGTTTTTATTGATGATGGAGCTAGCCACAACTTCTTGAACTACTCGTTAGTCAAGAAGTTGGGGTTGACTGAGACCCGGAGTGATCATGAGTATACTGTTGGCCTAGCCAACGGATATGACAAAACGGTATGGAATACCGTAATATTGGGGGTCCCATTATCTATGCAGGACTACGAGGCTGCACTTGACTTTCAGGTCATGCACTTAGCCAGAGCAGACGTATATCTAGGCAGGGAGTGGCTGTATGGCTTGGGCCCTAGTCTAGCTCGGAATTACTTACATAATACGCTATGTTTTGAGCACGGAGGTAGAGTCATTACCCTGCAGGGCGACCGTACTGTCCTTGCCACACCACTTATTTCCTCCATGGAGCTGTGTACAGCGGTCCGCAGAGACCAGATAGCAGAGGTATATGCTTGTTACCCTCTTTTGAATTCTGTTTCCGTAGATGAAACGATAAATGATGTTTGCGTAGACAAACAAGGAAAACAAGATAGCCTTGGACGAGACCCACTGTTTGAAAACCCTGTTTGGCATGCATGTGATTCAAACAAGAAAAAATCCAAGGTGAATGAGACATTAAAGAAAAAGTACATAGATACGTTAATGAATTTATTAGAGGAATTTCAGGATGTTTTTCCTGATGATTTACCAGATGGTTTACCACCATCTAGAGAAGTAGACCATGGCATCGAAGTTATGCCATGATCAAAACCTATAAGCAAACCTGCTTATAGATTAAGCCACTCCGAGGCACAGGAGGTGGAAAAACAATTAACGAAATATTTGAACAAAGGCTCTATTCAGCCTAGTTCAAGTCTGTGGGCATCGCCTATTCTTCTGGTAAAGAAGAAAGACGGATCTATGCGGATGTGCATAGACTATAGGGCTCTTAATCAGATAACGATTAAGAACAAGTATCCAATGCCACGCATGGATGAGTTGTTTGATCAACTCTATGGATCGAGATACTTCACAAAAATAGACCTGAGATCTGGGTATCATCAGGTTAGAATAAAAGCAGAAGATGTTGCGAAGATAGCATTTAGGACCCGTTTTGGGCATTTTGAGTTTTTGGTTATGCCATTTGGGCTAGCCAATGCTCCAGCGACGTTTATGACCTTGATGGACAATATTTTACGTCCATATCTGGGAAAATTCGTAGTAGTTTTCCTAGATGATATTCTTGTGTACAGTAAGACACAGAAAGAACACATAGAGCATTTGCGTCTAGTGTTTGAGTTGTTGCGAAAGCACAAACTATTTGCAAAGAAGAGCAAATGTGAATTTTTTGAAACAAAAATTCACTACCTTGGCCATATTATATCCGCCGATGGTACGCGGATGGAGCAGAAAAAGTAGAGGCTATTCTTAAATGGCTAGCGTCGAAGAATCTCGAGGAACTGCAGATTTTTCTTGGCATGTCGGGGTTCTACCGACAGTATGTAAAGGACTACGCGAAGATCGTAGTCCCGTTGACTGACCAGTTATTACGGTCAAAAAACTAAAAACATTAGTTGGGGGGATGCCCAACAGAAAAGCTTTGATAAGCTCAAGGTGACCGTAGTAGCAGCTGCACCTGTTTTGACTATTGTTGATCCAAATGAGCCGTTTGTTTTGGAAACAGACGCTAGTAATGAGGCCATTGGGGCTGTACTTATGCAAAGGGGACACCCAATTGCATTTGAGAGTAAAAAGTTAGATCGTGCGCAGCGTAACTACTCGGCTTATGAGCAAGAGTTACTAGCGATAGTTCATGCACTGAAAAAATGGAGACACTATTTATATGGTGCTACTTTTGAGGTCCGGACGGACCATGAAAGTCTGAAGTGGCTTTCAAGTCAAAATGAACTGAAGGGTAGAAAAGCTCGGTGGGCGGAGATTCTATAGGAGTTTGACCTTCAGATACGTTACCAGAAAGGTAAGTATAACGTGGTGGCAGATGCACTTAGTCGCATGCCACAGATAAATGAACTTAGTTTCACAGTCTTCAAGAATGATTTCTTGGAGTCACTACGTGGTTTATGTGAGCATGATCCATCTTTTACAGAGGTCTGGCGCACTGTACGCGTACGCACTTCTTCACAGACGCGACCACCTCCCTCGTTGGCACGGATTGCTAGTCCGAAGAGACTGGCCGAAGGTGCAACGGGAAGGAAAGCGAGAGTTAGTTCGAAGAGACTAGCCGTGTCTTCTGGGTATAGTTTGGAGCCGGAGAGCTCTGACGTAGGCCCTTCATCACCTTTGACTGCCACGGCTTCAAAGGGGAGTGATAAACTTCGTCGGGGGGAGAAATATGCTAATTACTCCATTGACGAGGCGACGGATACTTACTCTACAAGGGTAGAATATGTGTACCAACTATTGGTGACTTTCGGGCCCAAATTCTTAAAGAAAGTCATGATAGTCCAAGTGCGGGTCATCCTGGGATTCAGAAGACCTATGCACTAGTAAAAAGACAGTTTTATTGGCCTAGTTTGTTTAAGGACGTCCAAACTTATGTGCTGAAATGCAATAAGTGCCAGGTCAATAAACATGAACGTCTTAAGGTTGGAGGACTACTCCATCTGCTGGAGATTCCTCAAGGGAAATGGGAAAGCATTTCCATGGATTTCATTACCGGTTTACCCAAGACGAGTCGAGGAAATGACTCGGTGTGGGTGGTAGTAGACAGGTTAACTAAAATGGCAAAGTTTATTGCCACGAAGAAAACTGTTAAAACGTTAGAGTTGGCAAAACTCTTTATTGAACATCTCTACAAGCTATATGGCTTGCCCGCAGATATAGTGTCGGATAAAGATAGAAAGTTCAACAGTCATTTTTGGAGAGGTCTTCAAAAAGTTGGATACTACTCTGAGTATGAGTACGGCAGATCATCCGGAGTCTGATGGTCAAACTGAAAGAGTTAACCAAATTCTAGATATGTTGCGTTCTTATGTTAGAAAGAAGCAATCTAATTGGGAAGAGTACTTGCCCTTATTGGAGTTTGCCTATATCAGCTCCAAGCACTCAGCGGAGCGACTGGATTTACACCATTCATGTTAATGTATGGATTCCAGTCGAGATCTTCGATGGCTGTAGGCCTAGAAAAGGAGAAGATTCAATCTGTGATTTCCTTGAAGATATGAATGATATGCTCAGAGCCGCACGTGAGAGCATTCGTAGCGCTCAGGATCGGGCTAAAACTTATGCGGATAAAGGACGTAGAAAGGTGACCTTTGCAGAAGGTGACTTTGTATTCCTCAAGGTTCTTGTGCAGTCAGAAACCATGAAAACGGGAAAGTGTGATAAACTTTCTCCGAGATATTGTGGTCCTTTTAAAATCCTTAAGAAGATTGGGGACGTAGCATATAAACTTGAGTTACCGGAGAGTTCTCAAGTCCATCCTGTCTTCCATGTCAGTAAACTGAAGAAATCAGTTCACGGGTTAGAGAACGCAGTTTCTCTAGAAATTTTGGTGGACTTGATAGAGCCACCAAAGATACCACATGAACCTGAAAAGATTTTACAGTATCATGACAGACAAACCCGACATAAAGTGTACTAGGAGGTACTGGTTAAATGGACAGATAGGGATGAGGAGGTAGGTACCTGGGAACGCCGTAGTGCAATTTCCAAAAAGTTTCCCCAGTTTGTTTTCGAGGATGAAAACTCTTCTTAAGGGGGGGTAATGTCATGTAGGCTGTAACGCCTGTGACCGACGGCCGGCAGACCGGATGGCCATGTCCGGGGTTCAGTGGGAGAGGACGCCCATGCGGAGTCATGGGCGGCCAGGCTAGTGTGGACGGCAGGCCACACACTATATAGCCTGGGGGATGAGGGGCAATCCTCATTCTTCCTCTATGGCTGGGTGGTGAGCCAGAGGCCGTCCCCTCCTATGGTAACGCCCGTAGAGCGGCGTTACAGGTATCTAACAGATTCATAAGATGATGAAGAAGAGAAGCCTATAACACCTCATAAAGGAGCCATATCCTAAATGGATGGGAAAGCTCCGCCAGAAGAAGATGTAGCAACAACTGTTTGCAGATCCAAGAGAGGAGTAGAAGAGGCCTTCGCTCACATTGTCAATATGGCCTTGATATTGAGATAATGAAAGTGCAAGAAGCATCCATCTTGGAGGAAGCATTAGCAGATCCAAACTAGAGGGAGGCCATGGAGTCAAAGTTTGACTCAATTTTGACTCAATTTTGAGAAACCACACTTGGGGTCTCATCGGGGGATCATCCTGCAAAATGGAAGCTTATTGGCACCATGGGTTTGGAAGGCCAAGTACAAGTCTAATAGTACATTGAATAACTACAAGGAAAGGTATAGGTCAAAGGGTCATTCACCCTCAGAGCTGGAATAACCACTATTCGTACTTGGCTATCATGGGAAGTGGCCAGTATCACAAATGGATGTGAAGTCAGCATTTCTAAATGGCCATCTCAAGGAGGAGGTTTATGTGGTACAATCACCCCAGGGTTTGATATACTTGGTTGTTCAAAAAAAAATGTGTAGACTTTGAAAGGCATTGTTGTTAACAGGCTACACAATCCCTCTCCTAGTGCAATGGACAATGTTTACCTTAACTTATCGTGGGGGAACTTGCCAATGTCCAAGCTTGTATCTCAGTAGACTTCAAGCTTTACTAGTGGTAGCTAACACCACTCTCTTGCCTCCTCCTCAAGGTGTCACCACCCATGAGGTTGCTTTTCTCTATACAAGGACATTTACTCCTCTCTACTCTCATCGAAGATCACAAGCATAAGAGGAACATGCACCAAGAATGTAGCTCTCTGTTCTCTCAACTTGCTCTCTCTCACACACCATAGACACACAAGAGAGTAAGGAGATAAGACTAGACTCAATTGGAATAAGGGGATAAGACTAGACTTAATTGGAATAAGGGGAGATTGTGTCTTGCATTATGAGAATAATGTTATTTATACAACTGGCCCTTATTCACACTTGGATGCCCAAAACTTAATGAAAGATGAACTAGAAACTTACAAGTTACATAGTTTTGTGGCATAGCTAGCTATTGTGAAAATAATGTTATTTATACAAATGGCCCTTATTCACACTTGGATGCCCAAAACTTAATGAAAGATAAACTAGAAACTTAATGAGAAGCTTACAAGTTACATAGTTTTGTGGCATAGCTAGATATTCTCATAATTACGTTTAGTGTTGTTTCATGACAATTATTATACTATCTCTCTTATGTAATGGAGAGATGCTAAGTTAACCCAAAACGGGATTAACACCACCCAACTGATGTAGATGTTGTCCTCAAAATCTATTTCCCCATCGCCACCGAGCTTACTGCCCCAAATATTCACTATAGTAGTAGCTCTTTCTATTTTGGAGGACATGAAGGGTGTGGCTAAGGACGTATAGTGACCTCCAGAAATTTGTGTCAATCATGTCCTCAAATGTTGTATGCATGTATGAGGGTAAGTAGCGGAGGTGATGATAACAGTACATGATTCTATTGTTTGAGGGCCCTTTATTGAGATCAAACCACAAGCCTTTCTTGTTGTAACTATGGACATAATCATCATGAATGTCAATAAGAAGAATGATGAGTTTGAAGAACCTGGCAGTATAGCTATGATGGCTGGATCTGGGATCACTTACCATGCATGGATAATTGTCAGCATATGAACTGCTATTATTGGTTCAATGAATCAAAGCAGCTATGCTCAAAGTAAGAAAAATTATAAATGAAGTGAGCATCCTGAACACGCCTTTTGTGGAACTCTCTAGTAGTGAACCTTTGGCATGAATAGGGGGTCAACACGAAGGTGCCTTGGAGATGTCCTATATATATTTGTAAATTCTTTGATGGTGAGAAAGGGCAATCTCCAGGCTAGCTGGATACCAAAGTTGGAAACTACAACTTGGCCATCAATATCTACATGTATCTCTTCATAATTACCCCAGGACTCGACTGAATGCTCACACCACCACTGCTTGTTAGTAGGCATGAATTATCATGAATGTTACGAACTGACCCCCTCAACGAGTGCTACACTTGTAATTACTTTTTTTTTATGAAATATAAATGCAAGTTTAAGTATTAATTCTATCACCTAGAGGTATCTCAAAGTCATGCGTGACTTTTAGACTAAGGGGTCCCATATGCTAGAAACCTGAGAGAAAAGAGAGCTCCTTAGCTAAGAGACTTACAAGAACAATGTCAAAAAAGGGAAAAATGGGTAGTTTAGGAGGTCAAAGCTTACCCCTAAAAATGTAGATGTCTGATTTATACCTTAAAGCCAACCTTAGGTAGCGAGTAAGACCTATGCCACACATTGAGGCCTCACACTCTTTAGGGACTTCATATCTACATTAGACAAACACTATACACATGAGTGCTTTGCTGGGTTTCACCAAACTTGTAGTAATCCCAATTTTTCCAATCTCGTCCCTTGCATAACATTAATTTCAACCCAATCACTTCTTAACCCCCTCTATCCTTTAGTGAACAAACTCTTTCCATTCTAAGAACAATTTAGGAAGGGGAGTCATACATAGGCTGAAAGATGTCCTAAGCCAAGAAGTAGTTGCACATAGCTTAAGGGATGCCCTTAGACCTATTTCCTTGGAAATGTCCAAATATATGAATAAATTCAATGGTTTCATGGACCCATTAAGTTTATGATGCAAGTGTTTGAATAGTGTTATGATGCTTTTAAAGATATTGACTACTTGTTTAAGGTTCACGCTTTCACACTATGCTTAACACGCAAAAACCAGTCGATGGTTTAACCTATCTAAGGTTCAAGCTTTCACCTTATACTTAATAGGCAAAACCACACTACAACCCAAAATCAAAGTGAATTTTAGAAATTTAAAGCAAATTTTGTCTTTGAGTTCTTGAGGTAAGGCTGCTAGTGGTATGCATCACCACGTGAACTTTACTCAATTGAGCAAAAAACCTGATGAAACCATATGAGATTTTATCCTTCGGATAAAAACTCTGGATTCACGAGGTGAACCATGGGAAAAACTGGATGATGCCCAATTGAAATGATGTTTTATTATAGGACTAAAGAAAAATGGCACAATTTGATCCTTGTATATCAAATCTTGAGACCTTGGGCCAATGTTACAAAGAGGCTATCCGATTGGATGACAACATATTGGACGATGTCCTAGAAGTGGAGAAACCCTCAACCAAATGAGGGGTTGTTAACAAATTGACTTTGGAGCTCACCACTCAACAACTTTACACCGCTTTGATTGGGAGAGAAATCCGAAATGAACAAAATCTGAAACCTCTTGTGCCTAGGAGTGTTAAGCCAATGTTTTTATATTATAAACATTGTATATAAGGCCATGAAACACACTTTGTCCTAAAGTTTGTGCAACTAAACTAAATAAATCACAAACACAAGTCGTGCACCAACCTTATTTGAATGGTACTTCATCTTTAACTCAACGAAATAATGTACACATAAATCAACATGAGACAAGACCCTAAAACCCTAAAAACTTACAAATCCAAGAACTCACATCATAAGGTCTTGTGCCCTTGGCCCAGATTGAGACCAGAGAAGGGGTAGAAATTGTTAAGGATGTGACAAGACTGTCACTCTAGTGCTTTTATTGTCATGGACCACACAAGATAGTAGATTGCTCAGTTTGGAACACCCTATCTCTAGCAGTTACCAATGTTTTGAAACCCTTATGTGAGCAACGTTTGTTACACCACTTATTCAAAGACTGTCCAAAACTAAACATTGTAATGCTAAACACATCAGAATCAAAACCACTCAACATTAAATATGTTAACATAGGTGGAAGCCAAGGTGTAAACCAAAATAAAATCTGCCAACATTAAAACTTCAAAATGGGTTGAAGAAAATATTATGACACATAAGACCAATGAGGATCCAAAGCTAAATTATGAATCCAAAAAATCAAAACAAAAACTAAATAGAAACAAACAAGCCTTGAACCAACCAAAAGCTCAACCAAAAAAAGGAACCTAGAACCTTAGAAATCCAACAAAACCTAGGACAAGCAAAAGGTGGAGGTCAAAATGAGCTCAAATGAGGAAAGGAAAATTAAAAGAGTCTTACCAAAGGAACTCAAGTCAGCTCTTAATGCAGGAACACCTGCTACACAACTAACATCAAAACTTACATGTGAAACTATGGATGTTGATGTCAAAAAGCAAGTTTCTTTTTTGCTAGCAGATAGAGACACTAGGAGGTAAGTGCTACATGGATGGACATAAACGAAAATCCAAAACAAAACTTTGTCCTATGCCACCACATCAATATAAATCCAGGCTTGTTGCAAAGGGTTATGCATAAGAGAAAGGCATTGACTATGGTGAAACCTTTGCACCCACATGTCGTATGATTACCATCATGTAGAGTATCATTGCATTAGAAACACATAAAGGTCAGAATGAATGTCAATTGGATATCAAAACTGCTTTCTTGAATGGATATTTGCATGAGGAGACCTATGTATCTCAGCCTCGTGCGTTTGTTAAAAAAGGTCAAGAATAAAATGTATTTAGATTGAAGAAAGCTTTATATGGTCTTAAGCAGGCTCCGAGAGCATGGTACGAAAAGATACATGCATACTTGGTTACACAGGGTTTTTGCAACAGCCCAACTGATAGTATCCTCTATATTAAGAGAATTAAGGATGTTTTATTAGTCATTATGTTATACGTTGATGACATGCTACTCAGAGTCCCTAATGATGATCATATTTTAGCTTTTATAGTTGATTTAGTGAAGTCTTAAGATGTCAGATCTTGGACTATTGCACTATTATTTGGACATTGAGTTTTGGCAATGTAATGATGGTTGTTATGCTATAGAGGAAATACACAGATGCATTGTTCAAGAGGTTCAATCTTGAAGACTGTAAACCTATGGCTACACCAATGGAGCCGAGTTTACGACTAAGTCTTGAAGATGTAGGAGACCCTTTTGATGCTGGCTTGTATCAGGAAGCTATTGGATGCCTTATCTTTTTATGTAACACTAGGCTTGACATTTAGTATGTGGTCTCAATATTGAGCAAATTTATGCATAGCCCAACACAAAGCATTGATATTCTATTAAATGGGTGTTCCGTTACCTTAAAGGGCATCAAGTGAAGTAGGTTTGAATATGTTACCTCTACTTGAATAGTTTCTTTAAGACTAGATTCATAATGACGTTGAATAGTGAACTTACTTCCCTTTGGGGATTAGTCTGGGCTCCCTCTCATAGTCTAAAGGGCATGGCACATCTATGTAATTTTAGTGCAAGTTCACCCCTTGTTCACATCATCACTCCCAAGGGCATTTATAGCCATATTTGGTAGTGATGTGTGTGAACACACTAGGACCAGTCGGGGCACTTTTTCCCTCTTTAGGAGGTTTTTTCCCTCATGCTAGTATACACCCATCTTGGGGTATACTTATTATCTTTGTACATCACACATTCATTAGCTATTTATCTATCATCTCATTGTATGCTCCCTTGAGCTGCTCCACTGTGTGTGTGTGTGTGTGTGTGACCTTGTTTAAAACATGTTGGATCTTGTAGAATGGAGAGCCAGATTCACACACATACAATGCTCAATGAGACAAGAACACAAAGGTGTAGTGTGTGAGAGAGATTGGTAAGCTCAAAGGGGAGTAATCCTTTTCCTAAGTGGTACATATGCAACATTTGGATGTAATAGAACCTCTAACCACACCATCGAGAATGCGTCTCTAGAAGTTTAGAGGAGTAAAACATGGCCCAAAAAATCTTGTGAATTTTGCTATTGAGAATTTTGAAGATGAAGAACAAGAGCAAGATGTATCATGGAGGATTTTGAAGATGAAGAAGAAGAGCATGATGTGCCATAAAAGGGTAAGCCATTTCCTAAGTGGTACATGCAACTTTTTGGATGGAGCAGAACCTCCAGCCACACCATCAAGGATGCACCTCAAGATGTTCGTAAATCCAGAACGTTAGAGGAGAACTCAATCATTATAAAGTGAGGTATCAAACTCAATCATTATCATAAGCTGTAAATGTTGATGCTCTGTTGAAACTCAAGGTAGAACTCATGAAAGCAGGAAGGCAAAACACCTTCAAGCACCACTTGTAAAATGATAATGAGTGTTTTTTGTAGCTCTAAAATAGTTAATGATGTATGCATGTAGTTTTTATTTTTTGAAATTGAATTCTCTATCTAAGTTATTAATTGAGTTGCACAATGTTAACATTATGAGAGGATGTTAGATTTTCAAAGGTAGTGTTAACATTATGAGAGGAAGGTAGATTTTCAAAGGCATTATGAGAGAATGTTAGAAAATACTAGGGTAAAAGATTTGAAGGACACTTTAAAGGATCTTTAGAAACATCTTAGATGCTTTGTATACATACAAGAAAAAATCTTAAATGCTTTGTACACATATAAGAAAAAAATATATCCATTGTATGCTTTGTAAACATATAAGAAAAAAATATATCCATTGTATGCCCAACATTAATTCATGTGGATTAGTGGGGCATGCATATTGAGGCATGCTAACATGTGTGTGTTTGAGAGGGAGGGGAGGAGGTTGTTAGGGCATGAATGTTGTTGAGACTTGCCAACATATGTGTGTTTGAGAGGGGGTGGGTAAGTGGTGAAAAAAACATGGCCACATCTTTATAAGCTAATTATCACAATTCATGTTCTTGACATCTTCTGCGGCTCTTAAACATTAATAATGGACCATATGAAAAAACAATAATGTATGTATGTAATCTTCTTCCAATTACCACATCAAATAAATACTATGTCTAGTGTTCATTGAATACTATGTCTAGTGTTCATTGAATGTTAGTACATATTCTATGCAACAACCACGTGAACAAAAGGGAAACTAAATTATGGTTAATGCTTAGGCACATCTTGTAAACAAGTCGCCACTTAAATGAAAGAGCAACCAAAGTTATATAACGCATCTTAATAGGCATCTTAATAGTGCATGGAACGACAACATGCTTGTACATTTTGTCAAGTCATAAAGATGAAAGAAATCCAAAGTTTAATTTTGTCAAGTCATAAAGATGAAAGAAATCCAAAGCTCAACTATTTATGTGCTCTTACAATTTGAGTAGCTAATTATTATAATTAGTTGATATAGATCGTGTAATGTGGAAAGCATGCTACACATACATTGAACTCAAATAGTAGAAATGGGTTAGCGAATCTTTCTTTCATAAAAGGTAAGAGTCCGTAGGAAACTTTGGAAAATGTTTGAGAATTTTCAAGATATATGCTCACTTTTATTGTAAATTTGGCGTTTTTCCTCTAAAATTTACCCCAAAAGTGCTACCCTGGGCTAATATATTAAAAAAACTACTATTTTTTTTGGTCTTGAATAGCCTAGGTTTTTTTGGAAAACCCTTGAAAATTAGCCTTTGGGCTAAATTTCACCCCTAATTTTTTCCTTGATTGGAAGTAACTTGCACGTCGTTGTTGTGACTAGAGTGCAACAACAATTTCACATGTGTAAAAAGCATGGTGTGCAATACCTTACTATGAGTAATCAGATCTCTCACTCCATTGGGCCTTCACTTTTGAAGGGATGGTGGCTTGGGCGAGGTGGTTGTAGTGGTGGAGCCCATGCTTGGAGAGGTAAGCCCATCATCTAGTCTCTCCATGGTTGTTGAGTGCTTTCATCCTAAGTGTTCTAATGTGGTATTTGATATACGTGTTCTCATTTCTCCTCCCCTTGAACATCTTGCAAGGAGGGGTTATTGTGGAGGCATCATCCATGCATTGATAATGGCATGACATGTATTCCACATGGAAGAGAATAAAGATGAATGCTACCCTATACATTGATAATAGCATGACATGTATTTCACATAGGAGAGAAGAAAGATGAATACTACCCTACACATTGAAAATGGTGTGACAATGTATTCCACATGGAAGAGAAGAAAGATGCATGCTACCCTATAATGATAAACGGCATGACATGTATTCTACATGGAAGAGAAGAAAGATGAATGTTACCCTATATACGATATACCAGTTTTTTAAGGCACCCTTTTTAAAGGGTTAGTGGCATGGGTTTGGGAATTGTGGGGTGGGAAGGCTGGCCCATTATCTAGTCCACATGGGTCTCTTGTAATAGGCATTTCAACACACTAGGGATATGCAAACAAGCTCAAAGTTAACTAAAACAAACTTTTTCTTATAGGTGGCATACACTGCCCCCTACTAATGATGAATATGACACCTATTTGGAATTATCATGCCATTAAACTCCTACTTAGTGTAGGTAACAAACATAGATTGATGTTAAAGCTAGAAGCACATATAATACTTAAGTTCAAGCATACTGAAGGACCTAGAGTATACCACCCACTTGATATTATGGAAATGTGTAGGTAACAAACATAGATTGATGTTAAAGCTAGAAGCACATATAATACTTAAGTTCAAGCATACTGAAGGACCTAGTGTATACCACCCACTTGATATTATAGAAATGTGTAGAGGAACAAATCTTAGTACCTTGTGAGTGAGTATTGATGATTAGTTAGTCCATTATCTATACATGAAACACCATTGTAACAAAACCACGAGGCATGTGGATCAACATGCATTCTGTTATGATTAGAATTCTTTTATCTTATGTTCCAAAAAAACAAAATCTTTTATCTTCCTTCTTTTAATACAACTTTTGAACATGCAAGTTCTTATCGTACCAGTTTTCATCATGTTATAGTAAGAAAAAATTCCAAATTAATGCCTGAAAAACCCAATTTGAGTGTATTAAATTGCTAATTGAAATCAATAAACATGGTTTAAATTTGTTATTATCTTGATTTTTAGAGGAGAAAAAAGTTATAGTCTCGAAAACTCTTTTATTTTCAGTGCTAAATCTCTCTTTTGGAGGAGCATTGCCCTTATTTAGTTTGGTTGAGAAAAAAATATTTTTAAGCACGACTTCAAATATTCAATGTCAAGTAGGTCTCTTATTTTTTCTTGATTAAAATAGGGCACATCACATCCATATTTTTGCTTTCTTTAAATGATGTGACCCCTACTTGCATGCAAGCATAGATGCCTTTATGTTGCTCACTTTTGACTATTTTGGGAGGAAGTATTTTCATACAAAGGGTGCCAAAGGGAGGGTGCAATTACATCTAGAGTATATTCTTATTGGGGATACTTTCCTCAATTTTAATGGAGCGAGAAAAATGTGCAAGGTTTCCACCAACAGTAAGCTATGATGGGCGATCTCTTTGTCTCTCTCTCTCTCTCTCTCTCTCTCTCTCACACACACACACACACAACATACACTTTTACATGTGCAATGGAGCGAGAAGAATGCAAGGTCCCCCACCAACCGTAAGCTATGATGGGCAACTTCTCTCTCTCTCTCTCTCACACACACACACACATACTTACATGCGCACACATGTTCTCTCTTTCTCTTTCCTTGTAGATGTAATGTGTATGGTGTAACCTTCCCTCTTTCTCCTGTGTATGATGTAGGCGTGCCATCCTCTTTAAGGCTTTTAGAGGCAAGTTCTTTCAAATGCATGGAAAAAAATACATTGAAAACACTGTTATATATATGTATATATATTCGAATTTGATGGGCATGCCTTGCCTCTTTCTTTTGATGGATCATGTATGATGTGGGTGTGTCTGACTTTGTCTTTTGCAGTTTGCTGTCTCCTTTGACCCTTCCGCCCCTTCTCCTCGTGCCATCCCCCCGTACCATTTCACCGCGTCCTCTATTAGGCCAGCACCCGCGACCCCTTCTTTGCTAGCAAAAACCGCCTCTCTCTCTCTCTCTCTCTCTCTCTCTCTCACTCACTCACACACACTCACACACACACACACACACACACACACACCCCACCCATCCACCCACACCCAACACCTACCCGCACAGAGAAAACTACAGACCACAGTGCAGCAGCCCCAATTCAGATCCAAAAACACCTGCAAGCCAGCCATTAATTTGGTAGTTGTTGGCAGGTACATTTTACTGTAGCTTTTAATTAATGGTGTTTATACAGAGACAGAGACAGAAAGAGAGAGGTTTGCTTGCATGCCTGTTTCCTCAGAGCATAGAAGCACGAAATCACCCCTTTAATTTTACTCAGACCCTCTCTCTTTTTGCTCCAAAGTGCAGAAAAGGCCCTTCTTTTGCATCTAAGCAAAGGTGCCCACCTTGCAAAATCACCTCCTTCAACCCCGATCCCATCTTGCGACTCTTGCCAGCACTTACTCCCGGTACCGTGAAAACGCTAATTCACACTTTGCATGTGTCTTGACCTCACAATTTCATGCCCCCTTTGCCTTTTGTCAGAAATTTCATGTCAATTTTGCATGCGTTAGTGTAGATTTTTTGGGTTTTTTTTTCTCGTTTTGGTTTCCTGCAACCAGGTTGGATTCCTCCCCCCCCACCCCCTCCTCCCCTCCCCTCCTACCGGGAAATTGGCAACCCTCACTTCGCATGCATTAGATTACCACACAATTTTCGACCCATTGGTTTTTTCTTGATTGTATCAGATCATATGACTGAACTGCATGCCCACCCTTTCAAGAAGTGGATTTTCTTGGATGCACCAGATTACTTGCTTTAAAACAAATCACATGTATAAAAACATTTTTTTGAGCATTGGTTTCTCTTCACTGATCAGATTATGAGCATCAGATATACATGCTTTTTAAGCATTGGGTCTGCATCAAATTACATGCACAAACACACCCCTTTTTGAAGCATTGGGCACAAACGCACCCATTTTGAAACACTTCAAACGTCAGGTCTTACTGATTGCTCTCTTCACATGCACGTGTATAGGGAAGACGCACGTTTTTATGTTGCATACTAGATCAGCTCACATGCATGTACACCCATTTGAGGTTTGGGCTCCTTGCCTTGATCGCCGTGCATCCGTAAACACCCCCCTTTGAACCCTTTGAGCATTCGTTTCCTTGGATTATACTTCACATGCATGAGCATGCAATTCTTAACCATTGTATTGTATGCTTGATTACATAGGAGACATACTCGAGTAGTTTTGACTTGGGCTTCTTCAGTGCAGGATGGCCACCGTTGCAACGTGCACATCAAACGCAAGCTTGTTTTCTCAGGACAGCCAGCTGATCACAAGTGAAGGATCAAGTTGCAAGGCTTTTGGAAACCAAGTCAAAATCGGCTCCAATGTGCACTTGAGAAAACAGGCTTTCAGTTGCGGAGTCTCATCAATCTCCACATCATTGAGCAAAAGCAGGGGACTGCAAACTGTGTCGGCTTCTTCGCATGCGTCTCCTCTTCTCGACGAACATACAAAATCCTCAAAGCCAACATGTAAGTGCTGAGATTAACTTGGTAAATTTTATGTGTATTTTACTGTGATTGGGTTGGAAATTTTAACTCTCTGCCTTATGGGACTGTAGCTAGGTAGCCTTATGCTGCATCATGAGCTTTTGTGTAGGTTTTCTCAATGTTTTCCATCCTTGCATGTTGACAGCCGAAGCTGCTCTGATTTTGATTCGACATGGTGAATCTCTATGGAATCAAAAGAACCTTTTCACTGGCTGCGTTGATGTCCCACTATCACAAACGGGTGTCGAAGAGGCTATTGATGCTGGTCGACGGATCAGTAACATCCCAATTGATCTAATATACACATCAGATCTCATTAGAGCTCAGATGACAGCCATGCTTGCCATGACCCAACATCGGAAGAAAAAGGTTACTGATCATGCCCTGATCTCTCTCTCTCCTGCATATTGGAGGATCATTTGCATGTGGGAAGGTCCTGATGCCATGAAATTGTGTACAATGTGACAGGTTCCCGTTGTCATACATGAGGAGGATGAGAGAGCTATTGCTTGGAGTAAGATCTTTAGTGCTGGCACCACGGAAGAAGTCATACCTGTGATGACGGCTTGGCAACTTAATGAGCGCATGTGAGTGGACAATGCATGAAAGAGAAAGAAAGAAAGTTATATTAACGTCTACAGAAGACCCCAAGGGTCTATGAGACCAGAAGTAATACAATGCATGAGAGAGAGAGAGAGAGAGAGAGAGAGAGAGAGAGAGAGAGAGAAGATTTAATTGATTTTTTTGAGTCCAGGTATGGGGAGCTTCAAGGGTTGAACAAGAAGGAAACAGCTGACAAGTATGGGAAACAGAAAGTCCATGAATGGCGTCGCAGCTACGACATACCTCCGCCCAATGGTGAAAGTCTCGCCATGTGTGCAGAGCGGGCAGTAGCCTACTTCAAAGAACAGGTAAATTCTGATGGGCCACTTTGACCTTACCAAATCAGCCCATATGCCTTTTTACTCTTAGGGGGAGGTTTCCGCCTTATCAACCTGCATGCCGTTGATTGTGCGTGTATTCTTTGGAAATGGGTTAAACAGATTGAGCCACAGCTTGTTGCTGGGAAAAACATCCTTATAGCGGCCCATGGCAACTCGTTGCGATCTATTATCATGTACTTGGATAAGCTCACCTCTCAAGAGGTATGAAGTGATTGTTCACCGTCTTGTTCCAACTTAGAAGTGCAACATTATGTGATCCTAGGGTAGCTTGACAACATGGTGGCACATGTCCAGGCACGCCAACTTATTGGGTGGTCCATGAAGGCCGTCCTATTCTTGGATGCTTCTGCAGTCCTGAGACATTGCAGGTTCTTGATGCAGATGTTAGCCAGGCGAATGTTGTCAAGCCACCCTTAGGTTTTGTGTGTGAGTTCTAAAATCGTCTTGCTGCGATGCCAGGTCATTGACTTGGAGCTATCCACAGGTATCCCCATGCTTTACATTGCAAAAGGTGGCAAGATTCTAAGAAGGGGAAGCCCCACTTGTCCCCAGACAGTGGGTGTCTACGCATTCACAAGTGTAAGTATAAGTGTAATAATGTTTTTCTTTGCTCTTATATATTGTTATTTGTACACTTTATTATGCAAAAAGTAGCTTAGTCTAGGCATTTCGATGATGTTGAGATCTCGATTTTTGTAGAATCTTGCTCGTTATCGTCAGCAGCTAGACAGCATGGTACTATGAGATGTATGAGGTGGGTCCCAAAACGATTTGCATCCGATTTTTCAGTTCAAAAACACATGTTTTGTAGTAGAGGTAGCTCTTAACATTTTTAAAGGACGTGAACAGGTAAAATAATATAGATGGAGTTCCTTGATGATAACATCATCTCACTTCAGAATGATAGCTCTCTACCAAAAGGCATACTACAAAGAAGTTAACATATTTACTGGGGGTTTGCGGTTGGATGCCTATGCTGGCATATATTTCTTCTATCTTGAAGTTGACATTACATTTAGTAAGTGGCGGCTGAAGGGTCCTCTATTCTCTTCACTTGTAGTGTTTTCCTCTTTCCTTTTAGAGCTAAAAGTAAATACGGCAACTCTTAGTTGCTGACATTGCTGAGTATCTCTTTGTACCATTCAAATAGTTATATGTTCACTTGCTATGCAGGTATATTTATTTAAATCATAAGATGGTTTTCCCCAAAAGGGGAGCAGGTTGATTTGAGTCGAATTTCCCTTGCGTTGCATGCGCTCAATGAATGGAATCAACTTCTCTTTTGTGATCGCTTATTGACAGGGTTTTTTTTTTTGGGTAACCTCTACTCCAGAGTTTGGATGAGATGGTAGCAATCAGCATACACCTTTTGTCAGGGTACAGCTTTGGAGGCTTTGGAGTTTAAGGACTGTTAACATGCTCATCCATGTCTCTTAGCTAGTAGAATAGTGAGTGCTAACACTGCCCTAGTGAGTGCTAACACTGCCCTAGGATTATCAATATTTCAAATGTTTCAAACATACTTTGTCGCATGAAGGTTTGCTTTTGAAGTACTCACGAGGATTCCTCTATTTCCTTTTGGCATGGATGGTGTAGACAAAAAAAGCCATTACTCTCTTGAAAGAGTGGTGAGAGTTGGTTACAGTGTTTAACACTTTGTGGATGCGTTGATGTAGGTCATAAGAGCAAAGTTCAGATTGGAGTATCAAGTTTTTATTATAGATTCTTGTGCAAGTTGCTAGAGGAGAGGAGAGTCTTGAATATGCGAGCTTCTTAAGGGTAAGGCTGAGTGAAATGACATGATCTTGGAACGTTTATCATCTCCTTTTTTGAATGGAGTTTAGGTATCATGTTTAAGCTGCGTTAAACTTTGTAGATGCGTTGATATAGGCATAAAAGCAAAGTTCAGGTTGGAGTATCAAGTTTTTTATAGATTCTTGTCGAAAGTGGCTAGAGGAGAGGAGGGTCTTGAAAATGCGAGATCTCTTAAGGGTAAGGCTGAGTGAAATGACATGATCTTGGAATGCTTATCATCTCCTTTTTGAATGGAGTTATGTGGGGGTGTATAGGTATCATGTTCGGGACATAAGAAGTGTGCGTATTAGGCAAATAACTTCTTGTAAATCTTGATTCTTTATTATACTCTGCAATCAAAACGTCCAAGCTAACCTACCATTTCTCTTTGTTAAGAGAGCATGAATGTGTTGGAGGTGCGCTTGGGCTTGGACAAGCTCTAGACTTGTATAACAATGTAGGTGTTTTTAAATGTAAATTTCTTATGGCACCGTGGGTGTCCTCAATAGAGGAAGTCTAATGAAGGCATTAAGAAGTATAACATGGGATTTATAGCACCTTGTCCCTACGACATCAGCCTTCCTAGTAGCTTGAGCTTATGTCCACTTTGATGTGACATGTGGCTACTATGATGTAGTGGGATTGGGTTCTTCGTGCGGCAGGACTAATGAGTCCCACAATCTATTCTCCATTTTTTGAAGGGTTGTTGGACTATTAGTGGTGTGAGGAGCATCCTGTCCCTATACTTTGGTATAGCAAATTGTAGTTTGTCAGATCACCAAACAACATTGGGGTCACCATAATCCTACTTAGAGAACATTTCGTGCTGTCACTTCCCCAATGAAGTGTCTGTCAGAGTTGGTGCAGCGGAAGCTTTACAGAGGCAGTGAGCGAGAGATAGAAGTTGACGCAGAGAGAGAGAGAGAGAGAAAAGTTGACGAACAGCTTGAACTTTAGCAATGAATAGATGATGATTACAATGGGTGGGTATGGTTATTTATACCCTCACATTGGAAATGGCCGACTCATGTAGCATTAAATAATAACAATTATGCCCTTTGTTACGACTCGTTTCCACATGAGATACTACTTTTAACACCCTCTCTGTAGCTCATAGTGGGCATAGATGAAGAAACCAAGTCGATGTAGATGCAACCATGGACACCTCAGTACTGGCCGGATATCGAATACACCTCGGAAAATGCACCAAACAACCTGTCTCCTCAAGGAATGCCATCTTGAGCTTCAGCTGCCACATAGAATAATGAATTGTAGACAACTCCACATCCATGATCCCCCATTCGTTGAACTGCGAACACATCACGTTCAAAAAATCCTCTGAACCTTGAACTATCGACACACGACGCCCAAAATTCTGCTACACAATGAACCAGGAACTCATCCCAACCATAGTCTGCTACCAATGAACTACGAACACATCACGTCCATAGATTTGTCAAGCTGTTCCATGCCAGATGCATGTGCCTTGAACTCCGACACACGGGTCCAAATCATCAAAACGGGAGCACAGACTGCCCCTCTCTGCCACTCACATGCCTCTCTCTGACTGAAGCACGTGGTAGCATCCATCCACCAAGCTAGAATGCTGGAGCATGTGCCAGTGTAGTCCTCGCCACATCGGCAGACGCCGTAGCATCCCTAGTAGAATCACTGTCACTGTCATCCTCGTCAGCTTTGCCTTTGCCTTTGTCATTCGTCGAGCCTTGAGCTTTAGCTTTGGATTTGCAATCCCGAGCCAAATGCCCTCGCTTTCCGCACTTATAACAACGGCTCCTAGACTTCTTATTGGATTCCGATGCAGCATGTGCCGATTCTACATCCTTCGGAACTCGAATCTTGCCTTGGGAAATGAGCACTGCTTCCTCCTCAATGAGAAAAGAGCTGAGATCATCAAATTCCAGCTTTTCCTTCGTGACTTGTAAGCGTAATGTCCTCGAGACCATCTCGTACTCCTCAGGCAACTTCGTAAGAACCAAGGCAGCTAACTGGGTACTAGTTAATGCACTATTCATAGCCGATAACTGATCATGGATAACCTTTGCCTTCATTAGAAGTGACTGCATAGAGGTCCCAGTTTCAAACTTGATGGAAAACAACTGGCCGAGAAGGGTTACTGCTCGCATTGTTGAGTCTCGATCAAACATTCCTGCAAGCTTTGACCACATTTCCTTGGCAGTCTTTAAAGTTTGAATGGCAGGGGAAATTTCCTTGGTGAGAGATTCTGCAATCGCCGACATCGCCTTCGCATTGTGAGCTTCCCAATCCACAAGAGATTTGAGAAACTCCTCCTCCTGAAGACGTGTGAACCGATTGCTATCCCTTCGGGGACGTTCCTCCGAGCCATCAACAATGTCCCATAAGCCTTTTCTGCTAAACCACAGCCTCATGATCAAATTCCAATGCGCATAGTTGTCGCCATTCAGTTTGTCGTCCTTGCTTGAACACGGGAGACCCATCTCATAAACTCCGTCCAAGATCTTCTCAGTCAATCCAAACCTCCTCTCCGTAGCCGACGCACTTCTCGTTCCTCCTCTTGTAATAGTCAACACAGTTGAAATCTCGTCCCGAGTCCTCGAGCACTTTGACCTGCAAGTCTTGGCCGCGTCCTGGATTCCACTCCCGAGGCTCCACCCTTGTGTCATCGATGCCCTCCTGGCCTGAAAACGCAGCAAAGAAACCGTCTGTTGTCCACATTGTGCCTGGCCCACAAAACGAAGCAAAAAAGACTGCTCTGTTGATCGCCTACTGCACTACAGAGGCAGGTCTTCACACGTGCATGGGCAGCCAGGAAATGCCGCCTGGAAACACAAAACGCAGGGCTGAAATGCTGCTGAGATTCACTGAACACTAACGCCAGCCAAAAAAACGCAGGGAAAGGGAGAGTAGCGCTGGAGGAGAGATGCGCACTTCAAAGCTCTGATACCATGTCAGAGTTGGTGTAGCGGAAGCTTTACAGAGGCAGTGAGCGAGAGATAGAAGTTGACGCAGAGAGAGAGAGAGAGAGAAAAGTTGACGAACAGCTTGAACTTTAGCAATGAATAGATGATGATTACAATGGGTGGGTATGGGTATTTATACCCTCACACTGGAAATGGCCGACTCATGTAGCATTAAATAATAACAATTATGCCCTTTGTTACGACTCGTTTCCACATGAGATACTACTTTTAACAGTGTCCTCTAGTAATTCCGGAGTGTGCTTCCTCTAATACTTGCACAAATTCATCCTCGCATACGTCTTTGTAAAGCATTATCCTTACTAATCTTATATAGTTATCCCATTATCAATTATAACATGTAGTTGAAATGGTGTCACTAAGCTTGATAAGCCACGGGCATGTTATCTTTATTCAATAGTCAATCTTGTGGAAAACCATAAGTGGGGTATTAGGAGATTTCATCGCAAATCCCAAGTCGACGACCTTAAATAAGCATGCACCATGGAGATTATCATTGATTTTGTGGTGACATGCTCGCCATTAGGAATCTATGATATATGATCAACTAGACCATGTTGCATTCCTTTTCTTATAAGTGATTGTGAGGTTAAACTCCAACAATAAGAGCAACCATCTTGTGATCTGCAAGGCTTGATAACAAGATATAATAAGGCCTGATGATCCATGAATAATGGAAATTTGTTGTGGCTAAAGGATGGTGTCCGTACTTTTTCACGGCATAAATCATGGCTTCTCTCTGTGTGGTGGTGTAATTCATTTTTGCACGGTGCAGCCAAAGATGGAGTCTTGTTTTCCTCAAAGCTTACATGCTAATTTATAGCACGCATCCATTGTGGCTGGTTTCGACAAAAGCAAATGGTCATGCATTCTAGGGCCTCATACTCCCTTTAAAAGCATGTGAATAACCGTTTATCGGTGAGCCTCTCCTGAAGCTTGCACAAAGAGTTCAAATGCTAAAAACGAGAGATTTAATCCCTCATTGACTCATGCTCTTGCTACTTGATGTTGTAGAGCTATGTTACTAGGCTCCACTTGTCAGTCACCACTTCTAGAAAATCTTGGCACAAAGACATTCTTAAGCCAAGTGAAATTAGCTTTATCTTCTAGCTTAAGCATCCTATACCACTGATGTGCCTTCCTACCTAATGTTAGGGGAAAAGAATGGATCTTAGTGAGCTCATCAATGTGTCCACATGTTTCACAAATGGACTCAAAGATTTTCACATGTTGGATGGGACTCCCATCTATGTTGAACCTTTGCATTAGTTTTTGCTATGTGATATGACTTCATAGGATTTTACCTTGGGGCATGAGCTTGAATAGTCCCAAGCTCTGTTGCCACCCCCTACCTATATCAATTGACTGAGGTAGATGTGGTTAAGACCAAGGTTCACCTATAGACTAGTTCTATGAAGTGTATATTCCCCCTCCCCCTTCCTAGATGGGTTTCCTTGTGATACTCCTCACTAGGACTCAAAGATTTCCACATGTTGGATGGGACTCCCATCTATGTTGAACCTTTCATTAGTTTTTGCTATGTGATATGACTTCATAGGATTTTACCTTGGGGCATGAGCTTGAATAGTCCCAAGCTCTGTTGCCACCCCCTACCTATATCAATTGACTGAGGTAGATGTGGTTAAGACCAAGGTTCACCTATAGACTAGTTCTATGAAGTGATATTCCCCCTCCCCCTTCCTAGATGGGTTTCCTTGTGATACTCCTCTCTACCAAGGTCATGTGAAAGGGTGGAATTTTGGAATTCATTAATGCTTCTCCCCTTGGGAACATATCTCTTGTCCTTGTGATAGCATTGTTGCATGCCAAGGATGAAATCAGGATTTGTTATCATTTGGTTTATAACCTTTTTGGTGTATAATTATTCTTTTATTTTTTTCCTTTTTTTTTGAGATGGATTCTACTAGCCCATAAGGGGTAGCCTCACCCACTCAAGCTTTTTTTCCTTCTAGATTGGCTCTAGAGGGCCATCCCCTCTCCCAATGTTATGCAAGGCTTGGGCTTGTGCCACTGCCTCTGGTCTATCCTTCTCCTATGTGCCTGGCCCTAGGGTTAGCACTCTTTCCCAGCATCTTTATTCTGATGGGGCCCTTTTAGCATCTAGTTTTTCTTTTCTTTGGTTTTAAATTTGTAATTTTTTTCAGGCCCCCTTGATTTTTTTTTCCCCATTTTCATCTTCTCTTTCGTAGGAAAAAAGTTTTCTCCCATTCTGGCAATACTTTTTGCATCCCTGTTTATCCTAGGAAGAGATTGGCTCTTGGGAATGGGTAAAGGTTTCCCTTGGCATAAAAGCCCATATAGGAGGTGTTGTTTGCATAAATCCTCTTCCTATTGGAACCTTAAAATGTTTCTCATTGTAGGATCCTTGTTGGTAAAGTTACGTACATCCTTCCACTTATGCCTCAAGCTCAAGGTTACCCTTTTGATCAACACTAATCTCCTAGTTGGTTGGACTAAGCATCATTCACAAATAAGTTATCTCAAAAGATATTCATGGTGTGAATATCTCAAAAGATATTCACAATGTGATTATCTAAAGATAGTCACACATGAATGACCTTAGATATGGTGTGAATATCTAAAGATAGTCACATGTGAATAATATGAGAGTCACGATTGTGAAAATCTAATTTTTCACACCGAGTTGGTTTCAAAATCTGGACATAAATTCACCACCAATGAAGTATCACATGATGTTTTCAATAATTGGTCACCTTAGAGGTCTAAATAAATGAGATAATGTTGGCGTGAATTTCTTAAGAAATTCATGGTCATGATCTTTCGATCCTCTTGTATCAAAATCACTTCTCACATCCTTTTGTGATCCTTTCATATCAAAATCACTTGTGATGAACTTAGATGATCAATTTGGTTCATGTGGACATCTCCATCTCTTGAATTGATTAAAATATGTTGATTTAAATTTCTCAAGAAATCCATGGTGTGATTATCTTAGAAATTTCCACGAGTGAATTGATTAAAATATGTTGATTTAAATTTCTCAAGAAATTCATGATGGTGTGATTATTTTGGAAATTTTCATGAGTGAAAAAGTGGAGACATTCACGATTGCTAAAAACATTGGTTATTTAATAAGATTTTTAGGATAAGGTTTTCTATTTTTGGCCAAGTAATCTTGTAAATTACGACATGATTTTTGGAACTTTTTTGTTTTCATGAAAATCCCTAGTTTTTTATGGCCATGAAAAACTCGCAGATGTGAAAAACCAAAAAATTGATCTTGATGGTCCAAATCTTAATTTTTTCTACTCAAAGAGTGTACTTTGAGAATTTTGACGATGGCTAAGGCAATCATTTTATCAGAATGACTCAAACACTAATATGATTTTATTTTTATATAAAAAAAGATAAATTTCACACACTGATTTTTCACATGAAAAATAAGTTTGCTGAAAATTTAAAAAATTAAACCAAAAGTGATTGTTGGTATGCCTTTCTCCAAGTTTCCCAAGTACTCACACACCACTCCTTTCACAAAAAATATCACAAAATTTACAATTTACAATTTACAATTCACCACACATTCTGCCACTCTGTAGAAACCTTATCAATACACGACTATCCTCTAAACCTCATCAAAACTAAAAATAAGGGTTGTTAACCATGCATCAAAAGAGTTAGAGGAAGTAGGGTTATCTCCCTAGTAGTAGCACCAAAAATATAGTGTATGTTTATGTGTGAAAAGTCTCTAAGGCATATATTATGTGAGTGTGTGTGTAAGGAGTAAGGTCATAGCCTTATTCCATGTGTCATTGTTTGTATGTGTGTGTCTTAGTCAAAAGATAAGGTTCTAAAGTCAAGGATAAGCATGTAGCCGAAGTGTGTAACTGTGTGTAAACACTCCTTATGAGTGTACTAGTGGATGTTTATGTGTGAACAACCTCTAAGGTAGATATTATGTGGGTGTGTGTAAGAAATAATGTCAGTCTTATATACCATGTGTCATTGTTGGTATGTGTGTGTGTGTCCTAGTTAAAAGATAAGGCTTTATTCCTACAAAAATATAAGGCTTTATGCCTGACCTTGCATAATTATCGTTTACGCCCTCTGTCCCCACCCACCACATAACAATTGGGTGTTCTCTTCATGTCATCTACTTCCTCACCTTGACATCTAGATAGTGGTGAAATCGCTATTGTGCATGTTGTGCTATGCCCAACACCTCTAATAACAGTAGTGTACTCCCTCAACATTGGTGACACCCCCACAACTTTTCTTGTTGTGCTCCGTCCACCAGCACTAGTTGGAGAACGTGCAACACCTAAATAGTTGCAGCATAGCTCAATGCCACCACCCGTCAATGTAGTACTCTGGTAAGCTAGTGATAAAAGATCTACAAAATTCAGCTTGTATTTTTCAGTCAACTCCATCCTACGGCTGGCATTGGATCCATAATTTTTTTTTGAAAAACATGTTTCAGCTTCTCAACCTAGGGTAAGCTGGTGATAACAAATCTACAAAATTCAATTGGTGGAGATACACTAGTCTCTCGAGCATAGAGTTTGAAAATGTTCCCCTCATAGGTGTGATGATATGAGCTTGGGAACAATACCATGGTAGTCCCCTAATGCCATGAGGTAAGGTAACAACACATTTGCCAGCTCATTGTCACTTATATCACTGTTATAGGTGGAGAGTGATATATACAAGTATACTCTAGATTCAGTGCTACCTTTAATGGCATGTCATCAATAAGCAACATGTTCCATGGATCAAAGTCAATCTCTCTCCTAGCCAATGAATCAGATGGCTTAAAAAATAGACAATCTTCTCGTCATTGTTGGTGGCGGTACTTATCCCTTGTTGTGCACTTTGACTGAGAAAATTAAAATTTGAATATCGGAGATGGTCCTCACCATCCCAAGCAAGCTGTTCTCAATTAGCTAGATCAAAGGCTAGAGATTCCTCTGAGTGACACTACTCCACGTAGCTAACTCAAAGCATGCTATTAGTATCCTCAAAAAATGCAATAGGCTAGGCCTCCATGAAACAATGTGTTGGCCCACTCTATGCAATTCACCTTGTGTACCATCTAGTACAGCCTTCTACCAATGCTTAAGCATAATGCCATTTAAATCTTGAAGAATCACCATTTTTTTTGAATACTCTCCATTTGGCCAAGGCCTGTAGACATGTGTACTTAAAAGAATGCATGAAAATCGAATCATAGACATGTGTACACATAAAAATCTTAGCTCATTAAAATAGATGCCAACTTGGGACATTAAAAAGTACATATAAATCAATACAAAGGATTCCTATTCTATTTTGTGGTGGATCTTATTCTACAATTAGGGATGGGGATTTTACTAGGATTACAAAGTATGTGAGAGGGTATGGTAACGAATTTTCTTTCTTAGAAGTTGGAGGGAGAAAACTACTTATGGGCAAGTTCTCGTTGTCATCTTTATATCCCTCTTTGTTACAATTTTTGCCATCATTTTGTAGGCCACCCTCACTTGCTATTGCCTCTCTAGTGTCTTTAGCACCCCTTTTCTTCTCTTCAACATCCTATGCTATCTCAGCCGCCTCTCTAGCCACTGTATGTAAAGTATGAGAGGTTCCCTTCTCCTCTATTACCTCCTTTTCCTCAGCCCACTATAGTGTATTCACCATCCTTATTCTTCTCTTCAGCATCTTGTGCCATCTCAACCTCCTCTCTAACCACTGTATGATAGGTTCCCTTTTCCTCTGTTGCCTCCTTTTCCTCAACCTGTAACATACCCATCTTCACTAATAAAGAAATGTCCATGTAATAGAGTTTTTATGGTATAAAAATTAATGATTATTTTAAATGAGTAATTTCTACTTAGAATCTTCAAATTCTGAGCCCAAATTTGGAATCTGCATGCGATTTTATCCTAAAAGAGGATTTTACAGCATCCAAAACGGACATCGGATCAAGCTTATACGTAAATTTCAGTCATTTTTAGTTAAAAAGCGACGACCTTTAAACCTTAATAAATGCACGACCCTGGCGTCCGATTGACGAACGGTCTGAACCCCAACGACCAGGAGAACCTCTCGTGTAATTTTTTTTCTCTAAGATATACATTTATTAACACTAATATAAAAAAAACTCTTCTTTAAAAGATAACCAAACTAACCTGGCCACCATTTCCTTGAGGAGCTTGTAAAGGGAGGGTTGGAGCCGCATCGGGAGCATCTTCTCTAATGTCATTGTTGCGTGCTCTTCCCGAGCGAGGCAATATTCTGACGTTTTTGGGAAGGGACCATCTTAGACGTCGTCTTGTAGGGCTCGCTGTTGCGGTCGAAACGCTCTAGTCGGATCTCAATTCTGAGATCGTTTGCTCACCGTATGAGTAAAAGACCACAGCGCATGAACACTCTCTTAAGGCAAAAACCTCTTACTAAAGTCCATGCAAATGGGGGGGGAATTGTGAGATGTCCTTATTAACACAAAAACGTTTTGCAAAAGGGGAGAAGCGCTGAGGGTTGCTGTAAGTCTCTTCACACACGGGGGGGAGGGGGAGGAGAAGAGTTAAGGACGCTGCCTCCTAGCAAGAGGGGGATAGAGGAAAATTGCCTTATCTGAAAAGTGGCAAATGAGGGGGTGTGAGAGGGGTGGCTGCAAGGGGCGACTGTACTACAACAAGTACACTGCACAGGGACGGACGGCGGCATAGCAGAGCATAGGCTACGCAGAAATGCGTGTTGCCCCATGGAGCACCCCGGGGGTTTATATAACTGTGGGGTACGGGTACGACGCTGCGCAAAGCAAGGACGAAATGACGGTGTACCAGCAAAGGCTGTAGATCAGTGGCCTTCATGGGTCTAGGGGAAAGGTACGGTGTCGGTTAACAGGGAAAGGAGTGGTACGCATGTACCTTATCTGGTCAGGGGCAGCATGGGTGTCCACGTAGCGGTACGTGTGGACCACAAAGTGGACGATCGTCCTTTGGTTCTTGTGCGGCCATCGTACCGGCACCCTGGTAAGTGTGTATGGTCCAAATTTTGGGACGGGATCCCCAAATTTGGGACGTCGACCTCGATTTGTGTGCCGGATTGCCCCGGGGGCGGTTTTTTTTTTGTTCGGGAGGTTCTCTTGGTCGTTGGGGTTCAGACCGTTCGTCAATCGGACGCCTGGTCGTGCATTTATTAAGGTTTAAAGGTCGTCGCCTTTTAACTAAAAATGACTGAAATTTGCGTATAAGCTTGATCCGGTGTCCGTTTTGGATGTTGTAAAATCCTATATTAGGGTAAAATCGCACGCAGATTCCAAATTTGGGCTTAGAATTTGAAGATTCTAAGTAGAAATGACTGATTTAATAAAATCATTGATTTTTATACCATAAAAACTCTATTACATGGACATTTCTTTATTAGTGAAGATGGATATGTTACATCCTTCCCCCCTTAAAGAAATCGAGATGTCCTCATCTCGTCATGAATTGGAGATAATCCTTTAAGAGTGTAGCTTCATCTTCCCAAGTTGCATCCTCTTCAGGGTAATCTTTCCACTGTACTAGATGTTCTACAAGAGTTCTATTTCGGAGTTGCCTTTCCCTAGAATCTATGATGCTACTGGGCTGTAATTCAAGGACTCCTTGAGTAGGGATTACAACTTGGTTTGTTCCTAAATCTCCAAGCATTTTCCTGGATGCCTCAACTCTTATGGTCGGATCAAAGAAATTTAGAGGAGACAAGCATTCTTGCCCATAGAGTGCTTTGAATGGTGACATTCCTATGCTCTGATGATAAGATGCATTGTAGGCAAATTCTACCAGAGGAAGGTATTGAATCCACCTTTTTGGTTCCCGTCCACAATATGCTCTGAGAATGTCTTCAATTACTTGATTGACTCTCTCAGTCTAGCTCTCTGGATGATAAGCTGTGCTAAAGCAAAGTTGAGTTCCCAGGGCTTGAAATAAGGTCTGCCAAAACTTTGAAGTGAAGTCAGAATCCCAGTCACTTACTATCCTTTTTGGGAGACCATGAAGTTTGAGGACTTCCTTGATGAATATTCGAGCAACATCAGAAGCTTTGAAGGTCTTCTTTGCTGGTATAAGGTGAGCTACTTTGGTAAGTAAGTCCACTACTACCAGAATGGAGCCATATCCTCCTTGAACAGTGGGGAGACTTGTGACAAAATCCATACTAATGCACTCCCACTTCATTTGGGGAATATCCAAGGGTTGAAGTTTCCCAGGCATCTTGACCCTTTTAGCTTTGATCCTTTGGCAGCATGAGAGACATTGCTTCAAGTACCGAAGGACATCATTTTTCAAGCCTGCCCAATAAAAGCTCCTTCTTACAGCATTTAATGTTTTTGCATAGCCTGGGTGTCCTGCAGGCAGGACTATCATGAGCTTCATGGAGGATTAGTTTCTTTAAAGCAGGATCCTTAGGGATACATAGCCTGTGAGTGATTGAAGTAGAGGCTTCCTTCATGAATGGAGTATCCCTTGATTAGATTCTTCTCTTTCTCTGAATTTTTTCCTTCTTCTACTAACTTCATCATCCTCTGATAATCTGGATCATGAGATGAGACTTCTTCCACCTTGACCAGTATGGGATTATTTGGCATTGAAATTGCACTCAAGAAAGATTTGCGGCTAAGTGCATCTGCTACCACATTATCTTTCCCAGGGCGGAATTTGATGTCGAAGTCATATTCTTGTAGAATTTCAATCCATCTCCTTTGCCACATGTTGAGGTTAGGCTGGGTGAAGATCTACTTTAGACTTTTGTGGTCAGTTACAAGCTGGAATTTGCCCCCCAAGAGATAATGTCTCCATAATTTAAGGCAATGAACAACTGCTAAGAGCTCCAAATCATGGGTGGCATAATTTGCTTCATATTGCTTCAACTTGCGGGAAGTATAAGCAACTGGTCTTCCTTCCTGGCCTAAGACACCACCAAGTGCTAGACTACTGGCATTAGCAGTAACCACTTTGAATTCCTTGGTGAAATCAGGAAGTACTGGGACAGAAGTAATAATGACCTTGAGCTGATAAAAACTATTTTGATGGATTGGCAGCCACACTATTTTGCAATCCTTCTTAAGAAGATCCGTCAAAGGTGCAGCTACCAAGGCATAATATTTGATAAAAATCCTATACCATCTCGTGATTCCCAAAAACCCACGAACTTCACGAACTGATTTAGGGGATGGCCACTCTAGAATATCTTTTACCTTGGTAGGGTCTACTGAAATGCCATCTTTGGAGACGATGAACCCA
Organism: Cibotium barometz; assembly: GCF_041138505.1. Taxonomy (NCBI): domain Eukaryota; kingdom Viridiplantae; phylum Streptophyta; class Polypodiopsida; order Cyatheales; family Cibotiaceae; genus Cibotium; species Cibotium barometz. The sequence goes on from NC_141095.1 coordinate 35,981,273, forward strand.
AGATACTCAATTTGATGAGTAAAGAAGGTACATTTGCTCTTCTTGGCATAGAGTTTGTGTCTGCGCAACAATTGTAGAACCCTACGCACATGCTCCTCATGCTCTTCCATTGATTTGGAGTAGGTCATCAAAGAAAACAAGCACAAATTCATCCAAGTAAGGACGAAATATATCTTGCATTAGGCGGTTGAAGGTTGCAGGAGCATTGGTTAACCCGAATGACATTACAGTAAACTCATAGTGGCCATAACGGGTATTGAAGGCTGTCTTGGGTATATCTGCTTCCTTGACTTTGATCTGATAACCAGACCTCAAATCTATTTTTGAGAAGACGTTGGCCCCATGAAGCCTGTCAAGAAGTTCGTCGATGCGAGGGATAGGATACTTATTCTTGACAGTGACTTGATTCAGCCCCCCTCGATAATCTATGCAAAGGTGGAGAGTTCTGTCCTTCTTTTTTCGAAAAGGACAGGTGAAGGAGAGCCACAGGACTATGGATCTTCAAGGAAGGAGGAGACAAAGTTCTTCTACGAGTGTGACCCAAAGGAAGTTCTCTATCACTTGGGAAATATAAGAAGCTCAGCCCTAGGTATTGTGGCCCCTATACAGTTATCAAGTGTCTAGGTAAAAGTGCCTATAAACTCCAGCTCCCAGCCCATATCAAAGTCCACAATGTATTTCATGTAAGTTTGTTAAAACCTTATGTACCCAGTCTCGATCATATTCTTGATGATGAACAAGTTGTAATCCCTACTCAAGGAGTCCTTGAATTACAGCCCAGTAGCATCATAGATTCTAGGGAAAGGCAACTCCGAAATAGAACTCTTGTAGAACATCTAGTACAGTGGAAAGATTACCCTGAAGAGGATGCAACTTGGGAAGATGAAGCTACACTCTTAAAGGATTATCCCCAATTCATGAGATGACGAGATGACATCTCGATTTCTTTAAGGAGGGAAGGATGTAACATACCCATCTTCACTAATAAAGAAATGTCCATGTAATAGAGTTTTTATGGTATAAAAATCAATGATTTTATTAAATGAGTCATTTCTACTTAGAATCTTCAAATTTTGAGCCCAAATTTGAAATCTGCGTGCGATTTTACCCTAATATAGGATTTTATAGCATCCAAAAACGGACACCGGATCAAGCTTATATGCAAATTTCAGTCATTTTTAGTTAAAAAACGACGACCTTTAAACCTTAATAAATGCACGACTAGGCGTCTGATTGACGAATGGTCTGAACCCCAACGACCAAGAGAACCTCCCGGATAAATTTTTTTTCCCCTCGGGGCAGTCCGTCATGTAAATCGAGGCCGACGTCCCAAATTTAGGGACCCCGCCCCAAAATTTAGACCGTACACACTTACCAGGGTGCCGGTACGATGGCCGCACAAGAACCAAAGGACGACCGCCCACTTTGTGGTCCACACATACCGCTACGTGGACACCATGTTGCCCCTGACCAGATAAGGTACATGCGTACCACTCCTTTCCCTGTTACCCGACACCGTACCTTTCCCCTAGACCCATGCAGGTCACTGATCTACAGCCTTTGCTGGTACATCATCCTTTCGTCCTTGCTTTGCGCAGCGCCCGTACCCGTATCCCACAGTTATATAAACCCCCGGGGTGCTCCATGGACAACACGCATTTCTGCATAACCTATGCTCTGCTGTGCCGTCGTCCGTATCGCCGTCCATCCCTGTGTGCAGTGTACTTGTAGTACAGCCGCCCCTTGCAGCCACCCCTCTCACACCCCCTCATTTGCCACTTTTCAGATAAGGCAATTTTCCTCTATCCCCCTCTTACTAGGAGGCAGTGTCCTTAACTCGCTCCCCCCCCCCCCCCGCGGCCCGTGTGAAGAGACTTACAGCAGCCCTCAGCCCTTCTCCCCTTTTGCAAAACGTTTTTGTGTTAAGGACATCTCACAATTCCCCCCCCATTTGCGTGGACTTTAGTAAGAGGTTTTTGCCTTAAGAGAGGATTCATGCACGGTCTTTTGCTCATACGGTGAGCAAACGATCTCAGAATTGAGATCCGACTGGAGCGTTTCGACCGCAACAGCGAGCCTTACAAGATGACGTCCAAGATGGCCCTTTCTCGAAAACGTTAGAATATTGCCTATCGGGAGGAGCGCACAAACAACATTAGAGAAGATGCTCCCTCCCTTTACAAGCTCCTCAAGGAAATGGTGGCTAGGTCAGCTTGGTTATCTTTTACAGAAGAGTTTTTTTTATATTAGTGTTGATAAATGTGTATCTTTTCCTTTTAAAATAATGACATAAAATTGTATGAAGTTACGAATTGTGTGATGCTATATTCAATAAATTGCATTGAAATTGTTATCTTTAAAGAGTGCAAGTTTTTCCTGGCTTCGATGCTAACTCCGTTCCGTGCTTGTGTAGCCAGGCGGCGTCGTTAGCAAAGCCTGGGAATGCACAATGGTATCCCTCATACCATTGTGTGCCTAAAACACGCTTGAATTGCCTCGCGGACCCTGAAAAATTTATATACTATAGTATATACCTTCTTCTCTTAAGAGGGTATACCAATTGTTGGAATTAGGGTTAGGGTTGCAACCATGCACACACACAAGATAGAGAAGCTTGAGAGCACACAAACTCACTAGATTAGAATGAACAAATGTGTGCTAGATACAAAAGATAAGTACACACCCCAAAATGAGTAGATAAGAGAGTGTACATATGCACGAGGGAAAAACCTCCTATTGAGGAAAAAAGTGCCCCAACGGTCCTAACTGTGTTCACACACATCACTACAATATATTGCTATAGTAAATGCCACAGCCAAAGCCAAAGAATTGGAGAACAAATCTTAGATGATGGCACAACAAAATGAGGAAACATAGAAAAAGATTACCATGGCAGAAAGGGCCCTAGTGCAACAGAAGGAGCTGAGTGAGGGGAAGATAAGAACCCTCATCTCAGTGAAAGGCACTTACTTCAAGCTCAAGTGGGGAGACTACGCGTATAATTAGCTGAAGCAAGGAAACCAGCAAAGGTTTGGGCAGAAACCATCCAAGGGCTAAAGGATGAATTGCTGGATAGCACAATGGCATTGGCAATAGCCCAAACTCTAGTCCAAGACCTAAAAACCCTCTATGCCTCCACTAGATGCCAAAGCAGCAATGCTAAATACAACAAGTGCCAGAATTAGTAAGGTGTGGGATTAGGTGCTACAAGCCCTGATAGAGATTTATGAACAGATAGCATCCAAGCTGCAATAGGTCGTTCATGACCTGGATAAAGATGATGATGTGGATAGGGAATCACAGCCTTAAAAGTAGCAATAGCAACATCATCAATAACAACAACAACTAGTAGGCCAACAATGCCCCAAAATAAGTACCTCAAGAAAAGGACAGCAAGTGGATAATGAAGACCGACCATGATTTGGCACAAACTCTGAAAGCCATAACTTGGAACGCAAAACACTGGGAAAAAGAGGCCAAGATGTTGGTAGAAAGAAATAAGGTGTTACAGCAAGAGTTACAGGACGCCGCACCCTCCAGAGAGTATGTAGATATACTGAGAGAAGCCCCCCAAGAAAGAAACAAGACTAGGGATTAGGCAGTTGATTATAGGCAAAGGCTAGAAAGAAGTGAAAATTTTTGAACTGGACACCGTTAATAAGCTAAACGCGCTGGAATTAGAGCTACAACACTGTATGGAAAAAGAGAATCAGCTCAGGGAAGGACCCAAAGAGTGGGAAAGCTACAAGATTACTCTCCAGATTCAAATATAGGAGGCAAGGCAGATGGCAAAGAAGGTACAACAAACGCAGAAGACAAGGCTACAGTGGAAAAAAAAAGCTAAGGGAAGCAAAGGAAGAAGTGGCTAGAGGACTCTCCAAGTCCACTAAGCATCTGTGATTGTTGCTCTACATGTGGAGCAACATTAGTACTTCTTTGGAGGTTTGAAAATTTATTGATGCAAACCAAGCCTTGCACACAGACACCGGAGGGAAGAAGGATGCTCCCACCTCGAATGCAACCACCCACAAATATCAATTACTAGAAGTGGAGTACCAAAGACCCGGAAGCAAAAAAAGAGAAAAGCTCACCTATCGATGATCCAACATAGTATGAAGAAGCTGCACAGGCCGAGTGGAGACCTATACCGATGGCAAGAAATAAAATTTTAGGGAAAACCCCACCATGACCAGTGATAAGAATTTTTGATCAGAAGACACAACAGAATGACAACAACAGAGGTTTGGGATGATGCACAGAAGAGTAGGCAGAGAAACTAAAGAGGATGCCTGGAAGCATGCAACCTACTCAGATGAAATATACATCTCGGACCATACTCCACCGAAAATGTTCATAAGGTTCAAATAGAAATGTGTTAGGGAGATTGGTTCAGGAGCAGAAGCGCAAGCACTGGGCATGCCAAGTGTTGCGCTCTGTAGCTCAGAGGTAGTAGAAAGTGCCGCCAACCCACTCCACACGATGTGAGCATCACCTCGGTATCACATGTGTGAAGGTGGAAAACTATAACCACCAAGGATCCATTGCCAAGATCAAGAAGACTTAGTGTAAAAGGGCAATTGGTCTATGTGTGGTGACAAGAGGATAGTGCATTGATAGGTAGGACTAGAGTAGATACTCAGATAGATGAAGAGTGCTATTGTTGTATGCTCTCAACTATAGTTGATAGTTGTGTTATGGAACTGGAGGGAAGGCTAGCACTTTTGGGAAATTGCTCTATATTGATCTATCATATTTTTGGAATGGAACTAAGAGCAAGCTTGCCATCTCATTGTTGTTCTGAGTGTCTTCTATGCCTAAGTCTGCTATATCACTGTTGTGCTAAATATGCAATGTGTTCATGAGAAAGTGTGTGAGATGTTTAGTGGTCTAGCAGAGAGAGAGAGAGAGAGAGAGAGTGAAGGGTGGCTTTATGGAGTTATGTTCAGCGTGACCCCGTGACCATATGGGAGTTAGTGTTCATACCCAAAACTTTGTTGGGTGACTGTACGTCTCCCACGGCATTGCCTGACGGGTCTGCTACCATTGCCTGACGGGTCTGTTACCACATACTGCTATCTTTCCTTTTCACTGTGAAGGAAAATAGCGAGAAACACCTTAATTAATGGGGTAGTTAGGACCTTATCTCTTTAAACTCTATGATAATTATTGATTCAATCTATGCCAAAAAAATCAATTATACTAAAAATCTAATTTCCCTTGTAATACGTTAAACAAATTAAACCCTAATTCACTATTAATTCTTCATGTATTATATGTGCACGAGGGTTTTTCTCTCTATACAATGTTTGCTTCACACCTAGGCCATCTAAGGTTAGGTTAATTCTCTTAACTTAATCCCTTAGACTAATCTAGGAACTCTATGATAATGATTGATTCAATCTATACCAAAAACTAAATTACCATATTTTAACTCAATCCCTTAGATTAATCTAGGATCTCTATGATAATGATTGATTCAATCTATACCAAAAAACTCAATTATTTATGTCTCTAAAAATACCTCTATCTATGTCCTCATAGAAGGCTAGAAGATAATTTACTCCTAAGATTTATCTCCTTATAAGAAGGGCTATAAGATCCTCAAAGTTTGGAAGGTATTCCTGAGTTTGGGTAGATGTCCAAAACTTATCATACTCTTTGTGTTAAGCCCATTTAATGTGACTGACACCAAGTCATTGCCATCACAATAGGAGCTCCAAATAGAGCCAAGGGCATCTAGAAGCCCTTTAACTTTCAATGAGTAATCATTGATACTCATCTTATTCCTATGCAGATTATGAATTTCTTACTTTAACTGCATCTTTCTTGCCTTGGTACATGTGCTATATAGTTTAACCAAGGTATGCCATGCATCCTTAGGTGTTGCTACATCTTGTATATAACCAATCATAGTATCCAACATGCCAAAAAAAGCTAATACATCACTTTGCTGGCTCTCTCATGCCATGACTTACTTAAAAGCATGAGCCTATTGAGGCGTGATTTTCAAAGCTTCGTCTCCTTCTGATGACCTGAGATAAACTCCCAATATCCTTTTCCCACGATGAAGTTTCTCATCCTGAACTTTAATGCTTGGAGTTTATTCTTGTCTAGCTTCTTAGTCACAATCTACTGGGATAGATTGCTAGATAAGATTACTTACAGTAACTTACCAAATAATGCTTGCAAAAGCTTCTTCATTTTTACAAACGAACCTGCAATCTCTAACATAACAATATTGTAAAATTGTTATACTACTTGTATAACCAATCACACAAACATACATGCACGCTAACAATCTACAAATCTCAGATTCTATGCATAGACTATCTTACAACCAAATGTTTGCCCTGCAACTTTGCAACCAAAAATTGAGTGTGCATAGTAAAAGTCAACACTTACATAGATTTATTATAAAAAACAAATCTAAATTATAAATACACAAACCTTGCACATAATATAACACCCCTTTGCTTCACTGTAAAGGACTGCTTTAGATGTGATCGTGTATCTTATTATTGTGCATGCTTGCTATATTTTCCTAGCAATTCCTTTGCTTAGCAGCTACTTGTAGAGATATGCTTTCAAATCAAAGGGAAAGAGATGCAGTTACCCTTACCCATCATGTACTGCTTCCTTTTCTTACCTCTTGCTTGTCTTTTGTTCTCTTTACATGAATTGGTGCTCTAAAAGCATGAGAATAATAATGCAAGGGAGAGGATGAACTTGAAATCCTTACAACAAAGCACACACACACATGAGTGGACAAGCACATAAGGGATATAGATGGTTGAATTTTCTTCATTCTCTTCTCTTCTCTATAACCATAACATAAAGATAAGAGTACACATAATGAGGGAAATTACTCTCCTACTATAACATAATGAAGGAAAGATAAGAGTACACACAATGAGAGAAAGTACCCTCCTACTATAACATGCAAATGTTGGTCCTTAGTGTAAACTTGATTACACTAAGGACCAACATTTGCATGTTGGTCCTTAGTGTAAACTTGATTACATGAGATGATGCTATACCTATGCCATAACTCTAGTACAAACCAAAATGGATATCATATAGCCTCTAAAGCATAATGGTGGCATATCACCCATAATATCACCAACCATGCTAGTGTGGCATAAGTGTAAAGCTATCACCTTAGTATGTTACCCATATCTACACTAGTTGAGCTCAATATCTAAAAATGGGGGAGGGGGAATTGAGGTGGTGCATTGTTTTACTCACTCACTATCCACACTCCTTTGAATCTCATTCCATGATCAAAAGAGGCTCACATGGATAAGAAAAATAATTATATGGTTTTCAAGATGTGAAAGTTTTTGGATATTCTCAAACATAGTCATGCAAAATTAGTTACTTGGAGCATACATCTCAATGGGGTGATTCTTGCACAAAGAACTAGTGAGGATAAAGATTTTGGGGCAAATTCTCCCAAGAACTTAGTGTAGCAAAATTACTCATGCATTTCCCACATCCGAATCCCCCTTAACAACCACATGGCATTGCCCCCCTAGTGGTTATAAAACCATAGAAAATCAAGATTAAAAGTGGTCCATACATTAAACATGCATTACATCCAATGGGGTAATTCTTACACAAAACACTAGTGAGAATAAAGCTTTTGGCAAAGTCTCCCAAGAACTTAGTGTAGCAAAATTATCATGCATTTCCACATCAGAATCCCCCTTAACAACCACAGGGCATTGTCTCCCTAGTGATCATAAAACATGTGTGATATTTTTTTTATACCACTATGGAGTGGATAAGATGTGGATGTTTTTAATCCTCCTAGTGCCCCTCTAAACATGCTTCAGCATGTAACCACATGGCCACATTCAGCATGTAACCACATGGCCACATTCTCACTCTCTCCTAGTTTTTATGTGCCATCCTTCTCCCTCCCACACTTGATGGTGCCTTCAAGTGGGAAGAATATGCAACCCTCACATGTATGTCCTAGACATCAACCTTCACCAAAATGCTAGGCTAGAACCTTTAGGTTAGTTTGCAAGCTCAGGAAATTCCACAAGAACAAACATAATTTTCTCCAAGGTGAAATATTGATAAGAAATTTAGTATGTGAGACATCGATCAAAGGGATGAGAATGGTTAACTCAAAGGACAACCCTTATCTTAGAGATAGCACTGATGTATTTCTCATTATTAAGAAAGTTAAAGGAAACAAAATAATTGCATGCATGGGCCACTTTATGAGCCTCAACTTCTCAAATGTCTTCACAGATTAGTGTAATAAAAACAAAGAACCAAAAGAATACTTTGATTCTTCCTCTTTGAACGATACTCTTACATGAGGACTTTCATGTGGTCTTACTATTACTACCAAAATTCATAGACCTAGGATACAAATAATAATACCAATCCCATCCATTTCTTCTCTCATGATTAGAAGGAGGTAGTGAATAATTTTTACAAGAACATTTAACTTGTGTAATAATGGGGGTTGAGCGATAGGGGTTAGGAACTTCACATATTGGCTTTTGCATGTGGGGGCCCATTTCAAAGCCTAATTTTTCATAGTATGATTATAAGTTTCTTAAGATCTATTTGAGATTAATAGAACTTTTCTATATAATAGTGATTCTTGTTCTTCTTGATATTGTTAATTCTAAAATTTTAAGTGGGTGGTCACTCTCTAACAAGTGATAAATATTTTTATACCTAAGGCCATTTTCTCCAATCATGCTTCCACCACCTCTCTTGGCACAAGAATTTCCTTTAACAATAACCAACAAGAAATTATAAGTATACTTCCATAATTAATTTATATAAATTATAAGTGTTAACGTATTCTCACTCACCTATTCTCTCGTATAAATTATAAGTGTTAACGTATTCTCACTCACCTATTCTCTCTTATAAACGTATTCTCACTCACCTATTCTCTCTTATAAATGGCTATATGATGTAGAAGTAGAGAGTATGATGATTGATTTTTTTAAATGTATTCTCACTCACCTGTTCTCTTATAAATGGCTTTATGATGGAGAAGTAGAAAGTATGATGATTGATTATGACTAAGAGGAATAAGATAATAATTTGGGATCTAAAAATGAAGATGATAAATGAGAGTTCTCCCAATTTCTTTCTCTTTTCATGGCCATATGTATGTACACTAGCAGCAAACCATACTTCATTTTGTTAGTGCTTTTTCAACTCTCTCTATATAGATCCATATGTATCTATACCAACATCCAATACTTCATTTTGTTAGTGATTTTTTAACTCTATGTATATGTATGCTCCATATGTATCTATACCAAAAGACCATACTTCATTTTGTTAGTGTTTTTTCAACTCTCTATATATAAAAGCTCCCATTTATAATTGCATTATAAATTCCATTTTCCACTCTATGTGTATATAAGTTTCATCTTTTGTTAGCCTTATGATTTTTCAGCTCTATTTATATATAAGCTCAATCTTATCTTTGTATTGTAAATCCTATTCAAGGTACTCACAAAGTATAAGGACATAGTATTGAGATAGTTTTGAGTTGAAATTTTCAATATGGAGGTATCACTCTTCCAATTTATGAATTTTACTTATTTATGACTTAAGGAGCATAGAAATATCTTAATATATATGTAGTTTCCTTTGATTATCAACATTTTATATGGTATTTTAAGAAAAACAATCCATAAAGTTATACCATAGAACTAGAATACAAAGCAAATTACAAATCACACCAATACTAATTAAGAGTAATATTGTTTTTAATAGGTAGTTTGATATCACTTTACAACTCATACCCATGATAATAGGAAAGGATCTATTTCCATTGTAATGAAAAGCGCACACATTAAGGAAAACTATTGGAGGCACATTATGGAATAGGAGAAAATGAAATAACTTGGTTGTCAGAAGAACATGAAAAGCATCAAAAGCTTTATTTTATCCTTATATTGACGCTTCTAGTATCTAAAAATATGTTTAAACATTCTCGCTATTTTTTTTTGCTCGTATTTACACTTCTAGTATCGAAAAATATGTTTTAAAATGCATTTTTTTCTTAAGTTACTATGTCTTGAGCCTTATATAAATTGATGACACATCGTGCAATCTCCTTTTCATAAGGGAAACAAGACCACTTTTTAAAGAAACAAAAAAGATGCCATATGCTCACCCTTTTTGACAAATATTTCCCTTTCTATAGGGATACATAAAAGTAATACATTATTCATGATTTGAATGGAATAATTTTGACATAATACCATGTAACTTCACCTATATACCATGCGTAAGTAATGAGATTCTTCTTAGTTTTTTCGGTGGTTGGTGGGATGCAAAAGAGAGAGAGAGAGAGAGAGAGAGAGAGAGAGAGAGAGAGAGAGAGAGAGAGAGAGAGAGAGAGAGAGAGAGAGAGAGAGAGAGAGAGAGAGAGAGAGAGAGAGACTAGGGATGTGGGTTATACAAATCCTTTTAAAGATCAAAGAAAAGAATTCTTGCTTAGATATTTTGGCCTATGATCAATTGAGAGAGATCATTTAAGTGCCAAGGAAAAATTTATAGAGTATACTAGAATTTTTAGGAATACACTATCCATTAAAATAAGATTAAAGGTAGCATAGTTGAAAATAATATACACAAAAATTACAAGGGTTGCTCTCCTAGAAATTTGAGGTACACAAATATAAACCTCTATTTTACATAGCTGGAAAAATCAAGTAGTGAGGCTAACATTCAAAATCTATTGATTTCTAATTTTGAGAAAAGTACACTAATTAATTGTAGAAGTATAATTTAAATCTAGAGACATTATATACTAAGATAAATGTTTCACATCAACTTTCAACAAATTTTTAAATGTGATTTGCATTGTGTTTTAAATTATATAGTTGTTAAATACATGATACCATATGTAGAAGCTTGTTGCCAACTATACCCTAGTAGTTTCATGACTTTTTTATTTTTTCGTGTCTTTCTATTTCTTCAAAATTTAATAATTAACATTAAGCCATTTTTATTGCTCAACTACAAGACATAGTGTTGAAATATTTAGTTCTAAGAAGATTTTAAACCAAATAATTTAAATCAAATAATTTTAAAGCATGAGAAAGAAGCTAACCAAATAAGAAGATTTTTTTAAATTTTTAGCTTTTAGAAGAATCTTTTAATTATAAGATTTAAGAAGAATTTATTTTTTAAAGCATGAGAAGGAAGTAAACCAAACAATTATATAAGAATAATGGAATTCATTGGATGTTTAATTTTTAAAGCATGAGAAGGAATTAAACCAAATAGTTACATAAGAATGAGAAGGAAGTAAAACAAACAATTATATAAGAATAGAGGAATTCATTGGATATAGTTTTAAAAACATTAGACACAAAAGAAACTAGATATAGCATTAAAGACATTACATAAGCATAGTGGAAATCATGGTCGATATAGTATTGAAAGACATTACATAAGCATAATGGAAATCATGGTGAATATAACATTAAATACATTATAGATACTAAGGTGAATGTTTTACATCAAGTTTTTTTTTCGAGAGGATGCATTTGTGCATGCCGTGTTTTGCATCAAGTTATAAAATTTGGCTTTAAACTTTATAAAATTCCTTTAGAGAACAATGGGTTTTTGCCTTTACTTTGTCAAAAAAGAGAAAACCCACTTTTGGCATCGACACTCCACGTTGTATAGAAAGAGGACATTTCCTTAGCAAAGGCACATATTCACCCACCAAAAGGGTCGTTGGTTTGGTGAAAAGATTGTGCGCTCATACAAGGCGGATCTTGAAATCTAGGCCATAAAGCACACTTGTGCCATCATTCAATGACCACATTTGTGCACTCATACAAGGTGGATCTTGAAATCTAGGCCATAAAGCACTTTTGTGCCATCATTCAATGACCATATAAGATGAAGAAATGAAAGTGCAACAAAGAATCTTGAATGGATAGTAAAGATGGACATGTGTGTGGAAGGTGGAGGAGGAATATAGAATATAGAAAGTAGCATCATTTAGAAGCTATAAAAACCAATATAAGGTGAAAGAATGGGTGCTCTCTTTTATTTAAGTTAGGAAGAAAGCATTGTAACCTTCATGCTTTAAATCAAACACTCCTCTACCAAAGCTCTTCTAAATCAACACTCTTCCATTTTATATTCCTTTGTTTCTATGTTGTTAACTAGAAGACAGGTAGAAGATATAAGATTATAGTGCCAAGAACTTACATTTGTATTTATCTTGTGATATCTCTTTTGTTGCATAATGGAGCATTACAAACTTGAGCTAACCATAATCTCGGCAAAGGATTTGAAGGATGTGAGGTATTTGGCAAAAATGAAAACCTATGCAACAATATGGATTGACCCTAATGTGAAATACACAACTGAAATTGATGAGAAAGGAGGAGTGAACCCTGTGTGGAAAGACAAGTTTGTCTTCCTTGTCCAGGAGCATCTTCTCCTACAAAAGGGTGCATATATCACTATTGAAATCCACACCAATAGCTTAATGGGCAATAAGTATGTTGGCAAGGCCCTTATTCCCCTCTGTGATATACACAAAAATGGGACTTCACATTTGCATGAACTTCAATATGTAAACTTCCCAATCGGAAGGCCATCTGGCCACATTCAAGGTAATATTTACATCTCCTATCGTTTAGGGGAGAAGGTTATCATCGAATAAGTGGTTGAGAAGCTAGGAAAGTCTCCAACTTATCGTAATGCTATCTCTCACATTTCATCTTCTATTGCAAAAAAATAAACCCACTTCTAAACCTTCCTCATACACTACTTCAACACTTACTTCCACTCATTCAAACCCTAGCTCATGAACCTTCTTCAAAGTATCCAATTAATGCACATCCAACTTCCTCATACACTACTTCAACACGTACTTCCACTCATTCAAACCCTAGCTCAAGAACCTTCTTCAAAGTATCCAATTAATACACCTCCAACTTCCTCATACACTACTTCAACACTTACTTCCACTCATTCACACCCTAGCTCATGAACCTTCTTCAAAGTATCCAATTAATTCACCTCCAACTTCCTCATACACTAGTTTAACACTTACTTCCACTTATTCAAACCCTAGCTTAAGAATCTTCTTCAAAGTATCCAATTATAATGCACCTCCAAATTCAACCAAGAATTCTAGAGAAGAATCAAGTTACACAATATATCCTTCTATGGAAACTTCAGGCTCTTTGTGTAAAGGAGAGGAAGGGGAAAAAATGCTCATGTGAATGTGTGTGTGTGTGTGTGTGTGTGAGAGAGAGAGAGAGAGAGAGAGAGAGAGAGAGAGAGAGAGGGAGACATGGAATCAAATTAAGGGAAAGCCATTATATCAAACCACTTTTCTTTGGCATGGCTTATTGCTTGGCTATAGTCAGGATCCGAATGTTTGAAAATTGTAATGTTATGGTGAGATTATGTTACAAAGTAATATAATAATTGAGAGAGTACAATTTCGAATAAAATCTAGCGGACTTAGTTATCTAAAGGTATATAAATTATGAAAAGGAGCTTTTTGATTCTTTAGAAAACTGCGATTTTATTACATGCACAACGAGATATATAAACGCGTGCTATCTTGCGTGTTTTTTTAAAATTTTTAAAATTTTTAAATTTAAATTTATTTTTGCATTGAAATTTTGCCCAACCCATTAATTAATGCCCTGGAAGGTCCAAAATTGGAAAGTGGACCAAGCACGTACCTTGCAAAAGAGAAAAGAGTTTTTTTCCTTTATTTCTTTATTTTCCCCAAAAAAAGACCTTTCTATTAATTAAAAAGGAGCCTACCTAGAAGGAAGGATACAAAACAAAATAGCACTACAGCAAACACAACATGGATGCTTCCTCCATGGTTGCACTACCTCCATGGTTGGCAGGCTACATAGATAATACAAAAGTACCTCTAGGATATGGCTGCTCCATGGCCTTGAACCCATCCACCATCAGCTCCAGCTAATAGGCGCTCAAGAAGAAGTCTAGTTCCGATTGGCTAGTGTCATCTCAATGGTAAAAGCCTCTCAACTAGCCGGTATGACATAGTAAATGGTAGTAGAAACAAAGAAAAAGAGTCTTGAAAAATCCTAGTATATTGTATATATACACAAAATGACTCCAAAGCTAGGGCTAACATCCTTGTCTTATAGGTTGTTGATTGCCTTGATATCAAAGATGTAATGTCTAGACCTATAGAGATGGTCATGAAACCTCTTGCTCTTAAGACCGATCATAAATCGATCAATGAGTGGTATATAATCTAGTCTTTTGCATCTCATATGAAGATACTTGATTTTACCTATGTAGTTCCGTAGTGTCTCTCCTTCCTCTTGCTTGAAGATATAGATATGTGCGATGGTGAGGCTCCATCTGGCTCCACTAGGCGAGAAGCCCATGATAAAAGTGTATCTCAAGACCTCATATAGCTAGCCTTTTCAAGGGAGTTTAGTACCCTGAAATGACTAGATTATTTGTGGTTTAGTGCCATAAACCCCGGGCCTACGTTGCATTGAGGAAAATTCCAAATGAATAGATCTTGGTGGGATTGTCAAGATCCTTCCCATGGACTCCCAAACTTGATGAAACTTCTCTAAGTATTGAATGGGATCTCCAGCTCCGTTAAATTTGGCCATCATCCTTAAGTGTATTTTGCATATTCACATAGCAATGGAGTGTAAAGTGTGTATTGGCTTTAGTTTTGCCTAATTCTAAGCCTCTAGGTTCTATGTTTATTGCAACCCCCTTCCCAAACGCCATTCTAAGCATGTCTTTTGCAGATTCACATCGCAGTGTGGAACGTAAGAGAGTGTTTCATTAAATTTGGCCATCCTAAGTGTGTAAGTGAAGTTACCCAATCTTTTCAAACATTCTTCACAAGTTCCACACAATCACATTATACTCACATGTCCTTCTAGAATCTAGATTGTGTGTCCTTCTAGAATCTAGATTGTGTGATGGTGCCCTTGGCATATTGGAGGAGAGGACAAGGGTAGAGTGTGTCTTGAATCTGTCTATTGAGTGCCTTGAAATGAAATATCTATTGGCTGTATCTAAATCGATGCTGCCATATAAATCGAAGAAGGTGCATTTGTATGTCATTAACGCTATTTTGTTAAAAGGTGTGGAAACATTAATTTTTTTGTGCACTTACATTTCAGGCTCATTGTTCTTTTGAAGTCTCATACAGTTTGCCAAAGATATCTAGCATTTGACCAATTTGCTAAATTTGGTATGCCCCTCTCTTTCGCACACACATTTCGCCATCTCTCTCTTTCTCTCTACTTACATTTTCCGTCTATATTTCTTATTCAGATGACAAATTTAAAAAAAAGGGCACGAGAATTTGGTAAATTCATTCCCACTCAATCGAACACAATTGAACAGTCTAATGATTCCCTGAAAAATGATCATGAAGTAAAAGTAAGAGGTCGCCCCTAAGAAAAAGCTTCTGGTGAATGAAGAAACTAAGGAGAATAAAAACATTAAGCAATTTGAGTTGAGTGTAACTATATCTATTGGAGGATGTGATGTGGATGATAAGCTATTGGTAAATTTAAAAGATTTTATAGAGAAAGAGACAATTGCAGGTACATGCTCTCTAGAGAGAGGGGGAACAGTCTTTCATCTTCACTTTCAGATGGTGATCAGAATCCTAGCATCATCTATTATTGCGGTGAATAGAACTACCTACGGTGGGATGTAAATGGCCCAATAGGAGTTGTAATGTGTAGAGCCCTAAGGCAAAAGGGCATGCATACCTTTCATGGTATGATTGGCTATGTCATTAAAGACATGGACAAGCGGCATTATCAAAATATTTCACACAACATAGATGCAGAAGATATTTCAAGGGGTTTTCAAATTTACAGTCAATTTGGAGCAGATGAACTCAAGAATAGGGTTTGTCTAACCCATTCTAACATTTTTGACAGAGTCCTTATGTTTTGGAAGTCTCACTTGAGACATCCTCTTGGTAATGACTTCTTAGGAACAGTGCATAAAATGACTAAAACTGGAAAATACTACCCTTCTTCTTCTTGGATAACTCCTTACCAAGGTAGAGGGATGGCAATAAACAAAATCGATGCATTATGGAAGTGCATGATCTTTCCTACACATACCACTTACAATTACATTAAGGAGATTTTTGTAATGAGAGAGGGTGTAGGAGACTCACAACCAAGACTGGATTGGTTCACTCAGCATTGGAAGGATTCAAATCAAATTGATGAAGTCTCAAAGTAAGTTTGATAAAATTTATTTCCAAAGATTCTTTTGATTTAACTTTCAATTAAAAACTAAAAAAAATGCAAATGGTTCCAGAAAAGGAAAGGAAAAGATTAATTTTGATGCCAGCACTTCAAAGAATAAAGATAACTACATCATCATAGATGATGAGGAGATTATGATGATAGTGAGGATGGCATTCCTCGCGCCCAATTTGGAGATGACTTCATCTCCCTATTTGAAAGACAAAACTCAGAATTCCTCATTAATTAATGTAGTAGAAGTTACTCATGATTCAAGATGATTTTTAAAATTGTAAAACCACTAGATTTTTCTTTGTCAGAAATAAAAAATATCTGTGGTTCTTGTTTGCTCAAATTCTTTTTCTCCTAGAAGGTAGATTTTTTTAAAAGAATCAGAAATAAAAAATATCTGTGGTTCTTGTTTGCTCAAATTCTTTTTCTCCTAGAAGGTAGATTTTTTTAAAAGAATCAGAAATAAAAAATATCTGTGGTTCTTGTTTGCTCAAATTCTTTTTCTCCTAGAAGGTAGATTTTTTTAAAAGAATCAGAAATAAAAATATCTGTGGTTAAAAAAATCTACCTTCTAGGAGAAAAAGAATTTGAGCAAACAAGAACCACAGATATTTTTTATTTCTGACAAAGAAAAATCTAGTGGTTTTACAATTTTAAAAATCATCTTGAATCATGAGAGTAACTTCTACTACATTAATTAATGACGAATTTTGAGTTGAATAGGGGGATGAAGTCATCTCCAAATTGGGCGCCAAGAATGCCATCCTCACTATCTTCAATCATAATCTCCTTATCATCTATGATGATGTAGTTATCTTTATTCTTTGAAGTGTTGGCATCAAAATTAATCCTTTCCTTTCCTTTCCTGAAACCATTTGCATTTTTTTAGTTTTTAATTGAAAGTTAAATCAAAAGAATTTTTGGAAATTAATTTTATCAAACTTACTTCATCAATTTGATTTGAATCCTTCCAACGCTGATGAGTAAACCAATCCAGTCTTGGTTTTGAGTCTCCTACACCCTCTCTCATTACAAAAATCTCCTTAATGTCATTGTAAGTGGTAGGTGTAGGAAAGATCACCACGCACTTCCATAATGCATTGATTTTGTTTATTGCCATCCCTCTACCTTGGTAAGGAGTTATCCAAGAAGAAGAAGGGTAGTATTTTCTAGTTTTATGCACTGTTCCTAAGAAGTCATTACCAAGAGGATGTCTCAACTTCCAAAACATGAGGGCTCTGTAAAAAATGTTAGTAGAATGGGTGAGACAAACCCTATTCTTGAGTTCATCTGCTCCAAATTGACTGTAAATTTGAAAACCCCTTGAAATATCTTCTGCATCTATGTTGTGTGAAATATTTTGATAATGTGGCTTGTCCATGTCTTTCATGACATAGCCAATCATACCATGAAAGGTATGCATGCCCTTTTGCCTTAGGGCTCTACACATTACAACTCCTCCTATTGGGCCATTTACATCCCACCATAGGTAATTCTATTCACCGCAATAATAGATGATGCTATTATTCTGATCACCATCTGAAAGTGAAGATGAAAGACTGTTCCCCCTCTCTCTAGAGAGCATGTACCTGCAATTGTCTCTTTCTCTATAAAATCTTTTAAATTTACCAATAGCTTATCATCCACATCACATCCTCCAATAGATATAGTTACACTCAACTCAAATTGCTTAATGTTTTTATTCTCCTTAGTTTCTTCATTCATCGGAAGCTTCTTCTTAAGGAGACCTCTTGCTTTTACTTCATGATCATTTTTCAAGGAATCATTAGACTGTTCAATTGTGTTTGATTGAGTGGCACTACAAGGGATCGGGCTCATACCCGCGCTCCTAACCGCAAAAAATGACTTGTGAAAAAAAGTAGTGGGCCCGTGTATCAGCACGTGTATCATCGCGGCCATAGACATGCGTGTAAAAGCGCGTGTATAGGACCTGCCAGACGCGCTCATACACGGGTGTATAGCCGCGCTCAGTTCAGTTCAGATGCACTCAGACGCGTTGATACATGCATTTCTTTAATTTAGATGCGCTTATACACGCGTAATTGTCAGTTTTGACGCGTTAATACACGGGTATTTTACAGATTATCCGCGTATATACACGCGATTTTTAGCAGTTCTGACGTGTTTATACACGCGAACAGAGAGCAAAAAAAATAATCCAGAGAGTGCTATTTGGTGCCTGAATACTGTTCCAGCATTCCAGCAACCAATAACACTCTCTGGATTTTTTTTTTTGTGCATTAGACCATCCACGAAGAACATATGCACGAGGGAGATTAAGACAAGAACGACATGAATGCATACATTGTTAATACACGATTCAAGACAGACATGAATGTAATACTATCGATTCACGATTCAATATTACTATCAAAATTTCATACATGTATACAAGGGAGTCCATGTCTCGAAGTAGCCCATGGCTTCAGTTTACAAAAAAATATATACAACCACATCCTCAATATGGAATGTGATACTATAAGTTTGAGTACTACTCAGACCCAGATGATGACTCGGTGCTCCCTCCATGCTCAGATGAGCTCACATCGGTCGGAATGTCCGATGAGTAGTGCTCACGTCCACCCTCTGCAGTGGCGGCGGGTGGATCATCAGCAGCTTGTGCCTGTTTAAGTAATATATAGTATATAAGTATATATATATGTAATTTAATAAACCAAAATCATTCGTTTAGAATTTTCAAGTACCTGTCGACCGTATGGTCTCATGGCCATCTCAAACTGCGCGTCCGTAATACGTCCCTCGGCTCTGAAGATGGCCCATGTGTCACGTCTGCTATGCCGGCGAGCATACGCAGTATCGTGGGTTGTGGGCTTCCTCCCCGTAACCCGTCGCTGTATCATAATCAACACAATTTGTAAGATTAAAACAATCATAGAATCAATGAATTAAGTAAACAATCAAATAAAGTGGCAAGATACTTACGAACTCTGCCTCCCATGACTCGACGCTGCCAGATCCGAAATGCGAAGATCCAATGGTCTCCATCTGGATCCGTCGTGCCTCCACATGCTGCCTGCTCTTCACGCCACCCTCTGCTCGTTTCTTTGCCTCCTTCCACTCGCGTTTGTGCGCAGTGGTGGCAGGTTTCTCGGCAGGATAGCCACCCCCCGCAGCTACATTTAGCCGGTCATCGTACGCGAGTTTTTTAAGGTGAGATCTTTTATTACTTAAGATCTCCCTTCGTCCTTCCCCATACATCCGAGAATGTAGCATGTGGGGGATTTTGGGTACCGACTATGTACAGCCTCTATCACCTCCCCAACTAATCGGCTATTTTGATCTTTAAATTTAATAAAACAATTTCTATATGAGTTTGATACTACCCCACGCATGTACTCCATTACCTCCCTTCCCCTCGCATCCATCACTATCCCGCCCCTATCTGTCACATCATAGCAGACCACTCTCTCCACCTCTCTCATCTCCTCCTCTTTCAAACTGTCTCCTCTAACTCTTCTCCCTCTATCTCCTCTCTCACCGCGTGCCCTACTACCTCCCCCACCTTCCCCACCTCCCCCACCAAAGCACCTGCCGCATCCTCCACTCCCACTCTTCCTACTGCTGCGGGTGGAGTCACGACTGGGGGATTGTCTACGTGACGGTGGCTGTGAGCCCTGAGGTGACGGTGGCTCTGAGGGAGCACGTGATGGTGGCTGTGAGGGTGTGCGTGAGTGTGTCTGGGACGAGGAATGTCTCCTCGGTGGACGTGGAAGAGGAGAAGCTGCATGCCGTCTCGTCGGACTCGGAGGAATAGACGGCACTGGAGTGCCCTGGATACTCGCGGTAGGGGTATAGACACCAGGTAGGGAAGGAGGGGGATGGGCATACATATACTCTGTAAGCTCAACTGGACCAGGATGGCGCCCAAAATGATTCAACATCTCCATCAGCCAATTGCTGTACGCAAATGGATTGGATGAAGAACCTGGAATATCCATAAAGAACCTGCAACAAAAATCTTCATGTACATCATGGACTGTCTCTTGACTCACACAAATATCATCATTCAAGTCAGTTGTGTTGCCTGCAAATCATGAATTCTGAAACGCAGTCTCGTGTATACACCCGTGCAGAAACGCGTGTATACACCCGTCAAAAAACGTGTGTATACACCCGTCCAGAAACGCGTGTATATCCGCGTGAACAGACTCTGCAGACGAGTACACGCGCTTCTACACGCGTTTCTACACGTGACCTGCGAATTTTTTTTTTCAAAAGGACCGACCTCCGACAAAGACAAAGTGTCCTTATAAAAGGACCATTGTCGCCCCTGTCAGAATCATTCACCCAATCGTGTGCACAGAAGCAAAAGGACGGAGACAAACCCAAAAAGCAAAGAGCAAATAGCATAAACAAATCTGAGGAAAGAGACAAGGCACAGGACAAACTGACTCACCTCTGAAAAAGTGAGTCTTCTTTCTTGCTCCTTCTCTGCTCCCTCCTTGCACTTACATTTATTCTCATCTCGATTCACATGCCATCACATTCATTCACATCCCTTAGAATATTCACATCCCGATTCACAGGTTATCACATTCATTCACATCCCTTATCATTCATTCACATCCTTTATATCTATCCAATTTACATCATAGCTCATCGCCTCTATTCTGGTTCATATCCATCACATTCACATCCACATATATTCTTCCACATATATCCACATCCATACTTATCACATAGACATCCACATCTATCCTTTCACATACATCCACATCCATACTTATCACATAAATCCACATCCACATCCATACTTATCACATGCACATCCACATCTATCCTTTCACATACATCCAGATCCATACTTATCACATACATACATCCACATCCATTCTTTCACATACATCCACTTCCATTCTTCACATACATCCATATACATTCTTCACATACATCCACATCCATTCTTTCACATACATCCACATCCATCCCATATCATTCATTTACATCCTGATTCACAGGACATCTCATCATATCTATTCACATCACATCCATCCATCCATCCATTCACATTTATCTGATTCACATCACATCTATCCATTCATTCTTTTATAAAAATCAACTTTTGTGGGAATAACACTTTTATAAAAATCCTTTTATACATCTATTTATGCATAAATTCAATTTTAAGGAAAATAACACTTTCGAAATAAAAATAAATTCCTTTATGCATATTTCTATGCATAAAATAAAATTTAATGAGAATAACTCTTTTGAAAATAAATTCCTTTATGCATCTTTTTATGCATAAAATAAAATTTAATGAGAATAACTCTTTTGAAAATAAATTCCTTTATGCATCTTTCTATGCATAAAATCAGAATCAATGAGAATAACTCTTTTGAAATAAAAATAGATTCCTTTATGCATCTTTCTATGCATAAAATCAGAATCAATGAGAATAACTCTTTTGAAATAAAAATAGATTCCTTTATGCATTTCTCTATGCATAAAATCAGAATCAATGATAATAACTCTAGTATTATCAACAAGTTTAATACGATAGTAGGGAGAGTTAGTAGAAGAAGACCACTTCAAACCATCATCTTTCATTGTTTTTTTCTTCATCAATCATGTATGCATCATAAAGATTTTACACATCAATGATGACATCAATTCATAGGTACATCATCTCCCATATCTATGTCCAACTTTTGAGCCATATGGGTCCATTATCCTTCTTCTTTTTCTTCTTCTTCTTGGGTTCCCTTGTGCTAGCTAACTTACCCCATTCCTTCCTATTAAGCTTTGGTCATAATGTGATTTATGCAGTTTTCTCCTAAGATCTTACAAGAGGTCATAACTAAGAGATCTTTATCCAAGAGGAAAATCAAATAGTTCAATTGTCCCCCTACATGACTTCTTCTTCTTCACATGTTCCTCTTCTTTGGATTTTTTTTCTACATCTTCTTCTTCCTGACTCCAAGTTCTAAGACCTTCCTTTTTTCCATTAATGGCATCAAGTTTCCTCTTGTTCTTCTGAACATGTTTCCTCTAGAAGTGCTAACCTTTTATCCTACCTGTGGAACCCTAGGTGGCCTTGCATTAACTAATAGCAAATTCTACCATATGATAGGCAATGTTGTGGTCCAATGATTTGGCAATGATGGAGCTCATACCAAAGATGAAGCTACTTCTACTTGAGGTGGTGGAGTTGACACACTTGTAGAATATTGGAATGTGAACTCAATTTGAAGAGAAGCCTCCGTCTTCAAATTAATGTAAAGAACCTCTTTGAAATTAGTGGGATCTTTGATAATAAATTCTCTATGCAGGCAAGGATCCAAAGACATGACAAACTTACTCATCTTAAGGTGTGCTCTATTGCTAAAATGTATCCTACTCCTAGAACCCATGTGGCCTTGCATTGACTAAGTGCAACTTCAAATCAGTAAATTTGCCCATATGCTATGCAATGTTGTGATCTAATGATGGAGCTGGTACTTGAGATGTTGAAGTTGCCTCTACTCAAGGTGGTGGTGTTGACACACTTGGAAAAGATTGGAATGTGGACTCAATTTAAAGAGAAAACTCCTTCAAATTAACATTGCAAATATCCTCTTTGAAATTAGTGGGATCTTTGCTAAGAACTTCTCTGTGTGCTAGGAGAGGATACAAAGCCATGAAAAACTTGCTCATCATAAGGTGCTCCATTGCTAAAAATTTCTTAGAATCTCTCACAACAACAGGTGAAGAAGAAGAAGCAACGACATGTAGCCTAGTGATATTTAATGAACAAGGCCTCATATCTCACCAAAAAGGCAAAAAATTACTCTCCTTTATTCTGGAAAAACTGATCCAGTTGTAAATAGTAAAACATTTGGCAACTCTACTATCCTAAATCTCTCCTTCATTGCTTTGATTAACTTTTCTCAATCATTCTTGGTCTCCTCTAGCAAAGCTGCATTTCAATTTAAGGCCACACCTTCTAAGAAAACTAGAATTATTTTAGCTCTCTCCTTCATATACCAACCCTTTAAGTGGCATGCTCAGTCAAAATCTCAGAGAAAAGTCCCTTTCAACTTGGTATCAGAGCAAGTTTTAACCCTAGATAGATTACTTTAGTTACCAATCAGATAATTGTGTCAACTACAGTAATTCCTATATAGATTAGTAGTAGTTCGAATCTCAAATAACACTTTTTCAAAATTCATTTCTTACATAAATCAATATGTATATTCCTTGCTTTTAATAGGAAATTCAAGCTACATTCCACAAGGCCCTTGAGCATCATTTCTATGTTCTGAGTACCACATATTCTTGTCAATTTTGGGTCTGCCCACCCAACTTGGCCCCATGTGTTCCCTAGAAAGGTGTACTCAGCTCATGCCAAAGTTAGTTGAAATTTCAAAACTACCGAGTAAGCCAAACACAAAAGGGATTTGGCTCATGTGGAAAAGGGAGTCTGTAGTAATAATGGTATAAATAATGTAGATTTGATCAATTATATGCCTCCTCCTTTCAAGTTTTAGATTGAATGAGACACATCAAGAGGACATGTGCATGTTCACCTTTATTTAAAAAATATCTGAACCTTGTGAATCCCCCATTTCCAAGTAATGTTCTCTTGATAACAATACAAGACCTCAAAAATAATTGAGCAAATATTTTTCTCTTCATAACAAATATAAGACCTCAAAAATGTTTGACCAAACCTATTGGTTGTAACTTTATTTAGAGTTTACAAATTATATCACTTCATTTGACAATGGTAATGCTACACTTTCTCTTTAATACAAAGCTTCCAAAATAGTAACTTAGCCAAATTTAAGATAGATTCTTCTAAAAGCGATGCATGAGAGCCCTAAGATATAGAGTATCGATTGAGAAAACTTTTGCACCTAAAGATAGTATGGAACTAGAAAGCAAACTGCATAGTGGTTGAATATAATGGGCAATTTTCACTAGTGATGGGGCTACTTACAGGAAGTAATGCATGAGCAGTTGAGAACACTTTTCCACCTAAAAATAGTATGGAACTAGAAATCTAATTGCATAGAGGTTGAATATAAGAAGTAATTTTCACTAGTGATGGCTGCTTAGAGGAAGATCCAAAATTCTATGGATAATCAATCTTCATTAGCCACACCCAAAACAATAGACAATTGTGTCCATCGCTTATCTTGGAGCTTAAACTTTTGTAAACTTTAAATCCAACTCCAAAGAAGAAGAATACATAACTAGGAACCAGCCCAAAACTCTCACATTGGCCAAGTATAAAAAATTAGAGGGCATATAGACACACATAAATTTAACATTTTGAGACCACATGCTTGAATGTTGCATTAATATTTCACACAGATGCAAAAAAAGTCACACATTTTGAGACCACAAGCTTAAATGATGCAATAGTATTCCACACAAATGCAAAAGGGGCAACTCTCAATAAAGTGCACTTTCCATGTGTTTGGTGCCCAAGTTTCATGTTGATTATGGTTATGTGGATTTTCCACACAAACTATTTGTGCAAAATTAACTCAAAGTGGCACTCATTTGAAAATATGAGACTAGCTAATGGATAGTGGTGTTATTCTATATTGAAAGATATGAAAATCGTGCAAAGATTCCCTTCAAGTTGTAGCTATAAAGATTTTGGCTCTTTGGTTGGTTGCGAAGTCATCTCATTGCTTTTGTTTCTTTCTTAGAGCATTTTTCCACGACAAAGTTTACTTGGCCATGAGAGAATTCAGCCTCAAAGTTAAAACTTAGATTTTCTAGCTATGATTAAAGAGGATTGAGCTAGGCATTGTGTAAGCAATGCTAATTGAGAATAAAACTTAATGAAGTATAATTAGAAAAAGTCTAGGCATATTAAGTAGGTTAATAGGGGCCTTCAATGAGTGGAAAAAGAAATTCCATTAATTAATTGAGTGTTAGTAAGGTTTGTTTTAGTAAGGTTTGTGTTATTAAGGATTGTGTGCAGTTATTCTCGCGAAACTCTTCGCAATTCTTCTCTCGTGCAATTCATCCCTCATCGCTATTCGTCTCTTGCATCATGGGCCCCTGTTCGTCTCTCATCCCGTTAAGCGCATTGTGGAGCAGGAGGGTTAGTTTGGAGCAAGTAGTGGGGGGCCGTCAGGAAAGTGAGTGCCCGTTAATCTATTGCTTCTGCGATCTCTGTAAATTCATGGCTTCCCGCCCGTTTGCTGTGTCTAAGAGAAAAATATATTTCTGCCTGACAGATGCCAGAAAATCTCTCTACCTCTCGAGCTTGACCGCATGCACACGGGCGATGATTAATGTAAGCTTGCAATCGGTTTTCCATGAAAAGCTTGCTTGAACATGGCTTTGACATAAAAGATAGAATCATTTGCAATTTTGTGTAGATCAGTATAGAGAGTTGCAATATGAGCATTTTTTGTAGAGAGTTCATAACTTCCTACCCATTTGCTACATCTAAGCGAAAAATATATTTCTGCTTGTCTCACAGATGCCAAAGAATCTCTCTACCTCTCGAGCTTGACCGCATGCACACTGGCAATGGATGATGTAAGCCTACAACAAACGGTTTTCCATGAAAAGCTTGCTTGATTACGGCTTTGACACAAAAGACAGAATCATCTGCAATTTTGTGGAGATCACATGCGAGAGAGAGAATTTTTCGTAGAGAGTCGCAATATGAGCATTTTTTCATAGAGAGTCATAAAATCAGGGAAAAGCAAATGTAATCAATTCAATAATTGCTCAAGCTTGTTCCATTGTGATAACTATTTTATTAATATACATTTTCTACTCACTTTGGTTCGAATGAAATATCTATTGGTGGCTGTATCTAAATCGATGCTGCCATACAAATCGAAGAAGGTGCATTTGTATGTCATTAACGTTATTTTGTTAAAAGTTGTGGAAACATGAATTTTTTTTGTGCACTTACATTTCAGGCTCGTTGTTCTTTCGAAGTCTCATACAGTTCGCCAAAGATATATAGCATTTGACCAATTTGCTAAATTTGGTATGCCCCTCTCTTTTGCGCACACATTTCGCCATCTCTCTCTTTCTCTCTACTTACATTTTCCGTCTATATTTCTTATTCAGATGACGAATTTGAAAAAAAGGGCACGAGAATTTGGTAAATTCATTCCCACTCAATCGAACACAATTGAACAGTCTAATGCTTCCCTAAAAAATGATCATGAAGTAAAAGCAAGAGGTCGCCCTAAGAAGAAGCTTTCGATGAATGAAGAAACTAAGGAGAATAAAAACATTAAGCAATTTGAGTTGAGTGTAACTATATCTATTGGAGGATGTGATGTGGATGATAAGCTATTGGTAAATTTAAAAGATTTTATAGAGAAATCTGAGACAATTGCAGGTACATGCTCAAATTGATGAAGTCTCAAAGTAAGTTTGGTAAAATTTATTCCCAAAAATTTATGATGTAGTTACCTTTATTCTTTGAAGTGCTGGCATCAAAATTAATCTTTTCCTTTCCTTTCCTGAAACCATTTGTATTTTTTTAGTTTTTAATTGAAAGTTAAATCAAAAGAAATTTTGGGAATAAATTTTATCAAACTTACTTTGAGACTTCATCAATTTGATTTGAATCCTTCCACAACGCTGTGAGTGAACTTATCAAACTTAAAGTAAGTTTGATAAGTTCACTCACAGCGTTGTGGAAGGATTCAAATCAAATTGATGAAGTCTCAAAGTAAGTTTGATAAAATTTATTCCCAAAATTTCTTTTGATTTAACTTTCAATTAAAAACTAAAAAAATACAAATGGTTTCAGGAAAGGAAAGGAAAAGATTAATTTTGATGCCAGCACTTCAAAGAATAAAGGTAACTATAGATGATGAGGAGATTATGATTGAAGATAGTGAGGATGGCATTCCTCGCGCGCCCAATTTGGAGATGACTTCATCTCCCTATTTGAAAGACAACTCAGAATTCGTCATTAATTAATGTAGTAGAAGTTACTCATGATTCAAGATGATTTTCAAAATTGTAAAACCACTAGATTTTTCTTTGTTAGAAATAAAAAATATATGTGGTTCTTGTTTGCTCAAATTCTTTTTCTCTTAGAAGGTAGATTTTTTTAAAATTTTAGCAAGTAGGTTAATAAGAGCTAAGGTTTTAATAAGAGGCAAGGTTTGTGGGGAACCAAGTGGGGTGGGAAGATATTAACTAGGTTTATAAGAGCTAAGGTTTTAATCAAATTAATTTGAGCTAAGGCTTTGTTTGAGTGGAGGGGCACGTCCCTTCACACAGCTAACCGCAAAACTAAGGGAAGACAAAAACTCTCTCTTTCGCCACACCCAATATCCTCTCTCGCATGGCATCTGTTGTTAATTCAACGTATTGTATCCTTCACCCACCGCCATAGCCACCCAATCATGGTCTTAAATCAGGTTTTAATCGGTCTTATGTTAATTCTAATCAAGCTTTAATCACGCTGTCGTCGCGATCCTAATCTACCTCAGTTTCTCCAACCATGGCAAGCCTTTTCGGTTGCTTTAAACCTCGCCCCGAAAGGCTTTCCGAGTCAGGGTTAACCTCCTTAATCACTCAAAAGCATTCTGCCATGGCTACCATCACAGGCCTTACGGCGTCAAAAATCAACAACAAAGATGGGAATTATGATAGGATTAGTGCCAATTCTGATGGATTAGGTGTTCTCATATACCCTTCTCTATTGCTCACGACAAACACCATCATCCCTTCCCCTGCAGCTGCGCAAGATGCAGAGATTAGCCTGCGCTACAGCGAAACCAGCCTTAACATACTGCACAGAAGATTTCTTCCCGAATTGTATGTATATTATCATGAACTTGAAATCATGAAAGCAACACACGCACACACACACACACACACACGCACACGCACACGCACACACACACACGCGCGCACACACACACGCATGCACGCACATTTGACTGATTAGTCAACTGACTTATTAATGCCCACCAATGATGATCTGGTTTGCAGGTTCTTTGCGACAAATCCAAAGCTAAATGTAACAGTAATAGCGTGTGAATTTGTGAGCCCAGAGATGCATCCACTGGGGCTCGACACAAGCAAAGTCGATAAAACAGCGTATGAAGTGGGCAGCAAAGTGTACATATTGGGTCATGATCGAAACAAAGGGGGACCTGTGAAGCTTTCTGTGGGGAGTGGCTACATAGTCACCCAGTTGCGCAGTTCCATTGAAGTGAGATCAAGAGAAGAAGCTTGGATTCGGGGCTCTGCCGGCTTTGATCACCATGGCAACTTCGCCTTCATTGTCACAGACTCTGATCCCGATCACGCCACGGCGCCTTTGAAAACCACTTGCGTGAGCATCCACACCATCAAAAGCTGGCTTGAACCACAGTGGCATTCTACGACAACCGACACTACGTCGCCGTACCTCCGGGCGGCGCCGTTGACGTACGGCAGAAGAGCCACCTATTCTGGGCCTGAATCGGCGGCTGCCATTGATTCTTGTATGGGAGAGCGTGACAAAAAGGAAGCTAATGCTCATGTTACTGATGATAAAAGCTTGGTAATTAGAGCTGCTAATGGTGATCATGATCGCAGATTAGCTCCGATTAGGCATGGTGATGTGAGTTCTCATGGAAAACTAGATCCAGTTAAGCATCATGATATAGAAGATGAGGGAGAATTAGCTGCAATTAAACATGAGGTTATAAGGAAAGTCACCAATATGAAGGAGGAAATGTATGAGGAAAATGGGAAAACAAGTACCACTAAAATGGTGGAGGTTGGCATACATGAAGCTAGTAGGTCAAGGGGTGCAAACCCTAACCCTAATTCAGAGAAAGCTGGCCAAAGCACTAAAGTGACTGTTGCAGTGAGAGAGGAGATTAATAAGAAGAAGAAAGGGGTGGCTAATGAGGGCATCAAGGTGCATGAAGAAAGAAGAGCAAAGCCAAGCTTGCACCAAGCATTCCAAAGAGACAGGAGATCATTGCAGTTAAGGTTAAGTGACATCCCTAAAGACAAGCTTTAGGGGGTTTTTGGATTGGATTAAGACATGATGTAATTATGAATTACTAAGCCCCTTCAAAGGTGCAAATGAGAGATGTTGGTTGGGTGGGCAAAGGGTGTGCATCCCCTTCAACACACAAATGGTGTTGCCCTCAACATGGGCATTGATGAGCTCTTTTAAACATGTAACATAGCCAAGCATTGATGTCACTAGAGATGGAATTTTTATATGAATTCACATCACCATGAGTGTTACACAAAGCCAATTCATGTATCATGATAATCAAAATTTCTTGTGTCATTAAAGGTAATATTTTCATTATTGTGTTGATATATGTATTGGACATAGCCAATACATGGGGAATGCTTTATCCTCACAAGTTTTATACAATGCCACATCAATATGAGAGTTCAAATGTGTCTTAATCATCACCATGGTACCACATTACTATGAGTGTTTGATATGTCCAATGCATGTGTTGAATGATTTCAATATTTTGTAAACTTTATGGGCATCAAAGTACCAAAGAAGAATTGTAAAATCTAAACATGGAAGATCACTTAAACTTAATCAAAGTCTATGATGGATTAAGATTTTTTTAAATGCGAATTCACATGCTTCAAATGATCATGTAAAAATTACAAGCACATCAAGGCTTGATTATTTTTAATCACCAAAAGAATGTCATATATCAAGTGGATGGGTTGCTCATCAAAAGGATGGCATATCAAGTGGATGAGTTGCTAATTGCATGATTATCTTTTTACATAAGCAAGAGTGTTCCTTCATAATTCTTCCTAACATAAATTTTTTCTTCAATGAATCTATGTGAAGAGGAGAGAGAGAGAGAGAGAGAGAGAGAGAGAGAGAGAGAGAGAGAGAGAGAGAGAGAGAGAGAGAGAGAGCGAGATTACCTATTTTTAAAGGCCAAGAATCTATGTACATATACCAATTAGTATTTATACTTATGATGATAGGTCCAAGACTTGATATTTTTAGCTTGCTATATTTTTGGAAGAGCTTGTACGTACACTCAAAAACTCAAAAAGCTCTTAAGCTTTATTTTTAGAGTTGTCTTTTTGAAAAGCAAGCTTTAATATATAAATATAAAGGAGTGGTATGATGGGCCATACTCATCCATGGGAGATTGAACCCAATCTTGTGTTGACAGTGATCTATCTCTTATTTTTAAGCTTTCGTATTTATTTATTTTGGTATAAATTTGTTTACATAAAGTTCATATATTTAATTTGTTACAAGCCTATGGTTTGCTCTAATTTTTGTGTTTGAGAATAAGGATTCTTCTTCAAGTGTTATAAAGGTCATAATAGTGGTATCAAAGCTTTAGAGAGACCGCTCAAGGACAAGAATTTGTTTGAGAATAAATTTGTTTACATAAAGTTCATATATTTAATTTGTTACAAGCCTATGGTTTGCTCTAAAATTTACGCAAGCTTTTGGAGTTAAGGAGGCCAAGGAAATAATTTTTGGAAACTCTCAAGGCTTTAACAAATCAATAAATCATTGCACAGGAAGAGGTAAAAGGTTGTTGGGCACTGTCAATAGGTACTTGTGAATTCGAAAGGTCAGATTACATGATTTTGGGGAGCTTTTCACAAAGATAAAGTGGTTTTGAGGGGGTTTTAGACCATTGGGTAAAGTCTTCTTCACCACCTTCATCAAAATTGTTTTCCAAAACTACTTTCAAGTTCAAAAACCACCTTTTTTTCCCCTCTACCTGTCCAAGATCATAGGCCATGGATGCATTCAAGGAGTAAACATTATCTCCCTTATCTCTGAGTTATCAAAGCTTTAAAATTGTTAATTAACTGAAATCAATGTTGAATGGTGATTCTTCTTCAAGTGGTTTTTCTTTTAAAAAAATTTGGAGGACTATTCGCTACTGCCACCATTGGGTTCTTTTTGCGTTGCCACCGGTTTACCCTTTACTTTGGTTCTTTAGCGTTGTCGGCCCCATCACCTCAAAGCTACCACATAAGCTTTTGTTTATTAAAAGATTAAAGCTTTAACACTTTAAAAGATTAAAGCTTTTGTTTATTAAAAGATTAAAGCTTTAACACTTTAAAAAAATTTAAAGTTCTATAAGTCTTCAACTTAAGCCTTAATTTAAGGCCGACCTCTCTAAAGCCTATAAGATCTATTGCTATACCTTAAAAAGGAAAAGCTCTATTGCTAAATCTTTAACACTTTAAAAACTTTAAAGTTCTATAAGGCTTCAAGTTAAGTCTTAATTTAAGGCCAACCTCTCTAGAGCCTATAAGCTCTATTGCTAAATCTTAAAAAAGAAAAGCCACACCTAAGCCTTGCAAAGCTTTAAGCAATTTTTTTATGAAAGCCTCCTCTTGTGATACAAGAAAGAGGAGAATTTCAAAGGTCTTTTTAAGGGTTGCTAGTTTTTTACAATTTTATTTTTCCTTCTCTATTATTCATCATGAAAAACCCACATC
Source organism: Cibotium barometz (assembly GCF_041138505.1). Lineage (NCBI taxonomy): Eukaryota > Viridiplantae > Streptophyta > Polypodiopsida > Cyatheales > Cibotiaceae > Cibotium > Cibotium barometz. The sequence continues at coordinate 36,012,979 of NC_141095.1, forward strand.
CACCTTCTTTAAAGCAAGCTCTATCTATTCAAGATCAATTAAATGAGGGACAAGCTAAGAAAATAGAATTGGAAGAACTAATCTCTACAGGAAACGAGCTTGAAGTGCTGAACCTGAACTTGACATTCGGTGTACCACATCAAGGAGACTTTTTCTTCAGAGCAAGAGCAGCAAGAAGGAAAGAAAATCAGCATAAAGCTTTCACATTCTAAAATTTTGATGGTAAGAAAGATGCAAAGATGGTGTTGTCATGGATTAGCCAGCTTGATGATTATTTTGCTAAGGAAGAATTTTCCAAGAAGGATAAGGTTAAGTGTGTTGCAAATCATTTGGTTGAAAGTGCATCATTATGGTGGAATGCAATCAAGCAACAAACGGGAAAGTGCATCATTATGGTGGAATGCAATCAAGCAACAAATGGGAAAGGCCCAAAACTTTGAAGGAGTTCCAAAAGTTTATCAAAAGGAATTTCTTGCCACCTTAGTACAAAGCTAGAGCACGTCAACAACGGGACATGTTTCGCCAACTTGGCAAAGAGCCTATATGCAGGTATATGTGGAAAAAGTTTTGGCAAATTCTCATCCAATTATAAGCCATTAAAAGAGTGAGATCGAAGGAACAAAAGAAAAACTTTATTGCTAGACTGAATCCTAGTCCAAGGGAGACCACACCATCTCAAGATTCTCATGCTAAAAATTTTAAAACATTTCTTTCTTTTTGTAAGTTTATCAGGAAAACCAATGATACTAAAGGTGTTGTTTCTAACAATGATAATCGTGGTGCTAACAACAACAACAACAAAACGGGTGATAACGCAAGCAAGATTCCGTACCTATAAATATGACATGCTATAATTGTCAATGAAAAGGACATATCGCACCCAATTGCCTAGAGAAGAAGAAGCAACCAACAGCAAGGACCAACATAATTAATGGCAAGGATGATGACTTCTCTCTTGAGCAAGAGGCTAATTTCAAACATGAGGATATTTTGGATGATCTCGGTATGCCTAAACCTATTATAAATAAAGTTTCACCTCATACGCTTCTAAAAATGAAAGAAAAAATTAAGGACAAGGAAGTAAATATATTGCATGATGACAATAGTACGCATGATTTTATTTTCATGCATGCTCTTAAATCGAATGCTATTCCTTCAAAGTATAAGATCAAGACTATTTTTCAAGGAACAAAGTAGAACTGCACTAAGGAAGCGAAAGATGTGGTTTTATCAATTACACCATATAGGCAATCTCACACTTTTCTTGTTACACCTTTGCACTCATATGATGTTATTCTCAGTATGATGTTATTCTCACACTTTTCTTGTTACACCTTTGCACTCATATGATGTTATTCTCAGTATGCCATGGAAACACGAGAACAATCCTTGCATTGATTATGATTCTCATGACTTACCTTTTGCATTCAATGGTGAGAATGTATGCTTGAAAGGATTAAGAAAACGTAGTGGTTGTGCACTCCTTAGCCATACTACCCAAGCTAAACGAGGCATGTAGAAAAAGGAAAAGACTTATCTAGTCATGGTTAATGAGCTTACTCCTTCTAACCAATTTCCAAGGACACATCACATGAGACATTCATTTCACAATTTTCAGATTGTTTTATAAATGAGTCCCCTCCTTGATTGCCTAATTCTAGACCAGAAGACCATAGGATAGATATTATCCCTGGTAGTATTCTGCCTTATAGAGCTCCTTATAATGTAATTTTTCTATAGTAACAAGAGCTTAGATTGAGGACCTAAAAAGAAGAATGGAATGTTCTGCATGTTCATAGACTACTACCTAGCTTTAAATAAGAAAATTGTCAAGAATAGATATCCTATCCCACACGTGGATGATCTCTTAGATAAGTTAAGAGCAACCAAAGTGTTTTCCAAAATTGACCTTAAATCAAGTTATCATCAAGTTAGAATGGTCGAAGATAAAACTACCTTTTGCAACATCTCATTATGAGTTTTTAGTGATGCCTTCTCAACTTACTAACGCTCCGGCTACATTTTCAAGAACATCTTAAGTTAGTAGATGAAGAAGAACATCTTGTGCTTGAGTCTATCATTGACCATGAGACCGCCACCACTACACGCACTTGCAACACTTATGTTAAGTATCTTATTACTTTCAAGAATCATCCTATTGAAGATGCTGAATGGTTGCCATAAAGGTTTGGGTGTTAGCATGATAAGTTGGCTATGTTGGGGCAGTTTAGACAAAAGTGGGACATTTTTAAGCTTCCCAAATCCATGTCCAACGTATCTCGCGTGAGTTACACATAACTAATCACACATTGCCTCATTGCCATGCCCACATATCTGGCTTGAGATATGTGGCAGCCACGTACGTCAAGCAAGAATTGCCACAACATATCTCGGGCGAGATACATGGCATAATGACGAGGCAATCTAGTCAACATCTCAACGTATCTCGAGCATGATATGTGGAGATGCTAACTAGACTGCCCAGTCATCATGCTATGCTAACTCAATATGAATAACTCTATCTTGGGCAAGATACAAAAATTGAAATAACATATCTTGGGTGAGAAACAAAAAATGAAATAATGTATCTCGGGCGAGATACGAAAAAATAAAAAAATGTTTCTTAGGCATAACACAAAAAATGAAATAAATCTATCTTCGGCAAGATATGAAAAATGAAATAAAGTATCTCGGGCAAGATACAAAAAATGAAATAGTATATATATCTCGAATGATAAAAGAAAAATGAAATAGTTCTATCTCGACTAAGATACAAAAAAATGAAATAACGTATCTCAGATGAAATATGAAAAATGAGATAATATATATATCTCAAACGAAATACACACACACATACACACACACACACACACACACATATATCGGAATAAATACAAAAATTAAACTTAATATATCTCAAAGCGAGAAACCAAAAATAAATATAAACGTGTCTCGAGAAAGATATTATGTATTCTAGCATTATCTATCTCGATCGAGAAACGAGAAATGAAAACAATGCGCAGGACAAATAATTAAATAGAAATGTGTCTCGGGCAAGATATATATTTTAATATTTTCTTGTGCGAGATTTAAAAAATAAAGAAAATGTTGTCGATGGCCATGTTTCTCGCTCGAGATAGCTGGGCCCTAAAATGAAATAAAGAAAATGTTATCAGTGGCCATGTTTCTTGCCCAAGGTAGCAGGACCCTAAAATTCCTAATTCTTTTCTTCTTCCTCACATTTTTTCATGTGCACTATCCCTACCTCATCGTATTTGCCTATCTTTCTCGGGCTATCGAGCACCTATGGTGGCCGACATCTATTGTCATCGCCCGAGCTGTCGAGGGTCCCCCCCGAGATGTGCTGTGTCGAGAGACGTTGTTGCCTAGATGCCCCACCCTCTCTCCCTTTTTCCTTTCATTGCTTAAAGATCACACATAGAAAGAGAGTGCGAATGAGGGAGAGATTGAAATTAAAAAAATACAGATTAAGCGAGTACTAAAGAGAGCGAAGATTGAGAGAGAGAAATAAACAATGCAGATTAAATGTGTACTAAAGAGAGAGATCGAGATGAGAAAATAAAGAAATACAGATTAAGCGTGTACTAAAGAGAGATATTTAAAGAGAGAGAGAGAGAGAGAGAGAGAGAGAGAGAGAGAGAGAGAGAGAGAGAGAGAGAGAGAGAGAGAGAGAATATTAAGCATGCACACTGTCCTAAAAGAAAACAAAGCTATCTCACTTAGGTGATATAACTATATCCATGGAATACCAAGAAACATGGAACATGAGAGAGAGAGAGAGAGAGAGAGAGAGAGAGAGAGAGAGAGAGAGAGAGAGAGAGAGAGAGAGAGAGAGAGAGAGAATATTAAGTGTGTACTAAAGACTCAATGGGATGGCATATCTCATCATCAAACGGAAAATAAAATAGAAACGAAACAAACCTATCTCACTTGGGTGATACAAAATTGCCATGGAATCCCATCATGAAATACCAAGAAACATGGAACATGAGAGAAGCATCAACCCCCAATATATAGTATACCACTCTCCAAAATATCAAGCATGGGGCTAATGCATATGGCCGAGAGGTCTCCCTCAACTACATCACGTGGAGAGAGAGAGAGAGAGAGAGAGAGAGAGAGAGAGAGAGAGAGAGAGAGAGAGAGAGAGAGAGAGAGAGAGAGAGGAGAAAGAATGAACATTAGGGAAAATTTGGACTCAAATTGGGCACTTTAAGGATTTTTACACATTCTCTCTCTACAGAAATGGGTTCATGGTGGTAAAAATTTTACAAATCAACTCAGAAGTGATTAGAGTTTGGACATTTAGAATCTACTCTTCGAGACCTTTTTAATCATATATAGCATTATGGGCAATTTTGCATATTCAGAAGTCCCCAAATTTGGTGATGATGTGGCATGTAACATGCCACACCAAATTTGGGGACTTCTTGAATATGAAAAATTGCCCATCATGCTATATATTATTAGTAAGGTCTCGAAGAGTAGATTCCAAATGTCGAAACTCTGCTTACTTCTCTGAGATGATTTGTAAAATTTTTACCATGAGCACATTTCTATAGAGAGAAAATGTGTACACCCTAATGTGAGGGGAGAGAAAGAGTGGGAGAGGGGGGAGATAGATAATGTGAGAGCGATAAATATTGAGAGAGAATGAATGATAAAGAAAATGTGTGTGTGTGAGAGAGAGAGAGAGAGAGAGAGAGAGAGAGAGAGAGAGAGAGAGAGAGAGAGAGAGAGAATATTAAGTGTGTACTAAAGACTCAATGGGATGGCATATCTCATCATCAAACGGAAAATAAAATAGAAACGAAACAAACCTATCTCACTTGGGTGATACAAAATTGCCATGGAATCCCATCATGAAATACCAAGAAACATGGAACATGAGAGAAGCATCAACCCCCAATATATAGTATACCACTCTCCAAAATATCAAGCATGGGGCTAATGCATATGGCCGAGAGGTCTCCCTCAACTACATCACGTGGAGAGAGAGAGAGAGAGAGAGAGAGAGAGAGAGAGAGAGAGAGAGAGAGAGAGAGAGAGAGAGGAGAGAGGAGAAAGAATGAACATTAGGGAAAATTTGGACTCAAATTGGGCACTTTAAGGATTTTTACACATTCTCTCTCTACAGAAATGGGTTCATGGTGGTAAAAATTTTACAAATCAACTCAGAAGTGATTAGAGTTTGGACATTTAGAATCTACTCTTCGAGACCTTTTTAATCATATATAGCATTATGGGCAATTTTGCATATTCAGAAGTCCGCAAATTTGGTGATGATGTGGCATGTAACATGCCACACCAAATTTGGGGACTTCTTGAATATGAAAAATTGCCCATCATGCTATATATTATTAGTAAGGTCTCGAAGAGTAGATTCCAAATGTCGAAACTCTGCTTACTTCTCTGAGATGATTTGTAAAATTTTTACCATGAGCACATTTCTATAGAGAGAAAATGTGTACACCCTAATGTGAGGGGAGAGAAAGAGTGGGAGAGGGGGGAGATAGATAATGTGAGAGCGATAAATATTGAGAGAGAATGAATGATAAAGAAAATGTGTGTGTGTGAGAGAGAGAGAGAGAGAGAGAGAGAGAGAGAGAGAGAGAGAGAGAGAGAGAGAGAGAGAGAGAGAGAGGAAATGATAGAGAGGAGAGAGAATGAATGATAGAGAAAATGTGAGAGAAAGAATGGGGAGAGAGAGAGAGAGAGAGAGAGAGAGAGAGAATGAGAGAGAGGAATGACCTTTTGGCTACATGGCACCCCGTATTTTTTATCATGGCTCGTGAGGCACTTCTAGAGACCATCCCCAAGATGATTGTGCTCTTAGAGGCTTCCTGCAGTTAGCTTTGTGGGACAAAGAGATTCTTATCCCTCCACTATGCATCTTGTTGCATCGTTGAAGAGTATGATTGAGGAGTCTACGTTCCCTCGATAATGTAGTCTTTGACAGTATGGCTACTAGAGATGCAGTAGGGTGGATGGGTGCGTTGTGACTTATCTCATCGAGAGGTATCCAGTCTACTTGCTATTAGAGAGAGGACATCATAGATGTTTGTTTGTAAGGATGGGTGAGAAGCAACTGTAGGGCCTCTTAAGGTAGCTTGGTACACCCATGATGCATCTATGGTGCCATGCACCATCATCATGAGATTACTACCGAGTTTGTGTTGGCACACTCAAGGTAGATTACCATGATCATTTGACTTAGCACTCGCCATGGTGTAGGGCAACTTCAAGATGAGGACAGGCAGCTAGGGAGTAGGCTAGGCGTCTCCCCACTGCACTTTGCACACCATGTCATTTTTGGAAATGGTCCCTTTCACCACAGTGCATGAGCTTGGTGTGTCACTAGTTCCATCATGCTATAGACTCCATTCAACACATGGTGGCTCTCTTCTGGGAGCCACCATGGTATTCTCCCAAACCCTTCTAGAGTAATTCAATTATGACGTGTATTTCTACATTGGGGAGTTTTTCACCAATAGTTTATCTTGTTTGTGCAGGGCCCCACACTGTTTCACACACATGCTTCTACTTCAAGCCAGGCCATGGGAGAGACTTGAGGTAGCATCACCTTTCCCTACACCCCCTAGTCATGTGAGTGTGTTGTTTTAATTAATTTCCCTTGCTCAAGTTGCTTTCTTGTATTTTTCTTAATATTGATCACTTTCACTTTTTAGGATGCCGACCTAGATGAGCTGGGACAACAGATGTCTCAGCTCCCTTTAGAGTTGCAGGAGCATGACCAGGAGCTGGAGCGCTAGAGAGAGTTGGTCCGTGGTGGTGGATCTAGAGAGACGAATCACATACTACCGAGCGGAGCACTATATGAGGGAGTGAACCAGACTTGGAAGAGATGCAACCCACCACCATCATGTGATGCCAAGCATCGCAATTAGGGATTTCACTGACGTAAATGAAAACATGTGAACATGTTAATAACATATGTTAATAACACAAAAAATCTTGTGATCACATTTTATATTCACAAAGCTTTCACAAGGGCCTAAAAAAATTATCTTTGTGGGGCATAAAAAATCTTCTTAGGTGGCCACTGACCTGCTATTATGTGAAGATGGTAACATGAGAACATGTGAATAGCTTATTCCCATGTGTAGACAAGCTTTTAAGGGGTTCCCAAATGGCAAGTGACCTGTTATTTTGTGAACGGTAACATAAGAACATGTGAATAACTTGTTCACATGTGTTATTATCACAAAAAATCTTGTGATCACGTGAATATTAAATCCTTGAGATTCGCAATCTATCCCCTACCACCAAGCTCTTTGGTTGCGAGACCACACTAGTCCCGCAACTACCAAGTTTGCCTCAATGAATTTAACACTTGGGGGTGCTACACATTAGGGTGCCACCACCAAGTTTTCCTTTACTGCTTTGTCTACTCGTCGACAAAGTGTTTGACCTGTCACTATAGTGTAGACTTTGTTCTATATCACCTTTGGGGGATAGATAACTTGTACCCAAGGTCAGCAAGCAGAGCAGTGATCGTGGATCTTGTCACATCACGGAGGCCCATCGGTACCACTAATCATCAGCAGGCTATCCTAGATATCATGGGACTAACGATGCCAGAGGATTTTGAGATTTCCATACAAATGGATTTATCATCCCAAGAGGAGGAGGCACATAGAGCACGATGGGCTTGCATCGATGAGGTTATTTTGCATGCTAGATAGGTGGCTTTAGGCACCCCAGTCAGAGCAGTAGGGAGCTTGGCGGACCGAGGGCTCAAGATGCATCTAAGGTCAGAAGAGCAGTCTACGCATGGTCATTTTTCTACTCGGATGTACATTGACCTCCACTTATGGGAGATGAGGCATGAGCATAGAGATGCTATGATTGACCACTAGGAGCTTAGTGATGCCATGGATGAGGGGAGTCTAACTCAGAGGACCATTGCACAGTGGGTAGTATAGGAGCCGAAGGAGGATGCAGTGGTGGCGGGCATGTACTCCTAGAGCTTACCAAGTCCTCTCAGATGAGGATTAGCCATCATGTAGATGTATATGCCATCATATTTTTAACATGTTTTATATGCCAATTATATATGTGACCTCATGTTTCTATATATGACATCCACTAGTTTATTTGAGATTTTGTTTTAAAAAATGAACTATCTCATTTTTTCATTTTATATTTTTAAAAAGTTTGTATATGTAAGGTGCCATGGTCTTGGTCTTTAAGCTGGCTGTTTTTTACATAGGGGACTCCTTGGGCACATTGCAAAAAAGAGCGGGTGGCAACACACCATCACACCCATCCGGCGTCTGATGGCGGGGGTGAAACTTTGCAAGTAGGGGGAGAGAAACCCCATTGACCCACTCGCAATGTTTCACCCCCATAGGGTGATGTCTTTCCTAAACCTAATCTTTTGTGCCTAGGGGACCCCTTGGACACTATGCAACAAAAGAGAATGTGGCAACACACCTTCATGCCCATTTGACGTTCGATGGGGTTAAAACTCTGCAAGTGGGGGGGAGCATCCCCATTGGACCCACTTGTAATGTTTCACCCCCACCATCGGACGTCGGATGGGTGTGATGTCCTACCCAAACCTGCCCTTTTTTGCATAGCAGACCCCTTGGGCACTATGCAAAAAAGAGCGAGTGCCAACACACTGTCATGCCCATCTAGTGTCCGATGGGGGTGAAACTTTGTGATCCCGCTCTTTTTTGCATAGGGGACCCCTTGGGAACATGCAAAAAAGAGCGGGTGGTAGCAACACATCATCATGCCCATCTGGCATTTGATGGGGGTGAAACCCCATGAACCCACTCATAAAGTTTCACCCCCATGGGATGCCAAATGGGTGTGATTTCCTACCCAAATAAGAGCGGGTGGCAACACATAGTCACGCCTATCTGGAATCCGATGGGGGTGAAACTTTGCAAGTGGGGGGGAAGCAACCCCATGGACCCACTCACAAAGTTTCATCCCCATCGGACATCACAGATGGGTGTGAGGTTCTACCCGAACCCGCTCTTTTTTGCATAGGGGACCCCTTGGGCACTATGCAAAAAAGAGCGAGTGGCAGCACACTGTTATTCCCATCTAACATCCGATAGGGGTGAAACTTTTCAAGTGGGGGGGGGGAGTAACCCCATGGAACTACTCGCAAAGTTTCACCCCCATTAGGCACCCCATGGAACTACTCGCAAAGTTTCACCCCCATTAGATGGGTGTGATGTCCTACCTAAACCTACTCTTTTTTGCATAGGGGACCCCTTGGGCACTATGCAAAAAAGAGTAGGTGGTAACATGTCATGCCCATCCATCTGATGGTGGCGGTGAAACTTTGTGAGTGGGGGAGAGTAGCCCAATGGAACCACTTGCAAAGTTTCACCCCATCGGACGTCGTGGGTGTGATGTCCTACCTAAACTCTCTCTTTTTTACATAGGGGACCCCTTGGGCACTCTAAAAAAGAGCATTTGGCAACATACCGTTCATGCCCCCCAATGGGGGTGAAACTTTGTAAGTGGGGGAAGCAACCCCATGTACTAACTCACAAAGTTCCACTCCCATCGGCGGATGTCGTATGGACGTAAAGCTCTACCCAAACCCGCTCCTTTTTGCATAGGGAACCCCTTGGGCAGCACTGTGCAAAAGAGTGGGTGGTAACACACAGTCATGCCATTCGATGTCAGATGGGAGTGAAACTTTGTCAGTGGAGGGAATAGCCCATGGACTGACTCACAAAGTTTCACCCCCTATTGGATGGGTATAATGTCCTACCCATGGATCCATTCACAAAGTTTCACCCCCTATTAATGTCCTACCCATGGATCCATTCACAAAGTTTCACCCCCTACCCATGGATCCATTCACAAAGTTTCACCCCCTATTGGATGGGTATAAAGTCCTACCCAAACCCACTCGTTTTTACATAGGGGACCCCTTGGGAACTATGCAAAAAAGAGTGGGGGGCAACACACTTTGCGGTGGGGAGAGAAGCCTCCCCAAACTAGTGGGGGTGACACTTTGCGGTGGGGAGAGAAGCCCCCCCATGGATCCACTTGCAAAGTTTCACCCCCATTAGACACCAAATAAGTGTGATGTCCTACACAAATATGCTCTTTTTTGCATAGTGTCCAAGGGTCTCCTATGCAAAAAAGAGCGGCTTTGGGTGGAACATCACACCCATCTGATGGGGGAGAGACGTTATGAGTGGGTCTATGGGGTTGCTCTCCGCCACTTGCAAAGTTTAAACCCCCACCTGCTAAGAGAAAGATACAAAATATATGGGAACAAATTAAAAGCCAACTTATAATATATATGGACAGAAGATACAAATTGAGAGAATGATACAAAATGAAGGGCCCTAGATACAAAAAAAGAGAGGTAGGAGACTTCAATATCAATCCGTAGTCTCTCTAGCTTTGAGGGTCTCCAAGATGCTCACATGCTTGTGTTAGGCTAGGGTCCACTGTGGGGGGCTTCCCTTCTTGTTGTTAACTTGCCGAAGCATGAGTTTCACAGCAAGAACTAGATGAGAGTATATAATCACCTCCTTGCTCCACTCATACTACACAAACTCAATGTTTCCCTTCTGCATCTAACACTGCACATAGTAGTGACCTATAACTATCACATTGTGGGCATCAAATGAGAATCCATAATCATCTGTACTCAAGGGTGAGTGCACCACAAAATGTAGTAGTACACCTCCTTCTTGATGGAAAAAACATCACCCACTATCAAAATATCTATCAACAATCATGATCTGCCACATCAGGTAGTGTGCGAGGATCAACAGTGGTGGGGGGTAATGCTCAGCCTCAACACCTTCTCCAACTAAGGATCAGCCCACTCTCACATCTTGCATATAGTGAGTAGTCACCATCGATGCATGTTCCACAAAAGCATGAATGATGCGATGCAAAGATGTTGGGGTATAGTTTAGAGAAGCACCATCAATGTCACTACTATCAACACACCAAAAGAACCTCCTAACAATCCTGGCATCTCGCTGGGAAGCAAGAGGTAGCATTAGTGGTCAAATGCGCATTGCACCAATCCACTACCTCACACATGTCTCGAGAGTGCTCATTGTCACTCACGGGGTAGAGCTAGTGACATCTCAGGGTGCGTTTAACACATGCACCTGCACCATTGTGCTACCCCCTTTCCATGCCTTACTACTTGAAGAAGCTCCAAATCGCTTGGTAGCCTATCATGTGATTCCAGAATATAGCTAATGAAGGCTGCCACAAAATTGTCGGTCCTGCCACTTGGCACCCTGAGCATGATGTATGTAGTCATATACAAAAGATGTAAATGTGCTTATGAACTTGTCACACATGCCAAATGGTGCTCCACTAGCTGTAATATCCTCGACTGCTCATGTATCACATACTCATACTGTTGCCATGTCACCACCTCAGCTCTGCCACCAAGGAATCCTCCTCACACAAGTGAAGCATGGCCAAAGCTACCACACACAACGTACATGTCCTTATGACACAAGCCATCCCATGGTGGCAGATGACATCCTCCACCCGCAGGCATCATAGCAAGTAAATAAAATCCCTTAAGCTATAAGAGACCACCCCCCGATGCTAGACAAGCCATGAGAGACATCATACAAAATCTTAAATCCAATGTGGTGAGGCCTACAAAGACATGTGTCATGCTGCCTCGACTAGCGCACAAACCAAGGCTTCCAAGCTGGAATTAATGTTGTGGTTGATGGTGATCTCAGGGTTTGAAGACCTAAACTCAAAGTACAACTATGTCTATGTCATATCAAGAAAGCAAGCCACATGCACTATCTAGTCCCCAAAGACAAACCCTATGTCACAATGCCTTCTTGTACTCTGGTGATGCACGATAATGCTCCTCCTAAAACCTCTCTATCATAGGCCTCATCTTAGCATCAAGTGCATCTAGGTGCATGACCATTACTAGCCCAAGAGAAAATTATAGAGAAACTTAGGATCAATTAGTGGTGTAGAGAGGGAACAACTAGCATCAAGGATGGGACTAGACAATAGCTTCATAAATTGGATGGAGAAGGAACTACAATTTTCAAGAAATGAACTCAAATAGCATACCCTTCAAGCTGAAAAGTAATCATTACTTGGACCAAGAAAACCAACCAAGGATGAGAAAAATAAGAAATGGCTAAATATATATACACATGCGTAACTCAAGGTAAATAAAGTATCTCAAACAAATGCTTTCATCATCTACATATCTCTCATGGAGTTCAAGGAACCCCTCTAACATCATCAAAGCCATCAATGTGATAAGAATTAAGGGGTTCACACGTGAAAAACTAGGTGAGATAGTCACACCATGATTATCTCAAAATGGTCATATGTATAAAAATTAGTCAAAGTGGTAAGATTGACCTCATGTAAAAGCCTTCCAAATAAAGAATTGGATCTCTATATTAGCTGGACAACTACCAAAAAACATTACATTTTTACACGTGAAAAACTAGGTAGAATTCTAGACGTGACTAATTTACTAGTTTTTCACGTGCAAAAAAGAGGGTCAAATGAAGAAACCACGGTAACAAGAGCTTACTCTAGGGCCATTAGGAGAAATATACACTCTCCATTTTTTCCCTTAAGGGATTTCTCTCTCTTCCATAAATAAAGGAAAAATGGTGAAAAATCTTATAATATTACCATTCTCTCTCCTCTTTTAAAATCAAGGAGATCTCTTTATATTGTTTTTATAAGAGATTCACCTATTATTTTATTATAATACTGTCCCATGTCCAAATTTAGGATCACTGTCCTCAAAATTTAATAATGCTCTATTTGATCTAAAAACATGAAGCATGTAAGATGTGACACTCGTAAATACTTACATGGCTTTTCAGCTTCTAAATCCATCCAATTAGCCCATGCCCTTCTCTATGCTCTAACAATGTGGTTATTAATTTTTGTCATTTTTCATTGAGTATAGAGGGGTTTATGAAAATTTTTTCCTCATTTAGAGACCTCTAGATTTTTAGAATAAGAAAAAGTGGGTTTTTAGCTTAGGGTGATTTTACTATGAGATATGCTTTAGTTTTTATTTGTACAGAGAAAATTTAAATCTTTGTTTGTTTCCTTTAGTAGCTCTGCTTAAAAGCTTCCTTTCCTCCCTAAACCACATTAATGACTTTAGATCTTCTCAATATTGGGATCTTTGCTCTTCTAAAGGGCATGTTGATGTATTTGGTGCCATTTAGTTGGAACAACATATTCATCTTCCCCTTAAATCATCTTTGTGTTTGTTAATCTCTGTAAAAGAATCAAAGGAAAAGAGAGAAATGGAGAATGTACATCTTGTTATGTGTTATGCTTTTTTGTTATGGTTTTAAAATTTTGTCTAAGTTATTATGTTTACTTTCCTATTTTAACCATCTTATTATTCTAAATGTGATTTAGTCATGTGTGAAGTTGGTCAATAGTTGAGCTTAATGATGTTATTTTTGTGTTAGTTGGGTTATTCTCATTAGTGATTTTCTGAGTGAAACAAGTGCGTGAAAGATAATTATTGATTAACAATTATGATTAAGTTGTGTTATTTGTTAAATTTTTGAGTTATATAAATGTAAAAAAGTTGATTTTGGGTTAACAATTATGTTTAATGATGTTTACTTTCTCATTTTTACCATCTTATTGTTCTAAATGTGATTTAATCATATGTGAAATTGAAGTCAATAGTTGAGATTAATGATGTTATTTTTATGTCATTTATTGAAACAAGCGTCTGAAAGATAATTGTTGATTAAAAGTTATGATTTAGTTATGGGTTATATTGAAGTCTAGATTTGTGCTCAATAATGTTATTTCTGGTTAAAGTTTTGTTATTTGTTGAAATTTTGAGTTATACAAATGTATAAAAGCTAATTTTAGGCTAATATTTATGTTTAATGATGATAGAATGTTGCTATTGATTTTAGGATGCAGGTTGAGATAGGAAGAGAGATATTTACTTCCAATTGGATGCTGATTTGCACCACAATACAAGAGAAAGGTAACAAGTGAAAGGTAGCTAGATTAAATTCAACAAGAGAGGAATGCAGGAAAAAAATGTCAATTTTTGGGTTGAGGGGTGTATTTATCAACCCGATCCCTTACATCTTTTATTAAGTATGTGTGTAATTTGGATACACTAAAAGGATGTGTGATCCCTTACATCTTTTGTTAAGTATGTGTGATCCCTTACATCTTTTATTAAGTATGTGTGATCCCTTACATATTTTATTAAGTATGTGTGTGATTTGGATACACTAAAAGGATTATAATGCAAGCTCATAGTGTTTACACATCTGTTTAGCGCAGCATAATAGGCTTGGATGCAAGGATCAATGAGCTCACAAAATTACTACGTGAAAAGGAGAGAGAGTGTCAGATTCTACAAGATGAGATGCATGTTATGGAAAATGTGGTGGTGCATGGTGTCATAGTGCATGTTGTCAAGGTAGACAATGTAGAACTATATTATAGAATTTAGGCTTTGGAAAAGGAGAACAAAAAAGATTGCAGTGATGTTTGCAAAGATCCTTGTTACTCGACCCTCAACAAAAACCAAAGAAGCACGTGAGTGCATGAGGCTGCTCAAACCACAACATGAGTTAACCAAAGGGAGGAGTGTGTAGTATAATCGGTGGGTTTATGCACAATGTGAAAATATGAGGAATATATTTTTCAACCCAAGTGAAGAGGTTGATGATGTAATTACAAAGGTCCTAAGAAAAGGTATGGTGAAGTCTACATTAGAAAACCCCAAATTCAAAACCATTAGTGATGATGTTGTAAGAGTATGCTTGAAGGGGTATGCAATACCTTCATAGCTATAGATGCTCAAGGCATATGTGATAAGGTACGGATTAGCTCTTCATTTTATGCTATGATTTATAAGCAATTGGATGTAGGGTTCAAGGTTGTGCCTAACAAGAGGCCCATCCCCAAATCGTTCCATGTCAAGAAGGCATAGAAAGATCTTAATGTAAAATTATTAGACATAATTGGTGAGACAATGTATTTGGAACATACACAGATGCTAAAGTATGGATTAAAGGAAGTGCCCTTAAAATTTCATGTAGACAATAACTTTATATTGAATGTATGTAAGCTACAAGTAGAATGATGAAGTTTTATGACATGTATATGGAAGAGTGCATACGGTAAGCTTTAATTTGTTTTAAAGCTTGATGAGACTGAAGTCGTTTTAAGGGCCAAAAACTCAAATGTGTTAGCTTGACACTAATGAATAGGGCATTGGATTCCCAACATCAATTCAAAACATCCAAAATATTTCAGTGTGTAATCAGATAATGAAATATGGTGGCTTGATGCATTTGAGGTGCCAAAGGACCATGAAGAACTGGATATTTTTTAACTTAACAGAGAAACCAAATATTATACCGTGGCAAATCAGTTAGTGAAGTTAAATGCATGTTGATAGATCTGGTGAGACGACTTGTTGTTGGTAATTTAAAAAAGTTAAAATTATATTTGGTGTTTTAAATTCAACATCATCAACTGAGTTCCCTTGCTTATATTGCATACAATCTAGAAATAAAGATAAGGATGGGAAGAAACATTGGATTATTAGAATAAGATAATGTAGTACTAAAACACGTCACCAACGTGTTCAAAAAATAGAAAGTTGGTACCATTAGATCCTAAGTAAGATCCTAGTTTAAAAATACCCTTGACAAGGGTCCACTTTTACAATTCACATTGCATAGTAAGAATAATAGAGAAGTTGGTGGTTGAGTAAGTGCATTTTGCTACAAGATGTGTCCTACTTTAGATATTGATGCAATATGCAAGAAGGTAGAATAAGTCTTATCCCGATGGATTACCTACTTTAGATGCTGATACAACAAGCAAGAAGGTAGAATAAGTCTCATTCCACTGGATTGCACCGGGGCCAAGTAGAAATGAGAAAACGTTAGAAAAGAACTCTGGAAATTTGCCATACAAACCGTGTTTTGGGAGAGTGAAGGCTAGGTGTTTTGCCTACTTCAGATGCTGATGCAACATTTAAGAAGGTAGAATAAGTCTTATCCCGATAGATTTCACCACCAAGGCCAAGTAGAAATAAAAAGGGCGAGAAAAAGTCAAAAAAGAGTGGAAATTTTCCATGTAAACCGTGTCTTGGGCAAGGCTAGGAAATTCTTATCTCCACTGCGAGATAAAGATGGTAAGTTTCTTATAAAACAACTGGAGAAGTACAAAGCATGGAAAAAACCACACGTGGCTATCCCTGATCAGAGTAATGGGGGACATACGTGGATAGTAAAGGCAAATGTGTGGATTATACTCGATAAATTGGCACCAGTTTTGTAAAAGATGACATTCGATTCCAATGATGCCAATGCATTTAAAGACGTGGTAGCAAGCTTTCATAACTCAATGACAGAGGCATGGACTTCAAATTGTATCACACACTATATGGTATGATTGGTCATCATTTTGTTTTAATGTGAATGTCAAATTTTGAGTTTAATTGTGGATCCTGTGTTTTTTAATGCAACACGTACTTGAGGCTCATGGTCCATACTTTGTTAAACAAGGAATTTTGGTGATATGGTCCACACAAGACATGGAGCAATCCCATTGGCAAGCTCACCCCTACACATTCCAAAAAGCAACAGCACATGGATATGGAATCAATGATTCCAATTCTACGAGGTAGTTACTCCAATGGCAGTGGTATAGGAGAATAGAGATAAGGTACGGGGAAAATTTAATAAAGTCAAAATCCAATGATATAAAAGCTATTCATGGGGAAATATATAAAGTCAAGAAAGCAAGAGACGAAAATAGCATGGCTAGAGAACATCATACAGAATTGTTGAGACAACCCAAGAGAGAATCAGTAGCGAATGAAAACATCGAGTCATGAAAATGATTCAAAGTTCTAATTAAGAAATAATAATATTTTATTCTTATGAGAGTACCAGAGCAATCCAATGTTTTGAAGAAATAAGTGTTTGCTAAAGTCAACGTGGATAACTTTTTCAAAGTGTTCATAGTGTTGATATTTTTTAATAGTAAGTATCAATAACTTATAGAGTAAGCCCCATTTATAAATGAAGGGGCTTCTTTTATTTCTCTCATTTCCTTCTAGCTTGTGAGTATGACATGTACCAAAGCAGTGTACAAAGAAGATGCTTACCAAGACATCGGTTCATTCATCCGGATCTACTGAACCTACTGGCATTGACAATGATGAAGGTCAAGCTCCTCCAAATGGGAAAGTTTCTCCTGCTACTTCAGTTAGTAAATCTCATCCTTCTATGCATAAGAAGAGAAGATGGAGACAAGGCACTACCGCTCTTTGTGAAATTAAGAAATTCCAAAATAATCCCGAGTCAATTATACCCAAGGCACCTTTCTCGAGGCTAGTGTAAGAAATATTATAAGATCTACAAAGGGGAAAGAACTACAGGTACTTTTCAAGAGATCAAGCATGTAATGTGGAGTGATGGCTAGCCCAAGTGTTGCTTGCTCATGCAATGGGGCCAAAACTTACTCGGTGGACCACCTTATGCATGATGGTCAGCTACATGCCCAATGCATCATATTCAAGAACTCGACTCGGATCTCTATTTTATTCGTAGGGTCTGTAACAATAGTGATGTATTTAACCTTAACCCTAATATGGTTTGAAGAGTTACATTAATGCTCATGTATCACTTTGTGTTTTCATGTTTTTGTTATGTTCTACTACTCAACTCGTGGTACTTTTTGATGCAATGTACCGGATTTGGAATTACTAGTGAAAATTTAAGTTTCTTTTATTTCCAATATTATGCGCTGATGTTTTGTATATGTTCTTATATTTTCATGATAAAACAATTTGCATGTGCATATGTAGGTGTAGGTGAGAAAAATCAACGCATGGTATAGAATGATCAAAATGCGTTGAAATTTGTTCTGCATATAGATGATGTGGCTTACATAGCCCATATAAATTCTCAACCCCCATCTTAGTCATGTAGGGAACCCATCCACCCAAAGGCTCAAATGTGGGGGCTTGCTTTTTGAAGCAGAAGGCCCCCACATGTGAGCCTTCGAATGGGGGTCCTATAGGACTTTGATGGGGCTAAGATTTTATTTAGAAGGTGGTACATGATACATGTGTACCTACATAAAATTTGAGCTTATTCAGATTAGCACACGGGGAAAGTATTTTTATAAATTAAAAATGATCAAATTTATGTATTAAGCCAATGTTTAAAAAAGTGAAATTTCTCCTCATTTCTCATCTCTCATTTCTCTCTCTTACCTCCAAGAGCATGGCTCACACCAAGTAAAGAGAGTCTGGCCCCTGAAGGAGAGACCTAGAGCACCCCCCAACTACCACTATAGCAACATTGCAAGCACAGATGGAGGCTTTTTAATCCGAGTCAAGATTAACAATTATGCTCCTCCAATTGAGAACATTAATAAGTGTCATGCTACAAAGGCACTATAAAAGTTGTAACATTATGAGATATTGGCCACCCAAGGCCTTAGTTAGTAAGTTTTGGGCGCCCAAGTGTGAATAAGGGCCAATTGTACATAAGGTATTTTCTCATAATGAAGAGACACAATCCCCCTTTGTGCTACGAGAGTTCTTGCTTTGTCTTGAGAGAGAGAGTGTGTAAGAGAGTACTCTAACACATGTGCCTTCTCTATACTTGTATACTTGCATGCTTGTGTGGTGAAGTGAGAGAGAGGTATTGCCTCGTGTTACAGCGTGGAGGTGAAGCTTGGAATATTGGAGCTTCTCAAGTGAGCTTGGAGACCTCAGGGACATGAGCTCGGAGCATTAGTAAGTTCCCTATATGACAATTGTGTTCTATTGCTTCTTCCAAAGGTGAATGCATAGAGTTCTTTCTTGGAGGTGTGGTAGCCCATAACATTTTTGACATCGCTTCTGGGGAAAAACCTTTTTTTCTTCCATCCTCTTTGAGTTTCATCTCCCATTACACAAGTTTCATCATTGCCTTTACATTCTGGTAGTGCATTGTGGAATGAATGGATAAGGTTTGAGTGGAAGTGAAGGTTTGTGAGAAATTGGTTGTTTTTGTTGTGCGAGCAAGTATTGGGGTGACCTTAGAGGAAATCTCCACTGTTTTTTCTTTTCAATTTTGATGTTTGTATCACCAAACTTGTGAATGTGAACGAGTAGGGTGATACTTTGTTTTTGTTTCTTCAAAAAAATCCACAAAAATCATAAAAATAAGGAGCCATTGGTTGTGTTTTGAACTTGCATTACTAACATTCCTTATGTCTAGCACAATCATTTTGGAGAATTTGGATAGGTAATTTGCACCAAACTCCTCTCGGTCGATGTGGAAACTCCACACATGAAAGTGCAAGAAAATAGTTCACGACGTAAACTACTTCCTGCTATCTCACAGTGTGAATTGCTCCCGCAATTAGCGCCACAAATCACAGGATTACCTTGCAAAAAGTAGGGCGTCTTATCCTGACATCAATGACACAACGGGTCTGATAAAAGTGTAATCCATGAACTAGCAGAGAATGCTTCATGACGTGAAACACTATATAGTTCATGGCGTGAACGATTTAGATCTCACGACGTGAACGATTCTTGGACATCTCACGGCGTGAACCAATTAGATCTCACGACATGAACGGCGTATCTTTTCATGGCATGAATGGTTTACCATTTCACGACGTGAATTGTTTCTACAGTTTCTCACGATGTAACCAGATTTAGTTCACGAACCTAGTATTGTCAGATTAAGATCAGGGAAATGCCTTAATTAAGCACATTGAGACCAGTAAAATTAGATCAAGGTAACGCTGACTTGTGAATCCAAAGTAATTATTGGAGCACGTGAGAGTACAAAAATTAGTTCACAACGTGAACTACTTACCATTTCACGATGTGAACGATTCTCTGACATCTCATGACGTGAACTATTATCTGCAGTCTCACGGACATAGAAAACAAAGAAAAATCAGATCGACAGTACCTTACCAAAATTCAATTGGGGTAGCAAATTAGCTTATCAAATCACATTCACATGCACTTGAGGTCTGGAAAGCTTATTGGAGACAACCTCACTCCCGACAACAGTGTATCAAATCACCCAAGATCTTCCTATCAAAAGAGTGTTGGTTCAGGCCACTCAATGAGCACCCAATTGAGTGTCTTAAGGAATCTAACCACTGTCAAGATAAGTAGTGAAGAATTGATAAAAGAAGGGCTACGATTCTCCAGGTTTGGGGAAGAGGAGAAACCACCCTCCCCTACAAGATCTAGTGGTATCATTGATATAGCCTGGGGATTTTTCGGTCTCCAAAACAATGATGAAGCGCAATTTGTGGGCCTAGGTCCGTCAACTAGCCTTGGACTAGGTCCAAGGTAAGAATTACCAAACAACCTTCAAGTTCTAGGCTACCTAACAAAAATGAGAAGAGACTTGGAAAGCGTAGCCAGGGCCAAGTCAAGTATTCTTTCCAACCATAGAGGAAGTGGAATTAGATTTGAAAAGGGTTGAAGTAGAATGGCAACTGCGAGAATTGAACTTAGGGAAACAAGAGCTCAATACTCAAAGGGCTAGGACTAAACAAAAGGAAATGGGAAATGTGAATCTATTTCAATCACGTGGCAAGGAACCAGAAATAGTTATGGGCAAGACTGAGACATTCCAAATTTAGAGCCCATTAATGAAGAGCCAAGAGCGAAGGAAGGATTTGTTACCCAAGATGAAGGGGATAACCTACCAAGGGAAACTGGTGAAGTAGATGACCGCCCTATACACCAAGAAGGAAATCAAGCAAATGATCAATCATCCCACGTTCCTACAGGACATGGAGCTCTTGATTCTACAAAGGCGTACGGAGGCTGTTAATAATAATGAGCCATTTTAAAATGAAGTGGCCAGACGACCTATAGACCAAAAATGCCTAGAAGAGCCAATGTTGGAAGAGGAGGAGGTCTAGGTAGGGGGGAGTAGCTCCTCAAATACCAAGGGCGGATCCAAATGTAGATCTTAATGTGGCCACAAGGACAGATTTGTTGAATATGGCTACGTAAATGGGCTGAGGAATGGTCAAGGGACTAGGCACTACTCTAGAATCCAGACCATCCCAAATGAAGCCACACATCATTTCAAAGCTCATACAAAAGTTCTCAAGGGATGGGGACCCGATTCAACATGTGGAGATCTTTGAGTCCACATGCAAAACCTGCGGTCCAGTAAGTGATGTAACCATGATTCATGCCTTCTCACTGACCCTAGAAGGAAAAGCTCATCAATGGTTTCGAACCCTCAAGCCAAAAGATAAGATCAATTTTACTCGGCTCAAGAATGTGTTTGTGCCAAGCTTTGCCCGAAGTGGTGACAGATGGAGTCTTGTGGCACAACTGCATAATATCAAACAGAAAAAAATGAGTCTATACGAGACTATGTATCCTAGCCTCTTAGCGGAGGAGTCCGAGATCATAAAATACACGATTATCTAGTATTAGACCGATCGGCTACTCTAGATGCATGTTGTAAGTTGGCAATCGAATATGAAGACAATATGCTTGAATTGCCACAACCCTGAAGATGTCAAAATATCTTCGGTAGCATCGACTTTGCGAGTTTTGAGTCACCACGAAATAGGAACTCGGAGCAATCAAGTTGGGAACATGACTGTGGATGAACTCAGTAATGCCATAGTGGACAAATTGAAGGTGAAGGATGGAAGAGAAGCATCAGGGCGGCATGGGCATACCCATCTTTACCCTTGTAGGGATCTGGTATAGTGTTCTATGTGCTGATTGAATCACACTACCACTGAATGCCCAGAGTTAAGAGTAAGACCGTTACTCTATTGTGCTTATTGTGTATCATGACACCTCCATGTGCAAGTATCCGAGGTTACAAACCGTAGCACAACTGTCAACACCCAGAACACCACTGGCTTTACCAGCACTACCCATGCAAATCACTGCAATTGTAGGACAGCCAAACCCTTTCCTATTTACCTAGGGGGATGTTTCAAATACATGACACTTCACCTCTGTCGCCACCTATTCTACCACCACAACCACCATAGGCTAAAATCAACCAAGTACTAATTGAGGAGCCATCAGCAGAGAGGATGTTGAAATGGTGTGTGAGGTAGAAATCAATGGTGATTACTATGAGGAAGTTGTGGAGATTGCACCAGAATTTTATGTCTTACAGAATAACACGCCAGCATTAGTGTTTCAAACCACAATTCAATGGAAAGGTAAGGACATAAACGCAAATATGAGGAGGGGCCACTACAATGTTTTGGTTGTGGTGGACCTCATCGAATAGTAGAATGTCCAAACAAGAATGTGGTTCATACGCATCAAACTTAGCAATTGACTGCACCACCTAATGACATGCCAATATTTACTTGTACTAAATGTGGGATTTATCATTTGATCAAAGATTGCTCATACCGCGCAAGTGGTTCTGCTTCCACTTCTAACCAGGCCACTATCTGGACCATAAGTGTGCAACCTGGAAACATCATGCCACTGAATGTCCTAACACGATCCCAAGCCCAACTAGGGGACAAAGGGAAGAAGCCACCACTTCTAGAATCGACAGGCTTAGCTTTGTCTCTGGCTTATTTTTATATTGTTAGTTTTTCTTATTTTTCTAGCCTTTTCTTATGTACATGAGCTAGCATATCTTGGGTTAGGGGTACATATAATTGTTTCAGCTTGTTCCCATTGATGTATCCTTCCATTTCGACCCCATCAAGGGTTTCAATTCTCACTCAGCCCTATGGAGTGATTTTTGTGACTTTGAATGTTCCCATACCACAAGTTTTTAACTTCGTTTTCTTGTTGAACCCAAGCTCGAACATAAGGACTAGATCTCCTTCCTGAAGTTCCTTCTCTTTAACAGTTTTTGTCAAACCAATTTTTTTCTACAAAACTTCTCAAACGTCAACCCATGTGATGGTACCAAATATGGTTTCATCTAGTTTTTCAATGTCAATCAGCATTTTAGTCATTGCATATTTCAGTTAGTCATTCCACTGATTGTAATCTTGAAGCTTTTTAGTACTACGTATTACATAAGTATCATAGCATCTACTCCATATGCCAACTAGAACGGTGTGTATCCATCAACAACTTTGTAAAAGTTCCATAGGCCCAAAGTGTCACCATAAGCTTGTGTTCCCATTTTTTGTTAGCCTTGACAGCCTTTTAAAGAATCTCACATAATGTCTTGTTAGTTCTTTTAGCCTGCAACAATTGGCTTGTGGGTAGGGTGAAGATTTTCAGTGAACCATCAAAAAATCCTTCAAGAGACACTCAATTACCTCGTTGATGAAATGTGGTCATTGATCACATTTACACTAATTGACAACTAAATCTAGAAAAAACTTTCCCATACAAGAATTTTGTTGCGGTACAACATCATCATTCCTAAAGGACTTGGTTTTTGCCCATTTATTGAAATAGTCTTAAGCCATAATAATGTAACATGCTTGGGTTTTTCGTGTAGTAGCACTAATATGTCCTATGAAGTTAATTCTCCATTTCTTAAAGGGTTTTGCAACTAAAGCATTCTATCTTTTTGTAGCGTTACAATAAATCTTTGACATTTCTCACAACCCTTTATAAATTCTATGGCATCACCAAACAATGTTGGCCACCATAATCCTGCTTCGAGAAATTTCTGAGCACCTCACCAACAAAATGTCCTCTTTTTATATCAAAGTGTGTTTCTTCTAAGACTTTTACAAATTCATCTTCCCTTATGCACCTTCTCAGTACATCACCTTCTTTGAGAAACAATGCACCTCACCAACAAAATGACCTCTTTCTATCTCAAAGTGTGTTTCTTCTAATACTTTTACAAATTCATCTTCCCTTATGCACCTTCTCATCAATACATCATCTTTAGATCTTTGTCTTACTATCAAAATTGATAAGGTGCAGTTAGCTTGTTAAGCCGTCGCATCTTATATTTGTTCAATAGGAAATTTGGTAAAATACCATAAATACAAAAATCTCATCGCATGAAAGGGTGTTCTTGGATTTTAAAGCTCTTTGAGAGAAAGAAGCTACCTCTCGCTTGCTCTGACACTCTTGTTTTTTGGGTCTTCATTTTTTGTTGTGTGGATGTGTGACAGCACATGAGCATAGTACATAGCATTTAATAATCATGAGTCATGACACTTAACACGTAACACATGACAAAATACATATGAAAATAATACATAAAGTATAGCTCATGACACAATTCTTAGAAGAGAAGAGCATGTTGATGGATTTCATAGCTTCTTAAGAGGAAAAGTGGCACTTCTCACACACACTCTTATGTGGTTCTTTTTTTTTGTGTGGGTGTGTGGCACATGGGCATTATACATAGCCAACGGAATAAAAATGTCCATGATATGACACATCAAATGCAAATGACCATACATATATATCACATCACAAGTAATAAATGAGAGATAGTGCATTGACATTATAAATAACTCATGACACATAATTCTTAGAAGGGAAGGGCATGCTAATGGATTTTGTAGCTCCTTGAGAGGAAAAGTGGCACTTCTCACACACACTCTTATATGGTTCTTTCTTTTTGGGTGGGTGAGTAACACGTGGAATTATACAAAATCAATGGAATAAAAATGTCCATAATATGACACATCACATGCAAATGATAATACATATATATCACATCACAAGTAACAAATGAGAGATAGTTCATTGACATTTCAAATAACTCATAACACATAATTTTTAGAAGGTAAAGGCATGTTAATGTATATTATAGCTCCTTGGGATGAAAAGCTATACTTCTCACACACATTCTTATGTGGTTCAGTGTGTGACACATGGGCATAATTTATAACCAATGGAATAATGTCCATGATGAGACACATCACATTATATCACATCACAAGTAGAAAATGAGAGATAGTGCATCCCCCTCTATTGATGAGGAGTGTCTTGTTATGATAACAGTATGTGAAGCCAAAGAGTTTTAGAAAGGTGCAACATAATAACCAAGCAACCCCTTCAAGTCTAGTATAGATGTCTTGAGAGAAGCCATACCCATGTGATAGGAATCTAGGAAAATGGATTATGGCCAAATTGTTTTCTTAGTGTGGCATTTGGTGATGTGATAATGGGCCTTTAAATGGGATAGAGAATCACCAAAACACTTCTGGGGGAGAGCATGAGTACATGCATTTCTAGTGACTCATCACATGAGGCTCTTAGCTTGAGGAAGACAAGAGTTGGAAGGCTACAAAAGTTAAGAGGCAATGTTCAATTATTAGCCTCTCAACCCATTTATCAAGCTAATCTCATATTTTTTTAGGTGACAATTTTCCTAATAATATACTCTAGCCTCTTAGCTTTTGTTTCTTTGCAAGATTGCAATCCCATGGATCACTTGTACACATTGAAAATGGCTATAAGGGCTATTGAGGCGTATTGTCTAACGATAATAGTTGAGTTGAGATTCCTAGTTTAAAAAGAAAGGAATATTTTAGTTATTTTATAGAGGGAGAGAATTAGTTAATGACATTCCTTAATGGCATTCCCCTTTATTAGTTAGTCTCCTCACAAGAATGTTGACTTGAGATAATAGTACGTGGTGTATTAGTTTTCTTGAAAATCTAATGAACTACCTCAAATACCTGAAAAAGAAAGGTAATACAAAAAATTACAAGATGATATTTCAAAGAAAGGGTCTTTATGCAAAAGGTATGTACTTATATTTAAGAGAGAGAGAGAGAGAGAGAGAGAGAGAGAGAGAGAGAGGAGGATGTGGAGGGGGAGGGGGATCTCTCACCCAAGGATCTCAAACATTGAAAAACTTCATCAAGCTCTTGATGCTAGTGTCTGAATGAAGTTCAACCGATTGTAGATTGCCCTTTCGTAAGTGGTATCTCCTTTTTATTTACAAAAAGAAAAATAAAGATCAAAAGTTTAATAAAGTAGGTAATTCATTCTTAATTTCAAAAGAAAAATAAAGATCAAAATTTCAATAAATTAGGTAATTCTTATGGGCTACTCCTGGTGAAGAAGATAACTAAGGACAAAAGACCATCTATAATCATGGTAACTCTACAATACCCAAGAATAGCTTAAGCTATGGAGGTTTAGCTCAGTGGTAGCACCCACATTAATGGAAGTAGAGGTTGTGAGTAATTCCTATTGTATGGTTATATACACAACTAGTATGTATCAACGGATCCTAATACCTTAATCGATAGATCATGTTCCTACACTAGTGGCATGTATTGCAGTATGAACTCTCCCATTGTTTTTTTGAAAAAAAAAATAGCTTAAAGTTATTTTGAATCACCAAGTTTTATATATAAAAAAAACACAACCTTTTGGTCCTCATTGGAAGGAATTTGTTATGTATGCATTTTTTAGAGCCAATGGTCTTAAGTCCGCAAGGAAGTAGAGGTTGTGAGTAATTCCTATTGTATGGTTATATACACAACTAGTATGTATCAAAGGATCCTAATACCTTAATAGATAGATCATGTTCCCTACACTAGTGGCATGTATTGCAGTATAAACTCTCCCATTATTTTTTTGGAAAAAAAATAGCTTAAAGTTATTTTGAATCACCAAGTTTTTTATATAAAAAAATCACAACATTTTGGTCCTCATTGGAAGGAATTTGTTATGTATGAATTTTTTAGAGCCAATGGTCTTAAGTCAACAAGGACATTGGGATTTTGAAATTCTCAAAAATAATTTTTCATGTTTACTATTACCCTTTAGTGTAATTTCTAATGGTGATAGAGAGATTTAAGGATAAGGTAAGGTGGGCTTATTAAGATCAAAGTGTATTTTGGTCTTTATATTTTCACATTAAAAGGTGTGAAAGAAGACATTTATACCATGATGTAGCTATTAGATGGATGAAAGGCTATACTTTGGGGATTTGCTGGCCCTATTAGGCAGTACCATTGTAACCAAAATTGTATTTGGTGCATAAATTTTTTAACTATAATTTTTTTCTAAGTGTGAAGGACTACTTGCATTTACCATTTATGAAATGGCAAGATAAATGAAGCTTGAACTACTATTGGATTTAGAGAAGAATTTTCCAAGCTAGATGTAGCTTGTTCATTTCACATGCTGTGTTTAGGACTGCCTTGGGTCCTTGGTTATGATGACAAAAGTATCCATTTTAAAAAAAATGTTTGTTATATCAACAACTTAATAAAGACATCCAAATGAAGCAGTGATGAGACATCTTGCAATTATTTTGCACTATAAAAAAACACAAGCATCCTGTCAAAAAACTGCAAATTAGCCTGGTTACACTCCACAAGGCCTAAGTAGGATGACCAACCATTAATATAGAATATCCATGTTCTCTCTCTCTCTCTCTCTCTCTCATATTCATACATACATACATGCGCACATGCGCACGTTCGGGCACATAGCAGTCCTCAATGAGTGATCCCTACTTTAAGTCACATCCCCTTCATTACCATGTGTTCCTAGGAACCACACATGACCTTAAAAATATTCAAAATGCAAGGAAAAAGGCAAGGTTAGAGAGCAAGCAGAATGTTAGCAATATAGGCAAGGACAAAAGCAAGCCCATTATTGAATATTTCAACCCCCAAAAAAACATTAACCTTCTGTCTTTTAGCTACATATAAAGCTAAAAGAAAATATACTTTGTAAATTTTCCTTTTTTCCATTGAGGCTAAATAAAAGCAATTTTATGTTTGAAAACATACTTTACTAGCTTCTCTCTCTCTCTCTCTCTCACACACACACACACACCCAACAAAGGCAGGCTGCTTACAGGAAAACTTTTCTCTTGTTCACCTTTGAGAAGGTAAATAAGTACTTACTATTCTACACTCCTCCTGTGGGGAAATGTGGGGAAACATTGCTCTCCACAAACATCTCAAAGAAAAACTTAGAAGGACCAAAAGATAGCAAAAAGTCTACAAAATCTTGAATCCAACATTACCCCCTCCCATCCTTCAAGTATTCATTAAGACATCTATTTCCCACTCAATCCTCAATAAAATGCTCCCATCAGAGACAAGCCCTCCAGCATGCATCGGAGATCCAACGTGAAGGCAGTGGTGAGATCTCACATCCCTGCATTGCACAAGAACACAAGCAAAGCATCAGGCTCTAGTCTTCTCTCCTTGAACTGGGTGCCTGCTCCTCCTGCCAAGTTGCTTGCCATTGCTTGTCATAGAAGTTCCACTCCTGAACCAGCTGCTTCAGGTTTTCAACATCCTCGTTCTTTCGGATGAATAAAACCCCCAGCACTGACACCAGCAAGAAAAGCTTGCCAAAAAAGTTGCTTGTCTGATCCACAAGTCCGGCTCCTGTCAGACTATCCACCACATACCCCATAAAAAAACCTACCATCGCAGCTCGCCCTGCAGGAAGGTTCACGAAAGAAAACTCAGCGTAGATTGACAATGCAATACATGAGAGCATACATATCAAAATGATCACCCATCATACCATTCAGTAGCTCTGCTTCTGGCAAGTGAAATCTCTTCACCCAAGCCCACCATGGAATGGTTGAAGTCTCAAAAACCACCGGATCGTTGTTCTTAGATGACTCAGGGTTCTCCTCGAGCCATTTCCTTCTGAGGACCTCTGCATCAGACGAGCATGCCAGAGGCATATCAGCTTCAATTTATATAATTCTAATGACTGCATTAGCAGACGATAAAATACAGCACAATCCTGTTTTTCTTTAATGTTGCAAGACAGAGCAGGCGCATGCAGATCAGAAACAAGCTAGAAAGGTCATAGAATTGAGGCTAAAATCAACAGTAGTACCTCAAATGAACAGGATAACCCCTATAAACAGCAAAGAGCAGGAAACCCTAAATCCAGAAGCAACCCTAAGATCATCATGAAACCCTAGCATCGGCAGGACAACCTAGGTCTGTTGCATGGGGCAACGTAATGCGCACCTACCGGCATCAATGACGGCATCCCAGTCGACCTTGCCGTCACGGGTGAACTGCAGGAAATCCCATGTGCCGTTCTTCCATCGCGCATCCTCAAAGGGGCCGGAAAGGGCTAATTTGGCCACCGATTTGCCAAGTGCCGCCAGGCCCGGATCCTTACCGGCGGCCTGACCGCCGGAGAGTGTACCCCCACGCTCAAGGGGAGAAGGCCTCCTGCTGCTGCTGGACTTCGAAGCGACGCCCGGCGTGTCAGGCTCCTCCTCCAGCACCGCCACTTGGGCTACTACAGAGTCTGCAGAGGGCCCTGCTGCAGAAGAATTGGCGGAGGAAACTTCAACCTGTGCCCGCAATGAGAGAAGAAAGTTAGGGGTTCTGCGAGATGGCGCTGTACAGAGGGAGAGAGAAGGAGCGCCATAGAAGGCTTTGCGTCTGATGCTGCTGAAAGATAGGGAGGGAGGAGAGAGAAGGGGCGCCATAGAAGGCTTTGCGTCTGATGCTCCTGAGAGATAGGGAGGGAGAAGGTGGAGGAAATGGATGTCGTTCTGATGGCCAATGCAGTCGAAGGAGCCATAGCCTGACCTCCTCTCCTCCTGGACGTTGCTGGAGGGTGAAAATATTGGTTTTTTTCGTTATCCATTTACCATTTCTCCTTCTTGGATAAGCCTCTAGCTTCACCAAGTGGAATGTGGATTTTGCCCTACCACAACAATAAAGTATATATACTCAGACCAACAACAGATATCACGCCCTTACCTTACTTTCTCATAACCTCTAATGCCCCACATCCATACTACTCTACTCCTTTTCGATCTCGTTTGGAATTTTACAAAGAAAATCCCATCTATCATCTTCACATAAAAAACTGGATTGATCCCAAGAAATCTGATATCCCAACAGTAAACAAGCCTCCATCATAGCCTCAGTAGTGCAGCCCCGAGGAGACTGATTCTCCAGCAGTCCTCCGTGTTTTGACCACACCTTAACAGTAGGTCTTGTGCCAACCGGGTTCTCAATAAAAGCCAGAAATGTGTGATCCACTTGTTTTTCCTTACGGTACCATCTATGTGTCTTGGACCCAAATCTGGGGGGCATTTTCTTCTCAATCCAGCATCTAACATGCAGCTAGCAAGTCTGCATTAGCGACGAGTAACCCCAAGTACGCAAGAAGCTCAGCCAATATAAAGGGGGCATCATTATGAGATATTCCTCTGTAAGTTTTGAATCAGCACATCCAACTCCACAGACCAGATTTTATTTACACTACACATTAGACCATGCCCAATCCTTGATCCAGACTGAAATATCTGTGGTTGTGGAGCATAGCTCACTCTGCACAGCAGCTCCAACACCTACATCATCAAGTCTCTCTCTTTTCTGGTTAATTGAAACTCCAGGGATAACGCATTTAACTCTTTCCATCCAGCATCATTCATGTCCCAACAATCAGCTAGGTGTTTAATACCTTTGTATTAAGGCACTTAGCCACCTCAATATCCAATGATGCAAGAGGAGGGTCAAACATGTGAGTCCACCATAACATAGAGTTCCTAGATACTCTCAGACCAAAAGGCTCATATTCTCTTTCCAGCTGTTGCAAAACATTTTACAAAAATCAGAGCATGTAATTTTCAGAGGAGTAGCTAAAAACACTTTGTCTATCCAAGTTAAGTTCCCCCATTCCTCTCTGGCCAAGACCTCAGTCAGTTCCACCAGCTCCCTTATCATCAAGGACCCAGTGGAGGATTGAGAGAACATCCTAGGTAGCATCAAGCTCCTTCTAGATACACAATGGGTGGGCAAATGTATGATACCAATGCCTCCTTCATTTTTGGGCACTGCCAATTTCTCCCAAGCCAACCATGCAAGAACTCTTTTCTTACCTACATCATTTCTCCATAGAAAATCCTTGATAGGACCAATAATCTCCTTCCAGTGGCATTTCCCAAATTTAAGCATTGGACTTAAAAACATAACATAGGCATTCACACTGAGTTGCATAAATTAATTCTGATATGAAAGGGTACTCTCAGACCTTCCCACTTCTTTAATTTCTCAGCAAACTGTTTATGGCCCACATGACCAATTGTTTATTGGTAAGACCCACCCCAAAGGGAACTCCAAGCAGCCTCACTATTTGGACCTTTTGTACTACCTCACATCCCCACCTCTGGTGGAGATCAAAATCATTATCCTCGGTCAAACTTATGATCCTAAATTTTAGGATATTGCATTTAGACCCTGAGGCATCAGCAAAGTCCTGAACAATGTTTAAGGCCATTCTCACATTGCTGTTCTTAGCTTTTAAAAATAAAAGAGAATCATCAGCAAAGCATTGAATGACCAGATGCTCACTATGATTGAGTTTTAAGCCAGTAATCTTGCCTTCCCTACAAGCCAGCTCAAGTGATAGGATAAGAGGATGAGAAGCAATAGCAAATAGTAGAGGGGCTAGAGGGCATCCCTGTCTAACTGACCTATTGATTTCAAAGCCTCCTACTATTCTTCCATTAAGAAGTACATTAGAGAAACCACCCTAGGAAAGAGAATAGATGCAAGTTGCCATTTTGGTACCAAACCCCATTCTTTCCATCACTCTTGTAGTGAAAGACCACTGTATCCTATCATATGCTTTCTCAAGATCTAGTTGCATCATGATACATTTCTATTGGGTTTTAATAGCCACATCTCTACCCAATAAAGCAGAAAAGATGTTGTCATATATGGATCTGCCTTTAATAAAGCCATGTTGTCTTTTTGAGATGATCTCTTGTAAGATAGGGCTAATTCTGATAGCACCTTAGTTAAGATTTTATACATCACAGTCATCAGTAAGGTGATAGGCCTCCAATGCCCAAACCTAGTGCAAGCAGTTTGTTTGGGGATGAGTTTCACCAATCCTTCTTTAAAGACTTTGTCCCAGTAACCAAATTTGAAGGCTTTCTTATTACAAATATCAATCACCACCTCTTTTAAAGAGGGCCAAAAGGTAATAAAAAATTCAATTGAAAGACCATCTCACCCAGGTGTGCCTTTTCCCTACCCAACTTCAATAGAGCACACCAACACTCATCCATCTCAATATCCCTTTCTAACCATTTGGCTTTATCAGAGTCCATTATCTAATTAAGAAGACCAAGCAGCCTGTATTCAGCTTGGAACCTCCTCCTCAAAGAGGAATCTTCTTTTAAGCTCAATGTAGACCCCAAATATTTGACCCATTTCAAAGCAAGCAGTTTGGGGTCATTTAAAGGAGTGCCATCCTCATCCAAAATGCACCCCCCATCACTATGTCACTTTTATTCTTGGAAAGTTTAAAAAACTTATTGTCAGGTTTCTTGTTATTGCTGAAGATGCTCTTTTTGGTCCAATATTCATGTTCTCTAAAGCATTTATCTTCCACCATTTGGATATTAGCTTGACACTTAAAGTACAGCTCAATGTCACCAGAATCCAGCCCAACAGTTTATCTTTCAACAGCAACTCTTCTAAAAGAGTAGACCATTTTTTCAACAGCAACTCTTCTAGAAGAGTAGACCATTTTTTTTCTCAGCTCTCTTTTCCTCAGCCTCTAGGTTTTCCCACAGCCCTAATGACACCTTGCATTTCATTGGCAAACTGCTTCCAAGAGCCCTCAACTCCCTTTCTCCGTTTCAAGTTATTAATAGCTGCTTCAGTATATTCCACAAAGAGAGGGTCTTTCAATAGTAAATTATTAACTCTCAATTTCCTAGTGGGGTAATGAAATAAGTCCAAACCAAACCCATCACAGTGAGACCAACCCCACATCAAAGGGAGATGGTCAGATGAAGTAGAGTTGTAATCCACAGTCACCCTCAAAGTGTGAGGCACCCAAGCAGCCTGTTGAGTAAAGAAAACTCTATCAATTCTTGATGAGGAAAGATATTGGAAACTAAAATATGTATTCCCTGGCTTATCTCTCCAGTCCCCAAGGTACCAGCTATCTTTAAGTCCTAGGCCCCTTCTAAGATCTTCCCACTTCCCTTTTTCCCTCCTTATTAAAATAGTGCTACCACAACATCTCTCCACCACTCTTTCTACCATGTTGAAGTCTCCTAACAGAACACAAGGTACTTGGACATTCTCACTAGCAATCCAATCCCACATGCAGCTCCTAGCCTTGTGATTGTGAGCCCCATAAATATTAATGATCCATATTCTGTGACCATTAAAAGTGATTTCTACTATCAAGATTCTTCCCTCAGGATGATTAGCTATAATACGAGGGCTGAGATCCCTCTGACTAAAACTTGACTTGATGCCACCATAAAATATATCCCATTCCCCAAGAGTTCATCCTTGAAATGTTACCAGAAAGATTATGTTCCTGGACAGCTAGAACAGATAAGTCCCAAGACTTCACTAGATCCCAAAAAATGATATACTTCTTTTTGTCTTTAATCCCTTTCACATTCCAGGTACCTCCTTTAGCTCTTTATGATTCATTAGGATAATGGAGTTTCCAATACGATTTCCACTTCCACACAGTCCTTCTGCCAAATTAAACTCATTTGTAGCTTCACTATTAGCTTTATCAGGGCATTGATCCATCAACAAGGAATTATCTCTCTCAAGAAGTGGACTAAAGCGGTTAGAAAAAATAATAGGATTCTGATTCTCCCCCTTCCCATGCCTCCTATTCTCATAGCTTCTACTATTCATAGTTTTCCTAGCTTCAGCTTTACTCTGCCTCACATTGGCTCTAGACTTGACTTTATCCCACCCTCTTTCCTTCTCTTTATCCCCGGAATCTATCATCACTTTCTTCCCCTTAGGATCAGCTTTTGGAGACTCCAACAGATCCTTCTCCTTTTGTCAATTCCTCCCCCTCTCTAGAGATCACCACAATCATACAGTCTTTGGCAATATTCCCAAAAGCCCCACACCTGAAGAGCTCTAGGGAATGCACCAAATTTGAGACTCAGTTCTAGTTTCCCTAATTGCCCTAAATCAACTTCAACAGATTTCAGAGTCTCAATAGAAGGATTCCATGTAATACATACATTGTTCCCTTGTTTTCCTCCTACCTCATCACACTAGGGACAAATAGCACCAGACCTAAAGATTGAGCAATATTACACAAAGCTGGTCTCAGCCAAGGGGGCAACCCTATCACCTTGACCCAAACAGGGCAAGCACTTTGCTGACTTTTATTAACATCAAAAAGAGGGTCGAAGGGAAAGACATGAATTAGCCTCTGACCAAAGAACAAAGGGCTCTTGGCAAATAGTTCAGTCTCACAGATTGCCCTTTGATAAACAAAACATTGAAAAAACGCTTACCAAGATAGAATATCTTAGAAACAGCACAATCATACAAGATGGATTCCTGTAGCCATCTACCTAGTTCTCCCTTCGACAACGGAGGTTTTCCTGGACAGAACAAGAACACACTACACATAGAGAATAAACCTACTTGGCTTCTGATGAATTCCTGGCTCAGCTTCAGGCATACCTTCTCTTTAACTTGATTACACAGACATTCATTAAGCTAATCAGGGACACACTTTCTTTTGACCCAGACCACCTCAGCCTCCTCACCTCTTCGCTTCATTTCCTCCTCAGCCTCTGGGTACCAATCTCCCCATCCCGTCGACCCTTCATCCTCAGGAAGGAGTCAACTCTACTAGAGGTGACTGCCATGCAAGACGCGATACACCGACCACCCGTCAACGTACACATTGCATGTACTCCCACGAGACAATTAATACCACCACTCGCCCACTCGCCCACTCGCGCCTCACATGCATGACACGTAGAGAATCGGATCCCACTCAGGCACCTCTCTTCTCTATTGCAAATTCCTCCGGGTATAATAGTTTTCTCAGGTGCTTCCGCCTACCACATCTTCATGGCCCTTGCCTATGCATCTCCCTACCTTCTTCTCAACAACCTTACCATCCGGTGCCAATGCCCCGCCAAAGCTTAC
Source organism: Cibotium barometz (assembly GCF_041138505.1). Classification (NCBI taxonomy): domain Eukaryota; kingdom Viridiplantae; phylum Streptophyta; class Polypodiopsida; order Cyatheales; family Cibotiaceae; genus Cibotium; species Cibotium barometz. The sequence continues at coordinate 36,047,872 of NC_141095.1, forward strand.
ACTACGAATGAAGGTAGATATCATAACATCAGTGATCCCAACTTGACTTACATCACTAAGTCTCAAATAAATTATGCAGCGTGTTCACTCTAATGTAGTGAAACTACTAATTTGTTGGGTTCATCCTAAGACAATGGGTACAAATCCACTCCAACTCAATAGGTAACCCACTCTTTCTCATGGATTTCATTCTCTCTCTCTCTCTCTCTCAACTTGAAATTTTATAAATGACCAAAACGATAATTACAAACCTAAATGAACATTATACACAAAATATAATACATTTGAAAACTCTACGAAAATGTGATACCCAAAATGCTTTACATACAAAAGGACGTATTTTTGGCATTTTTAGTGAGTGTTTTTTTGGTTTTAAGGCGAGTGGTTTCTCTCTCTACACTCTTTTTACTTCATCAATCTCTCTCTATCTCTTCTCTTTTTACCAAAGGAATGATGAATTTGATGATGTCTTTAATCTCACTTAATTACAATTTCATAGCAACTTTAGGTATCTCACGCTTAAAAGACACTAAAAAGATGTAGGGACACACAAAGACAGCATACATGTCTTTTTCTTTGATCAATCAAAGCTGAAACTTCCATTATATTACAGAAATTTACAAGAATTTATTACCGGTCACACTGAGTGGCCATGAGGAAGTACTCAACCTTGTTGGGCTCACGGGAAATGGGAGGGGTGGAGGAAAGTGGTGGGGATTATATAGAAATGAGGTCCCCATGTCCCTCTACTGCTCCCGTCAAGCATAATCTGTGATGTCTCCCTTGAAAAAATGGTGGCCTAAATCATCGGGATGGTGTAAAAGAGGTCGTATGCAAGAACCAAAGCACACCTCCTCCCACTTCAAATAATACAAAAGACAATGAATATAGAACGATTCCACTACTTGAAATGAAGGGCATATATAAAGCTAGTCTAACCTTGTAAAAGCCTCACTGTGCTCTACAATGTATCAAGTGGGATTCCCGTCTACATCCAATATATGCATGGGTGGGTTTCATCTCTAGGTTTAGATTCTATGAAGACATCATCATCCACCTCGAATCCTGGGTGATTAGCACCTACGTTGTTGCCTTGCCTATCATACTTTGGGTAACTCGATGTGCGCATAAAGGCTGTCGAATAGACACCTACATGCACACACATGTAACTATGTTAGGGAATTCATGGTGGTTCACTTCAAATCTAAAATGACTACAATACACTCTCACCTCTTCTTATCCATCTTCTGACATGAGATACATATATTGGGGAAGAAGAATGAATAAAGACCTCCAGAATGTTAAATTAACGCTTTCTGTCTCTCGCATTGTAATCCCCAAGTGATCTGTACATAAAGTGCACACCATAGGTCCGTCTCGCGGGCAAGTAGAAACTTCACTGCAAGTACTAAGGCAGACTCTACAAGCACCTCCCTAAAACACATTCCATCAGGGAACTATATGCTCCAACTTGGAGAGAGCAAGATTTGTAGAAAAAATGCTCACACCAAGTGAGACTGTCACTCATAGGTGTCTATGGTTCCCATCCTCGTCAACAAGGATCCCATGAATCGTTTTGCAGTAGTTCAAGATTCGTGGAACAACACAACATATAAGGTTTTTGCACTATCTAACCTCGACAAATGGGTGTAACTAGCATGGGAAAAAGATCATACCTATGTTTTATCTTTCCCAATAGTGCAAGACAAAGGTGATCAATGTTTGAGTTCAATCCTAGGGTCCACCACTTGTGAATTAAAGTTTGCATATGACAAGAAGGAGAAGCACAAAATGTTATTTCCAATGTGTAAAACAAAAAATGTTGACTTATTGAATCCGAATAGGTCTATTTCATCTTTCTTTGAGCTCTCAACCCTTTACACTTCACTCTCACCCTCTACAATCATCTCTTCATCATCACCCCAAGCTTGTATGGGACTCTTGCCGATCAACACTCTCATCATGGACATCGTCATCATTGGGCTCCAACATCGATAGGGGCACTCTCATCATCGTCATCACCGATCAACACTCTTGTCATGGACATCGTCATCGTGCTCCAACATTATCAGGGCACTCTCATCATCATCATCATCTTCCCCCTCCCACTTTGGTCATGTACTCTTTTTGGGTCTTTCTGTCACCTTTCCCTCCATCACCTCTTTTGTTGTTGTCGTAGACTGTTGTCATGGGTTGCAGATGATGGAGACATTTGTGGGAGAGACCTCTTGCCCTTCTCCGTTGCTGCACAGTGGCTAACATCTTGCCCTTCTTTGCTCCTACATCCAACCCATATAGACACTAAACAAACTCCTAATACAAAGTTCAAAAATCATACAGAAATGCTACCACATACAATATTACTTACTCTAAAACTCCTCAATTTTTCTTTGAGGAAACTCTCTCTTGGGGTAGTCTAGCCATCATGGGTAAGATTTCTCCTTTCCCTACATTGTCGATCCAATCTTTAGGGTACAAGCATGTCTCCTCTCTTTTGGACTACACCCATGCTACAGGTGCTCATGAATAAATACTTGATGATATACACCATTTCTCCACCACCTAACACATTCAAATAATCTTTTGTTAAGGGGGACAAAAATAAAATAAGACACATAACCGATTATGCTCCTAAGTATGTATACAACAGCTGTCATGCCGTGCACGACAAGTGTGGTTGGTGTTTAGGATCAGGGGTGGCTCGCATTCGCCCTTTCCACCTAAGGAATGCCTTATAAAAGTTTGTCTTCCTAAAAGCCTTTTGAGCATCCACACGATACCCACCCCGGAGGCGTGTGTCACTCTCTCATGCATGCCTACTAGTATGGGAGCAGATGAGTTCTCCCCCAACTTGGCATATAGTTGTAGCATGTACTCTGTTAACAATTGGAACCAATACACATAGCGATGTATCTATGTGAAGAATCCTCTATCCGAAGAAGAAATCATGACATTCTCATTGGGAACTCTCCACCTACCAATATATCCATGAGCCTACTTTTCTTGCATTGTGAATAAACTCTGCATGTCTTGCTACACATAAAAAAAGATAGATGCATGGAGAGAAAATGTGCATTGGTCTTACTCTTTTTTGAAACATGCACATGAGAGATCTCTGCGAGCTTCTTAAAGAATTCTTTACCGCACTCAGGTTGGTTATTTGTGCCAGCTCATATCTTATCTTTGTAAGCAGTGCTTCTGGGCATCTCTATAATTCTTTTCGAACATGTCTTGATTTTGGTTCTACTCTCTACTACCTTGCTCAGGCATCGGGGGGTTCAACTCAAAAAAATTTAGTGTACCACGTGCGATCAAAAGGAGGGGTATTTTAATTCAAATTCTGGAAAAATTTTAACAGGATTACAATAACAAGAGGGGTATTTTAATTCAACTTCAAAAAAAATCCGTTAGTTCATAAGTAAAGAGGGGTGGTTTTATTGGGGACAATTTTTTAGTTAAGGGGTTTTTTAAATTCCCCTTGAATGCACGTGATACATATGATTTTTTAGAAGTGCACCCCCTGAGTACAATGTCTTCCCTCTCCTCTATAATGTTTCTTTTGGGACTAGCACATATCTACATCCTAATCTTATGATTATTTTATCTTAGGTAACATCACCCATTTTTTTCTCATGGGGATTGGCTTCTATAATCTTCTCCTTATCAGTTGTATCCCCACCTTTTTCTAATCAAATGTCATATTGAGTTTTATCTCCTTCAAGTCTTCCCATAGATCATATTGAAAAGCTCTCTTCCTGGATTCAAGTTTCTTAGAATCTCATCCTTTATTTTTTTCTTAATTTTCTTTGGGTGTGTGATCACATCGCTTAGAAAAACCATGCCCTTTGATGCTTATATTTCCACTACCTTGTTTGGAGTTCCTTGCCTTCAGCATCTATTGGCTCTTTCTTCTTCACCCTCATGCATCATATAATGTAATTCATGCTAGTACACCCACTGCCCGTAAAGGACACTCTATCTCTTGTAGTGCCCAATGCCTTTTCAATATGCCTTTACAAAAGTAAGACTAGAATCCACCATCACATTTTTGCGCAGTCATCTTGAAACTGATTGTTGCACTAGTTAGCTATGCTGCAAACGAGAACTACCAGCTATGACACTACTTCCATTGCTTTAGGTGACCAATTCTTTGTATTAATATAGTAGGAAAGCCTTCATGAAGTGTGTATAAGCATAACAAATGAAACATTAATTTTCATCTTACACTTCTCCCTTATATGACCTTGTTTTTGGGGACAACAAAATCATGCACACTAGCCACAACACTACTAGTATGGCAGCCTGTTTAGCTTGAAAGAGTAGCTATCCTTGATTTTTATGGTCATTCATCTTCTTTGACTTTTCTTTGGTTTCAAAATTTGAATTAGGGTTGTTTTCCATAATCATGGTCAAAAGATTTCGACTTGGTGAGTTTTCCTTCTTTTGCAGCAAACAAACCAATGGAGGGTAAGGATCCCTAAATTACCCTTTCCACCACTTGTTTTACCACCATAGGCACCAGTACCAAGGCTTGTGTTTACGAAAAAAAAACATGTTGAGGAATTGTGGCAAGTTGGGAACTTGGACTTGGAGCCTTGTTGAATGGGATCTCCTAATATTTTCAAAAAGGACCTCTTAAGGCCTAAGAGGTAACAACATGGATACATGTGCATGCTGACCATGCTCGAGCTAAAACAATGGCCATGAGTCTTTTCTTGAAAAGTTTTGTGGCCATGTATGTGTGTGTGTGTGTGTGTGTGTGTGTGTGTGTGAGAGAGAGAGAGAGAGAGAGAGAGAGAGAGAGAGAGAGAGAGAGAGAGAGAGAGAGAGAGTGAATGAATGAATTATTGAGGAGCTACACCAAAATTTCATAAACATAAGTGAACAAGGATACGTCCTAAGATATCATGGCCAATTAAGTACAAAGCATAAGTTCTAACCCAGCTACTGTGTTTAGTTACTAGAAGATGAAACTAGATATCGATATAACATGACCAACTAAGTACAAAGATACATCTCAATATATCATTATTAAAGCATAGCTACATTAGGTTTAGTCACTATAATCTAATCCCTCTCTGATGAAGAGAACCCAAGCTTTGGTATTTCTTTGGTAGTACCCTTGTGCTTGCAGCAATGTTTTTGGTACCCACACTTGTTGCATTGGTGGAGTTCTTTGAGGAACTCGCATAGGCTTTTGTGGACGGTACTCTTCTTCTTCCTTGTCTTTTGAGTGCTGTGTTGAGGAAGAGGTTTTGACTGTCGAGACACCCAAATTTGATTAGCTACAAGTAGCTGCTTCTGCACCCACATTTTGATACAATTAAGGTATCATGATTGTGGTAGTCTCAGTGGAGTTTTCTTTTGGGTTAATGTGGAAGGTTTGGGGTCCTCCTTGACTTTGGTTGGAATTGAGTCTACAGGTTTGAGACTCATTGGCATTGTTGATGAATGAGGTTAGATTCTCTTGTTAAGTGGCTATTGAGACGATGACGAGGCCTTTGAACATGTGGTTGTCCGAGGTCTTTCCTTTGAGTTCCCTATTAGAGATAGATGGTAGGGCTGTGAAAAATTCTTCAAGAATAGCTGCTGATTGTGAGGTTTTGGCATCGAACTACATAGGTGAGGATGGGGTTAATGGAGTAGAGGCTTTATCGGAGTTGGTTGTTGATGCAGATGGTAGGTCATTGTGTAGAGGGGCTTTTGTGGAAGAGGCTTGTATCCTTTTGCGTTCAGCATCATAGATATCCATTAAAGTTGGATCCTCTTTCTCGCAGTATGGTGTTGGTAACTTTTTGTCGTTGACCATCATGATGACTCTATCGCTCTAGCAAAGCACAGTGGTGCTTGGGTAGCAATAGTCCATTTATGCCCCAAGATCAAATCTGCTTCCAGCACATACTCAACCACAAAAAAATTCTTACAAGTGAGGGGGTTAGTTTAAATATACATTGTATGTTCAAAGTACCCCAAACATGGCATGTTCAAGTCTTGTGTAAAGGTAATCCTTTCCAGGATGTGCCGTGAGTGTTGGTTAACCTAACAAATCCCATAGCTCGAGAGTCATGAGATTGTGTTCTCGTGTTGGATAAAGCTGTGCTTAAGTTGTGGTGATTTTATTTGCAATTTTCAATCCAACCAAAATCCTAGGGATCTTTTCAGTAAGATGTGTTGGAAGTCCCAGCTCTCGCAAGGTTTCGTCCTCCCGTAATAGCAATTGTACATTGCATGCAAGATTGTTCAAGGTTACTGTTTGCATGGATTCATCTAGTGAATACAATGATTCGCTTATCCAAGGTCCACCAACAAGGATGGCATCATGCTCAAAGGAATCTAGTGTGACATGAAATGTAAATTCCATATCGCCCCATCGATTGTTTGAGTAGTGTATCTAAAGTAACCTGGAACTTTAATGTTTTGTTCATTGGGTCCTTTTGCAAGACTATTGCTTATCAGGGTGAGTTTAGGTTGTCCCAATGACACATAAGTGTCTATTGTCATGATGTTATAACTTGCTCGAGGGCTAATCAATGCGCGTTTGTGCTAAACATCATTGCCTGTAGGGAAATCCAACCATATCATGATAAAGGCTTCCAAAGGAACCATGGGTGTTTCAGTTAGTGTTTCAGCTTCAAATCCTATGTCTTTTTCATATTCCCATTCACTTTCATCCTCTGTTTGGGTCTCAGCTTTTTCAAAAGTACTCAATGCGTACAATGGCACACTTGGCCCTTTAACAATCCTTAATGAGGGCTGTTGTTGGAAACTTGTGAATCCTGACATTCTTGGTTTATGTAGTTTGTTATGTCCTTGTATAACTTAGGTTGAGCCATGAAATGTGTCAGTGTTGATGTGATTTTGGTTTTATCATCAGAGAAGAGCATTGAGGTTTTGAGAGATTGTTTTAATCTTGTAAGGGATTTATTGAATTCTGTATGTGCTTTCTCAAGCCTATAGTTCGTACAATCTATCTCAATGACTCTTCTGTAGAGAGTATGTCTTCCTCTTGAAAGAGAAAGTGGTACTCCTCTAGGTTTTGTATCTTGGTTTCTGGTGTAGGTTTGGCATTATGAGGCTCCATCACAACCGGTGACCTGTAAGACAATCAACCATGCTAAGCATGCACTCTTGAACTTGTTTGTTGCGTTCTGCATATGTCATGTGATCATTATTATGCATTTGGGGTGGTTGGGTGGGTTCTAGTTTCTTGATTGGTCTATGTGATGCACTGAGCGAAGAGTAAGAACTTGTCTCATCCTCACTTAGTGATGTACTAGAACTTGTTTCGTTTTCTTTCTTTGGTTTGTCAGTTTTTCACTATGTTTACCCATGCGACGAGATCGAATTTTCTTTTGGATTTCTGTATCCTGTGTCACACACATGGGTGTTGAGGTTTGTGTGGTGGTCTTTGAGGTGGATGCTTCTGCATCATGTATAGCTTTTGGCTCTTTCGTGTTTATGTCCCCTTTTGGGTTTATGTCCTCTACAGACTCCTTTTCCCTGTCTTTTACTTTGACCTTGGTTTCGATAGTTTTTTGTCCCTTGTTTTTCTTGGGTTTAGAAGGTTTTGTTTTCTCTTTTGGGTTCTGTTTTAAAGCATGTTCTTCCACCCATGTTGAGGTATTGTCTTTTATACCGTTCTTGACTGTTTGTCGTGCCTTGGCTTGTAAGCATATAAGCACATTCAAGGGCACCATGGCTTGTAAGCATGTAAGCACATTCAAGGGCACCATGGCTAATTACCCATTTTGTACACTTAAGATGTTAAGAGTTGTATTTTGTGAGACAAGTTGCATTGAAGCAACTCGTCTTGGAAAATCTTGGAACATGTGATCAATGCTACACCACGACAATAGAAACACTGAAGTGTCCGATTAACTACCCTCCTTATCAGTTTCTACCCTTAGGATTGTTTTTGTTTTGTGCACGGGAGGTTTTGAGTCCATCGTGGATGAAGCAGGACACTTTTTAGTATCATGGTGGTCAAAGGTTTTACAATAGATGTAGTATAGAAAAACAGGTGCCTTGTATGCACAATGAGGATTGGGATGGTCATAGTGATTGCATTCAACACAAGGCATTTCGCTCGTCATTTTTATAGGCATTAAGGATGCCCGATTTTGAAGGTTTTCATCCTCTCTTAGAGATGTTAGCCGTAAGGTTTTAAGCAAGGCTGCATAGAATTCGAGGAATGTCATTTTCGAGATCGGTCTTTCTTTTGCCATTGCTTCACTTGGTTTAGATGAGGAACATCTCGTAGCATGATCATCTTCTAGCATGTTGTCATCTAAACGTATTGCTTCTTTACAACATTGATCGAATGTTTCCGGATTGGATACAATGATCAAGTTGTGTAAGCTGTTATTCTTTAAGCCCATCATGGAACATCTCCTCAATTCAACATCGTTTAATTTTTTCCATGACTCACAATGTGAGTCCAAGAGATCTCTAATGGATTCATTTGGTTGACGTTCAATTGAATAGAGTTGTGTTGTTGCACTCCACCGATCAGCCATGTATAAAGGCTGATTTCAAAGTTTTGAAGTTGGTCTTGATCGCCGGTATCAATGCGATGAATCATCGACTAGCTTTTTCCTCTAAGCATAAGTTCAATGCATGTACCTTAGTGGGGCAGTTGGGATTTCCAAAGGCTTCACATCTCTGTTCAAACATTTAAATGAATTGAACAGGGTCGGTTGTTCTGTCATATTTGCCCATAATTTTAGAAATTTGTACGGCTGTATTTTTGTAAGAGTCATTGAGGCCGTATGTGAGTGCTCTTATTGGAAGAGACTCACTGAGTCCTTGGGTCATCCCCCTTCCTAGCCTAGTTAGTATGTCCAAGGTGTGGGCATCCAGCAAAGGGTTGGTACTTATAGAATTTGCAGGAATGTTAGGCAAGGGACCAAAGCTTGGTGGAATCGAAGTGATAGGGGGTGTAAAACCCGATGACACGCTTGCTATAGGCATGGTCAATGGCATGGGGAGGTGAATTGGCGGCATGGATCTCAATGGCTCGAAGATGTCAGCCATTGGGTTCAATCCCTGTGTAATTGCAGGCAATCCCTCTATTGTGGCCATGTCAGAGTGCCTAAATGCTCCTTAATGAGCACTCACAAATTTTATTTTATTTTTTTGCTTTTTATACTTTCCCACAGCCCATTACAACCTCAAGAGGCTTGGCGTACTCTTCGTTGGATCAAACGGGTGTGTGTTTGCCCTAATTAGCTTAGGCGCTATACACACGTGAACGACAGAGATATTTTTTTCGAAAAATGCGTATGCTAGGAACTTCCCAGATGGAAGAGGAGGTCCTAAAACCTATTTTCCATCACTGTCTCAAGACAAAAAAAAATTTCGAGAATTCTTTCCCTATTTCGCAGCCCTATTTCGCAGCACGTTTTTGAGGGTGTTCCAAAAGGAATTTTGAAAAACTTTGCATGAGGGAGTTGTAGTATTTTTGGAGTACTACAACTTTGTTTCCTTGATTCATATGTGATTTTGTCATTTATATCCTCAAAAAGTAGCCTGAATATGGCTCATCGTCGTTTTCACGGTGTTTTTTTGTGATTTTTTGTGGTTTTTGGGTTGTTTTTTATCTCGATTTTCGGGTCGAATTTTGAGACTTGTGGTCGGAGGCCAAAATGATCGATTTTGACTTCGGCGGACGAACAAGTCCAAAGTCGAAGAACTCGATGTCAGCTTTCCGATGATGAGCCCTAGAGCGCCTTCATCGGATATACGGTTTAGGAGATACGGGCCTCCAAACAGGGGTGGTTTCCAGAGTCTTTTTTTACGTCGGATTTTCGTTCACGTGTTTTTTCTGTTCACATGATATTTCCATTCATGTTATTTTTCTGTTCATGTGAGATTTCCGTTTACGTGAGAATTCTGTTCATGTCATTTTTTCGTTCACGTGAGATTTCTGTTCACGTTAGAGTTTTTTTTTCACGTGAATTGGTTTTTTCACGTCGTGAAACACTCTTCACGCGTGAACCGGACTTCATGTGGGATTAAATTTTGATTTTTTTAGAGTCTAGTGGGAAATAAAAATTTTCCTTTTTGGAAAAATATTTTTTGAATTTAGAATGAAAGGGATATGGGCATTTTTCCAAAAAAGGTAAGTGGAATAAAAAAAGTCAACCCTTAAATGACACACCTTACACCCTTCATAAATGACTCCCAAAATGGACAAATTGATAACTCATGAGCATCTTCTCATTGAATGCTCATTAGCCTTAATGAGTTATGTAAAAAGGTGATTAAAGATTAATCCGTTCACTAATCTTTTCCTCTTTTACACTAATAAAGGACTCTAATTAACCACTAATCCCTAATTAATTCACACAATTGAGCACATCATTGGATAGAGCAAGGAAAAACTAATCTATGTGCATCAACAGTTGTATAAATTAATCTTAATTAGGAGATTAATTAGACTCTTAATTATAGTCTCCTTTTTAAGGCAAAATTAAGCAAAGAGAGTCAAATTTCTCCAATTGATCAAACAATTGATGTGATTATGTGTTTCGATGCATCTAGATGCTCTCAAAACACTCAAAAACCCCAATTTCGACTACTCAAATGATCAATTTAGACCCCACTTAACACATTTTCTAAATTTTTAGCCTCTTGAACAAGATTAATCACTCTTAATGACAAAAACCAGTCCATTAAGAGAAATTAGTCAAGGATTTTTTGATGGTTTTAAGAAATTTTTTAAGAGATTAAGCTACTCCTAATGCTTGCTAACACTCTAATCCAAACAATTTCAACGAAAAACACACGATTAAACTAAAATTAATGATCTTATGTTTAAACTAAAGAGAGCTAACATTCACTAAGAAATGCATTCTCTTGCATTGTTTGATGCAATGGATGCAAACTAAGCCTAATACAAACTATGTGCAAGCTCAAAGAACATGAAAAACCACAAAAACAACAACAAAAACAATAAATTAATGTTAAAATTAAGTAAAAAGCATTCTTTTCAAAAACAAAAAAGAGAGCTATTCTACACCAAATCTCACACAAATCACCATGAAATCCACATCTTTTTCATGGAAAACCACTAATCAAGATAATGGGCAATGGGTTATGCATAGATTAGAGACAAAACGATGGAAAAAGCCAAGGGATGGCTCCCCAGCCCAACGGCGCCAAAAATGTTAAGGCTCACCTTAAACCCTCCTTGAAACACATCCAAAAAAGAGCTTACTTGGTGAACTGCAACTGTTGTGAGGATCTTTCCAATGGCCAAGCTCATAACCCTCAAGGTCTCCAAGCTCTACAACTCCTTGAGAAGCAATTCCACCGCATCTCCCGCGAGCGTTGTCACACCGCCGCGTTGCACTACGGGTCCTCGTTCCTCCTCTCACCTCACTTCACTCACACACACTCACTAGCATGCATTAGGGAGAGAGAGATTAGTAAGAGGATTAGCAAGAGCAAGACTCAATTGCACAATGGGAGAGTATGTTATATTATGAGAGAAATTCACTTATATACATGGCCATAAGTGTTCACACACTCAAACTATGGCCAGCCGAGTACTTTAGGCTCATAAGAGACCTAATGCTATTACAATGACTACTCTCATAATATATCCATGAAGTACATCACTTAGAACTTCATCCTATCTTGCTACCACATGCTCTTGAAGCGGGAATTTCCATAAATACTTCGTCACACCATTACGGGCGCTCATCCAAGTTGTAGCTTTGGACACTATTTCTTGATATCTTGAATGTATGACCCTTTGGTGTATCTATCGTGACTCCTTGATGTAAGATAACGGCGATAGCTCTTGTTAATCCTAGAATTAGATTAACACCTTGATTCTCTTCTTCTTGCCTCTTCATCCTTCTCTTCTTCTTGCCCTTCTCTCATTCTTGCTTCTTGCGTATCTTCTTCTTGCCCTTCTCTCGTTCTTGCTTCTTGCGTCTCTTCTTCTTGTCCTTCTCTCGTTCTTGCTTCTTGCGTCTCTTCTCTTTTCTCCTACTCTCTTTGCTTTCTCACCTCTTTGCTTCTTTCTTTTCTTTTCTTTCACTTTCTTCTTGTTTCTCCCCCCCTTTTGGGATACAAATGCAAGCCCTCCCAACTAGGACCACCTCAAAGTACTTGTAAGTGGAATCGTGATTAATCCAATAGGATTTTATGACCCTGAGTCCTTCTAGCTTTTGCCATAGACCATAGACTACACGAAAACTTCAACTGTATGACACCCTCATTCTTAGGCTTACCATAGACAATACCCTTGGAGATAAGCCTCTTTCATCCTCTCCTGATACCAATGCGATAAACTATGTAACCTTGTTTTGTTTTGTACCCTAGGTAATGTGTGTTGTGTGGAGGCAAGTAATGTGCACGATGTCAGCTATGAGATAACGCAAGAAGGTGGGTATGTTAGGGCTCTGATTGGGAAGGTAGCATGTAAAAGCATAAGGGAGGAGGGTTAACTAAGGTGTAGAGGGTGGGTTGACGTGAAAAAGCACAAAGGTGGAGAAAGTTGGTGGGTATGCTCTATACAAGGGGTAGGAAGGCAACATCTAAAAGTGTAAGGGTGGAGGGCTATCCAAGGTGCAGAGGGTATACATGTGTGCAAAAGCACAAGGATGGAGGGCTATCCAAGAGTAGGTTTGCATTCTATAAAAGCACAAGGGCAGAGGGCTAACCAAGGTTCAGAGGAAGGATCAAAGGAAGGTCAAAGGTGGGCCTTAGTGGCATCCATGGTGGGTAGCCTTAGCATAGATGGGTGATACTTATGGTGCCCCCTCAACCAACCCAATGCGCAAATGGGTAACCTTAACGAATTTTTTACTGTTGATTTTTGTGTTATTATTTTGTGTTTTTGTATTGTTGATTTTTGTGTTGTTATTTTTTGTTGTTTATTCCCCCCCCTTTTTTGCTTTTTTGTTATTTCTTGCTTTGTTATTTATTTTTCTTATTTTTCAAATCCTTTTTTTTCTCTCGTTCTTCTTGTTTATTTGATAGACCATGTGTGTTTGAGTTGGCTACTATTGAAAGAACCTTCCATCTCAAGGTCTCTAGTGATTTTCATGACATGAAAGGGACCTAGACCTTTATACTTGAGTTTCTATTTATTGTTTTTAACACTATACATGAGTACCGTGTCCCCTTCCTTCATGCATTTATATTTTAATTAGTTTTCAAATCATTACTTGTACATGAGTACTATGTCTCCTTCCTTCATGGATTTTTCTTTTTGTTGGTTTTTAAACCACTGTGCTTGAACCTCTACCACCACCATAGTTTTTTTAACCATCATCCCTCGTAAGCAAAATTCAGCCTTTGAACACTCGATTTCTCTCTATATGAGGATCTCCTTGAAGGTCATTTCTAGCTACAATTTGTAGGCCTAGGACTAGGTGTTCCATTCATAGGACTACCTATGAAGCCTGAATGCAAGCTAGAAAGGTGTGTTATTAATAGTCACCTTGTAAATAGTATGATTAGGCCCATAAAGTAAAGGTTCTAGATGTGTCTGTTATCTGGGTGAGGATTGCACATAACATTATGATTTTGATTTTACCTTGGCCATTTTCTTGTGTATAGTAAGCTGTTGACTTTCTATGCACCACAAGGAACTCTTTGAGCAAGAACTCCATAGCTTCATTTAGGAAATATGTACCACAATCACTTAGTGGGAAACAAAATGAGTAAGCATATGTTCATAAAGGAACTTGGATATTTATCTCAGATCAACTTTATGTGTAGCCTTAGCCTTAGTTTGCTTTGAAAAGTATCATGGAAACTATAATATAATGCACTTGAGTTTCTTTAGTAGTTGGGCTAATAGGACCCACAAAGTTTATGCCCCATTTCTCAATAAAGAGTTTTTTTGAGATTATATACGCATGCAATCCTTCTCCTAGAATATGTTAAACCTTCTGCATTTACTGCAGTGCTAGATAAATTTTGTTGTATCTCCAAAGAGTGTAGGTAGACCCATCTATAGAACCTTACAAACTATGAAGTGTCCTTTGATGATGCCAAAATGGGCTTATTCAAGACCATCAATTCGTCCTCATGAATGCATCTATGCATATGTCATCTTGATCCTTCAAAATTTTAACTATCAACTAATGGGGGGCATCCTTCTTGATAAGGCATCTATCTTGTCCTTTTTTGATAGGACATAGTTCTTGGAGACCATTGGCAAGGTAGTGGGCAAGGGAACAAGGTAAATATGGAACAAGAGAGCATTAAGAAGATCACCCACCACTCCTTGAGGAGGGGGGTTCTCTATTTAAATTCCTCGAAATATGGTTAGCATGCAATGACCCTTTTTTCATTATGAAAGTTTAACTTTAAAAGAATGTGAGAAACCATTGAGTGATACACCCTGTTGTGCAAGACTTATTGCACCAAAAGTACAGCAATGCTTAATGGTCAATAAAGAAAACAAATGTATTACCCAAAAGATCTGTACTTTGTTTATTGCATACAACACCATGTCTAGGCCCTCTCTTTTGGTTGTGGTATAATTGTGTCAAGCACCAATAAATTGATGGCTCACTAGGAAGTTCATGTTGTAATTTCTTGATTATGCTAGCATGTATCCTATATAGCAAAATGCTGACGCATCAATACGCACAAGAAAGGTTAGACCCAGTTGGAACCTCAAGGTACACTTGTAATGTCTTCTTTAGATTTTCATATTCCAAATGGAATTCATATGTATGATTACAACCTTAACTTTAGTAGATGGCCTAGAAATATCTTGTGGCCTCTTTCACTTAAAAAAATGGCATTTGTTTTGTATCCATGTAAGAAATATGAAAAGTACCGTCATGCAACAACCTTTCTAGGTCTCAATGCTGGGTACCAAAGAAGATACTTGGATCACAAAGATACTATGAGGGTGTTGCTACAATGCGGATCCCCAAAAGATTCCAAATCACCTCTCAAGCCTCGGTAAAACCAATGGCCAAGATATGAAAATCCACTAATAGAACCCAGTAACGCCCACCATCGCCAAAGCAACCAAAAACCCAGGGGGTGAGAAAGAACATCCAAAGAAGGCAAACACTAAAGCAAATGCATTGGAAAAGCCCAACTTGTCCTTAAACCACAACCACTCAAACATGGATACCTAAAGAACTCTTGAGAGCCCAAAAGGTTTATGAGGGAAATATGTAAATACGGCTAACAAAGCTACATACACCCGGCGTATGACATTACAAGCCCACTGCATCACACAACTTACAATGGTGGCCAAAGCATCACCACTCATAGTTTGTTAGATAAGGGCAAATGGAAAGTGCAAGAGGAAGCCAAGGAGATGAGAACCACAACAAATGATTTCATTAGTGATATATCCTCAACCTCGATAACCCCGCCTTCCCTTATAGCGCAACTACCAAGCTTCACCTCTGCTAAGCAACCCATATCCACAACACCCCAACCAGGTTGCGGCACGACAAGAGAAAGAGCTACAAAACTTGCTAAAACCCAATTGGACCCGACTTGTAGCCATTCAAAATTGGGCAAGGAGTCATTACAAAACCCGCAATGGGGTGCTGACCACTGAAGGGGGAAAAAACCTATAAAGAGGGTGCCACAAAAAATAGGATCTTCTAAGGGAAAAGGAACAGTCATTCACTATAGTCTTGTTCATCCACAGCCGTTCACTCTTGCTCATCCACGACCGCTTACTCTTACTTGGTTCACACTTGTTCATCCACAGCTATTCACTCATGCTAGCCACAGCCGTTCGCACTTGCTCATCCATGTCCGTTCACTCTTACTTGGTTCACTCTTGTTCATCCTCCACAGCTATTCACTCATGCTAGCCACAGCCGTTCGCACTTGCTCATCCATGTCCATTCACTCATGCTAGCCATGGCTATTCCTCCCACCTTTTGTGTAGCCATGGCTGTACCACTTCTAAGCCATGACCATAGCTTGCCAGAAAATCTATATAAAGGCCCACCCCCCCTCATTTTTCCCACTTTTCTTCTTGATATCTAGCCAAAATATTATCCTTTTTTCTCTTGAATTTCAATAGCATCTCACCCCTTTTTCTCTTGAATTTCAACATCTCACCCTCCCCTCACCTCCAACTCACTTGTAGCCATGGTCAGTGCAGAGCACTTTGACTCCTCTCTCAAAGTGGTCACCCACACCCCCAGAAGAAGAAAACAAAGCCGGTCATCATTTCGAGGAATGTGGCATCCACCCCACCTAGCTCTCCCATCTCAATGAAGCCCTCATGAAGTGAATCGATGGCTATGCCATCCATAGCAGCTTGATTGTGAAGAACACACACAAGGTGGAGAACACACACAAGGTGGATCATAAGCTCCTGTACTATATAGAGAGTAGAGTGCTACCAGGCCGCCATAGCCAAACTAAACATGGTAGTATGCCTAGAGAAAATTGGGCTCGGCGGGTTATCCATGATGGCACCTTCTTGGGGACCCAAACTCCTCAACTACCTATATTTCATTGAAACTACAATGCAAATTAGGCAATGGGGAAAATCATCGATTCCCGAAGGATCCCCCCTCACACTACACCTCAGCCTAGATGTGGTCCAAGAAGCCCTCCACCTCCCAAGGATTAAGAAGCCTTATTTCCCGCCATAGCCATGTCATGTAGCATGTGCACGACACATTCTAGGGCCCCACGACCAAGGATGGTGTGGAGTGGTGCACAACATCACCCGACAGGAGCTGGTGATGCCAACACAGGTGCTCTCTTTCCTCCTCACCACCCGTCATCATTGGGAAGACCGCTTCAACTATTGCAACCTCTCCACTCTCACCTGAGTTCATTAAGGAGTGACAATAAACTAGGCCGAGTGTCTCTAGAAGGAGCTCCATGCAGTCTGCATAAACCCCCAAGGCAAGTCCCTCTCTTCTCACACCAAACTATTTTCCCAACCCCATTGGATTATAGGGGGAGACCATTGTACCTCACCCAATCCCCAAGCCTCAACCTTCCCCCCTCCAAGCACACCAACATATCAAGCCATAAGAAGAAGAATAACATCATAAGGCTACAGAGAAGGAAGAGCTCCACAAGACCTCCAAATTTCTAGAAGAAACTATTTTACATTCCTCGCCTATAGCACCCCTAGAGGCGAGGCACTACCCTCACCTTTCCCACACCCTAGCAAAGGTCCCTCCGCATTGCCTTCTTCCACCACCAAAAAACATACCATGGACACACTACATTGGGCGTAGGCCAGGTGCTTTCAATGACAACTTGCTTGTCGGGAAACCAGCTCATTTGGCTGCCACCCAGATCACTGATAGATTGACCATTGTGCAACAAATCGGTCCTTCTTGTTTTGTAACAAATTTATAATAGCTTCTAGGTAGTACCCATGGTAATGGAAAAGGGGATCAATCGGATAAGGGGGATAGAAGAGTGAGAGTGGATTGAGTCTATCCGGTTGAGACTATAGAAGGGAGTGCATTATTGTTTGGATAGAGAGATTCATGTCTAGTCTACTTAGGTCCTAAGGGGAGGAATAGTACTGAATAGGGACACAGGAGAGTTGAGTGAGAAGTTCATGAGAGGAGAGTTCTTCTAAGGCATTGTACTATGATACTCAAGGATGGATTGGGCCCTATCTTACTGTTGCTTTTTATCTATTCATCTCTGTCTATTTAGTGTTCAATCTTGTGTTACGTCATTTCTGTCTATAGTTGGAAGATTGTCTCGAATCTGGATAGCCATAGAAACTAACTTGCTTGCATTCATGCTTCATCTCCCTACACTTAGGTAGACGGTAGCTCAATGTCCTAGCGTTGGCTTATTGTATTGGACGTAGCTATATTAGTTGCTAATCCTCCAGAGCTGACTATGTGGTCTGGAACCACATAAGTGTCGGGTCCTCACGAGACACTGATAGTTTTGGTGATCCTACTGGGGAACTGGTATGCCAGGTAGGGGAGTAGGAAAATAGAGGTTAGTTCTAAGTCAGTCCTGCACAGTTAGTCAGGAGAGTGAAGCTAGTTAAAATAAATCAAGAAAGGGAGTGTACACACACTGGTGTTAGGAATGTTCAAGAGATAGTCATAATAGTATAATGGAGTATGCATGGAGAATGAAGGTAGCTCAAACAAAGTGATGCAAGATCGCCCGTAGATAGGTTAAAGCTACAAAATAGGAAGGATAACTGCATCGTCCAAGAAGACTCATAGAAGGGATTCCACAACAGCTGGAAAGACAAATTTAGGAACCACTGTGAGAAATTAAGAAGGAGATCACAAGGAGCCACCAAATAGGAGGCAAGAAGCTCAAGAAGGAGAAGAACCGATAGTCGTGTGGGAAGGATGTCTCTCAAGTATCCTAAATTCAAGGATAAGAGTGATGAAGATCCATATGCCCACATCTTTGCCTTCGAAACCATATTCCTAGTAACCACCTAAGCTGCCGTGCAAAGAGTATTTTGTGACAACATTGGGCCACCAGCTGGTATGCACAATATGGTCTTGAGCACTTCCAGACATTTGAAGAATTGAAGAAGGCCTTCCTTGAAGAAAGACAAGACCATAACATAAGTGTTGGAAAAGCTACAGAGGTTAACTCAGAAGAAGACGCCAACAGAAGACTATGCAACTGAATTCTGAGAAATGCTAATGCATCTAGATTAGCCTAACTGACCTGCTCCTCTAGCCACCATGGTGAGGCAGTGATTTGTGAGAGGATCAAGGTAAAAGCTCTAGATAGTGGTAGCCTTATATGACTTGGATGCCCTTGAAGCAAGTGGTGGAAGGAGCTACCAGAGCTGAAGGGATCTTGAAGTAAACGAGCAAAGACCCCAAGAAAAAGAAGAAGGATAAAAGAAAGAAGGAGGAAGAAACTTTATAATTGGATTCTTGAGAAGACACCTTAGAATCATAGTTCAGTCATCATCAAGAGTTTGATGCCGAAGAGAAAAAGCCTTGAAAAAGGAAAGGCAAGAAGTAGGCAGTAAATGTTTAGGAAGAACTAAATGCTACCCTATCCAAGATTGCTGGAGGACACACATGATCTGGACTCGAACCAGACGTCTGGTGCACAAGGTGGCCCTAGACAAGATTGTCGGAGGACACGCAGGATCTAGACTCAAACTAGACATCTGGTGCACAAGGTGCAACAATCAAGGTCACATGAAGGAGGTGTGCCGGTTAAGGAACACTCAGCAGATATGTGCTATCTACGGGAGGAACAATCACACTATAGAAACATGCTTCTATAATACTCGAAACACGAATCCGAAGGTGATGGAAAGGCAAAAACAATAAGCCCTAGCCCTCAACCAGGTCTCCATATGGAAGAGGAGGTGGTAGATTTAGACCAAGGGGAGCTTCTTTCTACTACAATGGTCTAGGACATAGACAAAATGACCGCCCCATATTTTAGTGCCATTAGCAGAGGAACTGTAAGAGGCAAGGTCGCAAAGGGAGGTGAACCTGACAAGAGCTGATGCAGGTGACCATGGTAAAAGTGGGCCATGGGGGAAAGGAAAAGAATAAGAAAAGCCACCAGAGGTGATGGCTGACAAGATCACAAGGACTTGTCAAGACGCTAATAGGTAGGAATGTCGAGCCGAAATACGAACAGAAGCCAAAACAGTGGTGGGTAGGGCAATAGAGAGTCCATGAACAAATCACCAAGTTGGAGTGCATAAGAGATGGTGATGATAATGCAACAAAGCGTGCCCTTGGGAGAGCATCTTGAGGAAAATCTGGATAGGAGAAACTTTATTAGAAAAGAGAAGAAATTGGCGCAGGAAAGAAGCCGATGCCAAAGTGCCAGTTGGAGCCGATTACAACCCAGAGTAGCAGAAGCGTCTCGAGAGAAGAAACGAAAAGAAAATTTGGAAGGAATCCAGATATTGAAACTAACAAGGGGAAGTCAAGAAAAGCAAAGGGAAGCAAAAGAGAAAGAAGGAAGGATGTACAAAAACTAAGGCATGCCAACTAACAAGGAGAAAAGCAGCAACTCCTTGAAGGAATATGAACTATGGTAGGATCTCAGCAAGATAAAATTGAACATCACATTGGACCAAATGTTGAATCTGGTTCCCAATTACAAGAAAAAGCTTCTTCAGGCCATAGTGCCAAATGAGAAATTGGTGTAGATGCCCTTGTAAGAACCAAAAAACACGGCAACAGAATGTAAGAATGTGGAAACAGTTCAGGACTGTGATACGTCCGTTCTTGAGGTGACCATCAAGATCAGAGGGTAGACAGTGAAGGGTCATTTTGGATGGAGGGTCAAGATTAAACATTATATCAAATAGTCTGGCTAAAAAGCTAGGAATTACTGACATGTAGCCAGCTCCGTTCTAGATCCACATGGCTAACCAGAGAAGGGTCTGACCAATTGGGATAATTAGGGGATAATAAATAGAAGTGGCAGGATGCATGTTCACGATTGTGTTCATAGTTCTCAAAATGGCTGAGATAGCAAGTGCATATCCCATGCTCTTAGGAAGACCGTGGCTCCAAGGATAAAGCACAATTAAGACACGAACAAGATCACAATCAGGAGAGGGAAAAAGAAAGTTTGCATTTCGGTCTGCAAGGAAGGACAAGTTGAATCTCGCTAGCCGATTGATGCATGCAAAGGGTCTAAACTATCGGGAAGGTGTAGAAGACAACGAAGAAGAAAAGATCATGAAGGAAAATCCAGATTTGCTGTCACTATTTGAGGTGGAAATAGAAAGGATTATACAAAGATATAATCCAAAAGTCTTGGTGGCTCACCCTGAAGTGCTACTAAATGAAGAAAGTGCAAAGGAAGAGGAGGAGGACACTTAGGATAGTATGGCAAAACTGCGCCGAGTAGGAAAAAGCAATGATGGCCCTCAAGCAAGAAGAAGCCCAACGTAAGAAGCAAAACATTAGAGTCGAGGAAGATGAACTAGAAGAAGGGAACCTAGGAGATGACTAAGAGCCCAAAACAGTCAAAATCAGTGCTCGGTTGAATCAGGAACTTAGAGGAAGGCTACTAGATTTGTTAAAGTCCTACAAAGATGTGTTCGCTTGGAATTACTCAGACGACATGAAGGGGATTGATCCTAGATTATACCAACACAAGATCAATTTAAAAGAGGATGAAACTCCTATCCGGAAGAGAAAATATAGAATGAAACCCAACTATGCAAAACAAGTGAAGGAGGAGATTGACAAGCTAGTAAGAGTTGGGTTTATCTATCTAGTGAACATGGCAGAATGGCCTTCACCAAACAATAGTCATGGGAAGGTGAACGTCTCCAGCATATCGGATCCATTCCCACTACCATCATAGATTCCTTGCTGAATGCGGTAGCCATGCATGACATACTCCTTTATGGATGGGTTCACTGGGGGTACAACCAGGTATGGATGGCCCCGGAAGATAAAGAAAAAATAGCCTTTGTGATAGAATGGGGGGCATTTTCCTCCAATGTAATCATGTTCGGGTCAAAAAATGCTCCTACTACGTAAACTCTATAAATTGAGGCATTGGCCTAATGAGAATTTGCTGGTTTTTTATTATCCATGCCTACATTAAGCTATCAATTAATTGCTCACTAATTACGTCTTAATTATCATCTAATCTCTTTATTAATGATGTTGATTCTAGCATTTGATGCACCATAGCTCATCACATTGCTATAATTTTAACATGGTATCAGAGCCTAGCCTAGAATCTATCAATTTGTGAGCCCATTATCTTACTAATCACATGGCTAGTTAGGATTAGTAGATAATTAATATTTTTACCTCTTTTTCAACAAACCCTCTGTACCCCCAGTTGGTGGAGGAGATCTATCTCCCATCATACATCAAATTAGCTCAAGCCACTTTAGGCAAACATAGCTAACACACTTGTGCTCCAGCCCATCCAAATAGAAGGTCAAACCGCCAGCGCACGACGCTGCTGTTCCATGCGATTTCGTAGGTGCCTTTTTTTCTGAGAAAAAATGAGATCTTGTCTACTCCAAATCAAATTTCTCTAATTCCTCTGGGCCCTAGGGGTTTTCAAGGGTGCTCTACAAGCTGGTGAAGTTAGAATTTGATTTGATCAAGTCTATAGTGAGATCCAAGCTCTTCATCAAATCTGCACAGGTGACTTTGGTAAAACAGAGATTAAGCATTCAATGTTTGGTCAAATCTTGTGTTTCTTGGCTTCATCCTCTACTAGACTGATTGCTATTGATGGCCTTGAAAGCATTTGAGCTCATTTGAACTCTAAGGCCTCAGATTTGGGCTCCCTGCATACTCTGTTTTTTGCACACAAAATAGAGGATTAATTTGCTAATCAATGATTAATCAATACTAATCACTATATTTTGATGCAATTGAGGGTTCAAATTAGCCATTAGGTATCTGATACAGATCCCTATAACTTCAGTTGCAATTTGGAGATGGTTTGATACTCCAACCATTCCGTACAAATTGGTTACCCTTGATTTAATGTAATTTCTAGTAAGATTATGCTGATAAATTTATGGTAATCATCATTTTGCATTTATCCCTTGGTTAATGCCTACAAATCACACTCAAATTCAAGATTATTCATAGCCAGAGTTGCATTTGGGAATGTGCATAAGAATGAATGCTATATGCATTATGTTTTGGGCACATTACATCAATGTAAAAATGGGATCAGACATTACCCTTGTCCTGAATAAGGCAAGAGGCAAGACCTCCCACATAGATTTGGGTTTGCATTGCATAATGACACAAGATAAACATAAAAAACCCAAAAGAACTATCAACAATACATTAAAATATGTTGCTCACATGGAGCAAGAACTGATGGGTGGACAAGCTCATGGCCCCAGCCATGAAAGAAGAAGAACCTCGCTTTCCAAGAGGAGGATCCACACCGAGAAGAAGAGCTAGATGAAGTATTGAAGGAAGACATGGACGCATGAAGAGAAGCTGCCATGACAAGAAGACTGAAGACAAGAGAAGATGTGAGGCTCCAAGAAGTGGAGCCATGTGAAAATCTCTAAGAGAGAGAGAGAGAGAGAGAGAGAGAGAGAGAGAGAGAGAGAGAGAGAGAAACCCCACAACCCAATGTAACCTATGCCCCAACAGAGTAAAATCACCTCTGAGCCACCGATGATGTAGGCCATGTGGTACATGTATGTGTGAGCACTTTAGTCAAGGTCACGGGCACTTGTAGTAGCCTTGGACACATAGAGAGAGAGAGAGTGTCAAGGACCATGAGTTTAGGGACTTGAGGCACTGGTCACGGAATATCAAGTAAGAGGGAAACTTGGTATAGGGTCCAGGTGTGCTAGGAGTATTCACTTGAGGGGAGGTGTTGAAATATACAAGTGAATAGGGTGTGTGCGAGAACAAGCCCTTGGCTAGAGGTTGTAAAAGAGAATCTATAAATGTGAGAGAACCTGTGAAAAGGTGAGAAGAATCTACTAGGAGAGAATAAAGGGTAGCATGAGGAGATTTAGGAGGTGTGGAGATATTCTGGGAGAGAATCAAGCAAAAGAGGTGGAGTGAATCAAGGAGAAATCAGTGGGATTAGATGCTTGGATGTAAACTCTATAAATTGAGGCATTGGCCTAATGAGAATTTACTGGTTTTTGATTATCCATGCCTATATTAAGCTATCAGTTAATTGCTCACTAATCATGTCTTAATTATCATCTAATCTCTTTGTTTTTAATGATGTTGATTCTAGCATTTGATCCACCATAGCTCATCACATTGCTGCAATTTTAACACAAAGGGTATGTTCAGAAGCCAAAATTTGGAACAAGAGGTATACATTACTCACTCACATACGGAAATGAGGACTTGTAATTATCCAATATTTGATCACATTATATCCTTAGGTTCCTAACTTTACATGAGATGTTTTATTAGAAGACCTTGAAATGAAATTCCTTGGCTAGCCAGGAGAGATAGGCCATATTTTCATGATTATTCAAGGGGGCACCGAAGTAACCAAAAATAGCCACCTTGATATTGCAACACCCCCTCGCCCCTCGCCCCTCGCCCCTTCCCCTCCCCATACCCCAAATCCCTCCTCCCTTTCTCTTACTCCTCTTCTCCAAAACACTCACACACACACATACGCACACACACACACACACACGAACGCACGCACGCACGCACACTCGCGTGTGCATACGAGCATACACACACATTATGGTTTTAGATTGGTGTTTATTTTAAACTAAGGCTATTTCACAAGGTTAATAAGGTTGGTTTTACAAAGTTTTCTAGCGGTTCTTTCTTAAGAATTAATCAATGATTTTTCATTTTGGAAATCATTTGATGATAATATCAAAGCCTCTTTGTCTACAAAAGATGGTATCAAATAGCAACATAAAATAATTAAATATATCAAAATATTCCACCAAAAACTACAATATTATCCATGATTGTGGGCATCATAATTTCTTTTATACATTAAGTTTGTTGTAGACTACATTCACAATTAGTTTTATAGATTAGGCTTATAAGAGTGGAGGCTCAACGCCTGTTTTTGGAAGTGGAAGCAAACCCTTTGATTGCCTACCGAGTAAAAAGTCATTTATTGAAACACATTACACATTTTCCATATTTGTGCTTACATGGATGTCTTTTCCTACTTTCAAATGGACTCTTGGTGGGTGCTCAAGGTATGAGCACCAAAAAGTACCCAATCACAATTAACCACCATAAATGTTTTTAGCATGGGCAGAAAGGTTTACACACTAGATGGATGCCCATTATACATTATTTATGGCCCACAAAAGCTGATGCCCAAGCTCTCAAGTTTGTAAAAAGGTCTAGTTATTTGGTGCTTATAGTACCTAGTATATAAGAGAAAGTGCGTATGCCCACACAATCACATTGGATAATGGTCTTCCACCCAGTTTGTATCTAGCCTTAATAAATATATTTTTTGCATTATTTTGGCTAAGAATATATCTCGATGTACCGATTATTGCATATCATCCCTTTTCCTTACATCAATATGTGACTATGTATACTGTATAGGTCATATAAAATAAAAAAGAAAATTAACTAGCTTAGATTCTATTATGACATCTATAATAATGATAAGAAGGTCATTCCTACAACTAGTGATAGCATGTGCCTATTGCCTCTTTAAAAAAAATAAATTAATTTGGGAGTGTGTATAAGGGTTATATTTGATGAGAAGTGTGTTAGTGGTGTGAGCAATAAGAAGGTATGAGTTTATAGGCGAGAAGGTGCACATCGTGAGAGTGTAGGTTGATGCACTCTCAGGTGTGTAAGGGTTATATTTGATGAGAAGTGTGTTAGTGGTATGAGTTTACAGGCGAGAAGGTGCACACCGTGAGAGTGCAAGTTTATGCACATCGTGAGATGGCAGGGTATGAAACCTGTGAGATGGGTTGGATCGGTGAAACAGTTAAAACCGTGAAGCAGTTAATCCGTGAGATGGGTTGGATTCATGAGATGGGTTAAAACCTTAACTCGAAGATGTCGATTATGCAGGGGCAGACGATCAGTTGGAAATCTAGAGTGGGGAGATGCAATGCTTGGTGATGACACACGATGAAGAATCGCAAATGTGGAATGCACAAAAAAGGAAAGAATTTGATTTTATGGTGCGGTCATCGGACTGGGCGTCTGTCTTAATGAAGTACGTGTTGGAATTAGGGTTAGGGTTGCAACAATGTACACACACAAGATAGAGAAGCTTAAGAGCACACAAACTCACAAGATTAGAATGAATAAATGTGTGCCAAATACAAACGATAGGTACACACCCCAAAATCAGTAGATAAGAGGGTGTACATATGCACGGGGAAAAAAAACCTCGTAGTGAGGAAAAAAGTGTCCTAGTGGTCCTAAGTGTGTT
Source organism: Cibotium barometz (assembly GCF_041138505.1). Classification (NCBI taxonomy): domain Eukaryota; kingdom Viridiplantae; phylum Streptophyta; class Polypodiopsida; order Cyatheales; family Cibotiaceae; genus Cibotium; species Cibotium barometz. The sequence continues at coordinate 36,073,687 of NC_141095.1, forward strand.
CACACACATCACTACCATATAATGCTACAAATCCCCCCTAGTGATGATGTGAACATGTATAGGGTATGGTTGATCAATCCTGAAAAGGCAGTAAGCCCAAAGCTTTACGAACTTTTCAGGAGGAAGCGCCTTCGTGAATAAATCTACCATGTTGTCATGTGTAGGCACATAGACCAAGCTAATCTCTATTGCAGAGAGTCTTTCCGTGACATAGTGGTAATGCACCTCAATGTGCTTAGTGCGAGCATGAAACACTAGGTTCCTCGCAACTGCTAATGCGCTCCAGCTCTCAGTGAAAATCGTAGTGCTAGATGACTATCCAGCACCCAAATCAGCCAAAGATGTCTGAGCCACACACACTCAACTGTATAGTTGTAAAAGCTGCCCTATACTTAGCTTCACAGCTGGAAGTGGCCACTATAGGCTGCTTCTTGTGCTGAGCCATGATATACATGAATCACCAAGGTAAAAGACACTCGTGTGTCATAACATCCAATCTGAATCACTAAAAGCATGCAACTGTGATTCACCCCCTTTTGGATAAAATAATACAAAATACTGAGTGCCCTGTAAATAGCAAAAAACCCGCTTAACAGCCTACCAATGCTTTCTACCTGGGCTATGCATAAATCTGTTCAACTATGAGAGCGTATACTCTATATGTGGCCTCGTGTTGCATACATAAAGAAGGGATCCAATAGCCTGTTGATACAAACTAGCATCAAAAGAGTCTCCTCCATCTTGAAGACTAAGTCGAGTACCTGTCTCCATAGGTGTAGCCACAAATTTACAGTCTTTAAGATTAAACCTCTTTAGCTTTTGTATATATTTAGACTGCAGTATAACAATGCCATCATTACGCTGCATAAAATGAATCCCCAAATAGTAATGTAATGGCCCCAAATCTGACATCTCAAACAATGACTGCAAATCAGCCTTAAAGGCTAAAATCTGATCTATATCAGGTCTCGTGATGAGTAGCATGTCATCAACATATAGAATGATGACCAAAAATGTGTCCTTACTCCTTTTCACATAGAGGGTACTCTCTGTTGGATTGTTGCAAAAATCATTTGTAATCAAATATGTATGAATCTTCTCATACCATGCTCTAGGAGCCTGCTTAAGAAGAGCTTTTTTCAACCTGCATAATTTAGACTCTTCTCGTTTCACAACAAAACCAGGAGGCTGTGATACATACACCTCCTCATGTAAATCACCATTCAAGAATGTAGTCTTAATGTCCAACTGATGTACATTCCACCCATGATGTGCTGCCAAAGCAATGAGACACCTAATGGTAGTCATTCGAGATATGGGTGCAGAGGTCTCATCATAATCAATGCCCTTTTGTTGGGCATACCCCTTTGCAGCAACAAGTCTGGCCTGGTAGCGATCAATGCTACCATCTGCTTTGGGTTTTAACTTGTAAACCCAATTACTACCAATGGCCTTCTTGCCATGAGGTAGATTTGTCAAATACCAGGTGCCATTCTTGAGTATAGAGTTACACTCATCCTGCATAGCATGCATCCATTCATCATCATCCTGTGCTTCCTCAAAGGAAAGAAGTTCCTCCTCATTACATAAAGTAGAAATGAGAACATGATCCACATGAGAATAATCTGCATGATGAGAACCTGCACGAGTTCTGTTAGGTAAAGGAGCTGCCAACTTGCTATCCCTCATGTCTACACAAGCCATTTTGGCATACGCCTAGATTCTTCTATGGCTACTCTCTCCTCATCCACTACATCCTCAATAATTGCCTTATCAAAAGGCTGATTATGCACCTGCAAAGGCTGAATTTCAGCACTTGGTTGAGCATTCAATTGCTCTGCATATGGCTGCCCTCCATTAAATAAAGGTAGGAGAGAATCAAACATGTCCTGTGAGCAAAACATGTCCTATGAGCATACAGGACAAAAACATGGGCTGAATGAGCATGGGCTGAACTGAGTTTTCAACAAAAACAACATCTCTACTTACGAAAATCTGCTTTGAGGCCGGATGGTAGAGTCTATATCCCTTGCTTTCTGAACTGTATTCCACAAATATGCATTTAATTGTCTTATCAATCAAGCTTACTACGTTGTTGCTCAGGCATAAGAGCATAAGCAAGATAACCAAAAACGTGAAAATGAGCCACAGAAGGCTTCCTGCCATGCCAAGCTTCATAAGGAGTTTTAGTCTGCAAGGCCTTGGTAGGGGATTTGTTCAACACATAGTTGCCTCTAGCCAAAAATCATGAGGTAAATCTTGGGCTTTCACCATACATCGTGCCATGTCCATGAGAGACCTGTTCTTTCTCTCAGCCACACCATTTTTCTAAGGTGTGTATGGCACTGTACATTGATGCCTTATGCCTTTTCTAGCCATATATGCATGAAATTCCTTGGACATATACTCCCCCCCTCGATTTGAACGAAGGGTGCCAAATTTACATTCACATACATTTTCAGCCATGGATACAAAGTGCCTAAAGCACATAAAAACCTCTGACTTCTACTTTAATGGATACACCCAGCTATATCTGGAGTAATCATCAATAAAAATGACAGAGTAGAGATATCCCCCAATAGATTGTGTCCTCATAGGACCACATACATCACTATGTATAAGCTATAATTTCTTAACAACTCTCATAGATCCATCCTTTGGAAATGATGCTCGATGAATTTTACCAAGAATACATCCCTCACATACATGTCTAGTAGGGGTCTCAAGAGTTGGCAACTCAGACACCATATGATGCCATTGAAGGTGTAACAAACTGTCATAATTCAGATGGCCAAATTGTGCATGCCATAATTCTGCACCACTCATAGCACGAGTCATAGAGACTGAGCAAGCATCATGCTGCTGTAACTTCTCAAATACATCCATCTTGTATAGGCCATGAAACAAGGTACTTGAGGAAATGATAGAATAACCATCATTTCTATCCTGGACTGTACATCTGTCATCCAAAAATTTCACCATCAAGCCTGACAAGGCTAAGACTAAAATTGACAGCAAGTTCTTATTAATGCCTGGCACATATAAAACTTTAGAAAGAGTAAATGTGCCCCCATTTGCAGCAGTAGTGAGCACAACTCTACTAACTCCTTTGACAGGATATAAGGAACCATTTTTACATGTGATGGTTCTTGCACTTGGGACAGATTCTAGAGATGAGAATAATTTTTTTTCTGAGGTAATGTGCTTACTAGCACCACTGTCAAAGTACCAAGCATCCGATTCTGCCACACTGACATGCATACATCATAAACAGAAGGGTCATAATTATAATGTACAGTCTGTGCCCAATCATCTTGAGAAAAACTCGCAGTTTCCTTCTTCTCTGCACTTGGTGCAGATGCATCAGCACAGCCATGCCCAATTCTTTCTTTGTCTCCTTCTGTAGACTTTTCTTGCACTCATGTATGTAGTGCCCTAGTTTCTTGCAATAGTGACACTTGCCCTTCTTTTTAGGCTTATCACCTTCTTTCTCTGCATCCTTACCTGAGGATTTGGATTTTGGCTTATAGCCACCATGCAAAGAAGCTTTACCTTTACCTTTCTGATTGGCAACAAAATCTTGGTCACCAACTCGCATATTAGATCTGTTTTGCCTAGACTGCTCTTCTTGCAAGAGTACTAAAACCAGCTCATCAAATGTAAGGGCATTTGGATTTCCCTTCATCATGAGTCTAAGGGTAGAGGCAAAACTCTGATAAGAATCTGGCAATGCATTGAGAACTGTGGGCACCAATGTACTATCAGGATATATCTCATCCACACTAGCAAGCTTCTCCTTAAAATATTTGATCTTGGTCAAGAAGCTGTCCATTGAGTCTCCCTCATTCATGTGCTCAGACTCCAACTGTTTGCGCAAATATGCAACACGTGCTTCATTACACACCTGGTATAATGCAGCAAGTGGATCCCATGCCTGTTTTGAATTCTTACATGACCGAATATGAGGAATAATGCTTCACTTCACAGAAAGTGCAAGAAATGCATGTGCTTGTGCATCTCTTCCATTCCATCTAATTTGACCAGCAGTGGGAGGTACTGGTGGTGCATGTGAAGGAGCCACATCTATATCAGATTCTACTTTAGATTACTTGCAGCACCTGGTTGCACTGGTAGTTGTGAAACATGATGAGTTTCACTACCACTAACCACATTCCAAAGGCCTTTAGCAACCAGTACATGCCTCATCATATATGACCACAATGGGTAGTTAGTCCCATCAAGTTTGTTCCTCAGAGCAGACAACATGTTGAATACATCACTATTGCTAGCCATGACTTTCTACCAAATGCAAAATCTTTCAACACACTGCAAGTACTCTATTCACTGAATGCAACCCTAAATGGTTGCCAACTAACTGAATCACCTACAAAGTGTATGAAAAACGGGTTGCAACAATGCACACACACAAGATAGAGAATCTTGAGAGAACACAAACTCACTAGATTAGAATGAACAAATGTGTGCCAGATACAAAAGATAAGTACACACCCCAAAATGGTTAGATAAGAGGGTGTACATACGCACTGGGGAAAAAACCTCCTAGTGAGGGAAAAAGTGCTTTGGCGGTCCTGAATGTGCTCACACACATCACTACCATATAATGCTATAGTATGCCACATGGCATTCAATGATTGGTTAAAGGAAAGGGGACCGTTTCACACTATGAAGTAGTAAGGTGGTTCAGGGCGTGAACTGTTTGGACTATTTCACAACGTGAACTGTTTTGGAACCAGTTCACAGCGTGAATTGTTTTGTATAGACTACGTGTAAGGTTGATACCGTGTATTCCTTATGTGCTCAAATGCTCAATTATGTAGTAAGGTGGTTCAGGGCGTGAACTGTTTGGACTATTTCACAACGTGAACTGTTTTGGAACCAGTTCACAGCGTGAATTCTTTTGTATAGACTGCGTGTAAGGTTGATACCGTATATTCCTTTTGTGCTCAAATGCTCGATTATGTAGTCAAAAGTTGGTTGAATGAAGTGTGAATGATCATGTTTCATTTTAAACCATTTTACCTTGTATCCACTTTTGAGTATTGGATACCTTTGTACTTCGTTTTTTTATTATTGCCATGGAAAGCAATGTGGTACTTTGGCACTTCTGGGAATTTTTTGTTGCAATCGTTTTAACTCCGTGTGAGAGTGCTTGATCTTTCCTTCAATCTAATTGAAGAGTGTCTTTACTGAATCTTGTTGATTGGGATTTATCTTTGTCTCCATTAGTTACACCTTTTCTTGTTTCTTCTCAATAACATTGCCTAGCTCTTCTATTTTGGTGGGTGCAATTGGCGGGAGTGCTATCTTCAGTTCATCCTGTTGAATTGGCTTCTTTCTCCACACCAATGATGTTTGTGCATTCCTAGCATTTGTATTAGCTGGGAATTGTTTTTGGTTGCTCTTACTGTCCCTTCCTGTGTTTTTGAAGATATTTGTAGCAATGAACTTTGGGTGGGATTTTGGCACCCATATTGTTGTATTGCCCTGGTAATAGCCTTGTGCAGCTATCAAATCCCTTCGAATCCATTGCTTATGAGTGCCTTGTGGATTGCGGATTCGTTTAGAACATTGCTGGTTATCATTTGAAGGGCATCTCTGTTCCTTATCTGTAATTTGAACTTTTTTCCCTAATTCCTTAATTACTCCTTTTGCATCACTGTATAGTTGGTTTTTGAGTTGATCCTTAGGCACCCACTGTTGAGTACCTGGTGACTTTGGCTGCATACGGATTGTGGGGTTGATGTCTTCTCTAGTACATGAGTTGTTTTTACTGCCCTTGGTGTTTCCATACCATCAATCATAGCCTACTTCCCCTTGTTTATTGGGCTCCATAAGGGCACGGTAATGACATTGTTGCCCTTGTCTAGTTGTGTCGTCCTCTTTTCCCACTGGATATTACAACTACTCTCGCAAATCCAAGACCGTCCCAGGATCATTTCTTCCTCCATGGATCCTACAGGCATAACAAACACCTTTCCAAAACCAAGGGATTATTTCTTATGGAAATATTAACACTTAGAGATCCCTCAGCTTTGGTAGTTGACAAGTGCACACTTCGTACTTGTGCATTGGTGGCCTCAAGGTGTGGTTTGTTTAGAGCTACCCATGTCTCATAAGAGATCATATTATGACTTGATCCTATATCTATTAACTCAATGCTCATTGCATGACTTATAGTCGTAGAGATTTTCACCTTGAGTCGTGCTGGCTCAATGTCTAGGTCATCCTCATCAAGGAGGGTTAGTGAAGACATGTTCACATGCAATACTCTTTTTTGGAGTATCTGTTTGGCTTTGGCGTCTATTGCCCTTAGCTTCTTCCTAAGCTTGCTTAATTTTTTCTTGGGCTAGCATCTTTCGTTGTTTTAAAAGATGCTCTTGCACAAGCATCTCTTGGGTCAGTGGTCCATAATATTTTTTAAGCTTACTTCCATTGATGTAACTCTCCATTTGCATGCCCTCAATTGTTTCAATTCTAACTGACCCTTGAGGTGTGATTTTGGACACTCAAAAAGGTCCTAATTCTCTGTACTTGTGTTTCTTTTTTCTGGTGCCACCCACACCATACATGAGGATGAGGCTCCCCGTTTCTAGTTCCTTTTGTTTCAAGTTATTGTCAAACCAACGCTTTCTTCATAATTTTTCAACCATAAGACCATGTGATGCAATTAGGTGGTAATGCCTATGGAGTACTTAGTTCCAATCTTATGAATTGCAGTGTAAGAACAATTGACTAGAACAATTGACTAAGAATGCATTAGCCGAAAGGTTGGTTGACTTAGAGAATAACGTATCCACACCATAGTCCCACTTGAAGCACCTTGCGAGCTGTAATTTTCCCAGCGAAGTGACCTCTAGCTATTCCTAAGTGTGCTTCATCTAATATTGTGACAAATTTGTCTTCTCGCACACATCTCCTTAAGACATTATCCTTACCTAGCTTGTATAGTTCTCTAGCAATTCATTGATAAGGTGCAGCTAGCTTAATAAGCCAACACATTTTATCTTTGTTCAAGGGTCGTTCTTGCAAAAAAACCATAAGCTAGATAATATGATATTTATTTGCTCCATTCGGGCACCATGTCTAGTTTGAACAAACAAGCATCTAGGAGGTCATCTCATCAACACCAGTTTTCGGTTCCCCATTTGGAATTCATGACATATGATCGGCCAACACATATTGTGTTCCCTTTCTTACTGTGACCGTGAATTTGAATTCCAATAGTAATAACAACTAGCGTGTGATTCTTCTCGTGGTGCAAGGCTTGTTCACCAAGTATAATAAGGCCTGATGGTCCACAAATAATATAAATTTTTTGGCCAATAGGTAATGTCGATACTTCTTGACAGCATAAACCATGGCTAAACCTTCTCGTTCTCTGGTGGTATAATTCACCTATGCATCATTCAATAAGCAACTAGCGAAGTAGACTCAGTAGTCCAGTTTGAACTCACTAGGCTATGCCAATACACATTCTATAGTGAAGTTCGATGCATCAATGTGTACATGGAATATAAGATCCCAATTGGATGGTCTTAGAATTAGTTTGAACTCACTAGGCTATGCCAATACACATTCTATAGTGAAGTTCGATGCATCAATGTGTACATGGAATATAAGATCCCAATTGGATGGTCTTAGAATTGGTGCACTAGCCACTGCTTGCTTCAATTTATCATATACTTCTTGGCATTCTTCAGACCATTCAATAAGTAACCTATATAATGGTTTGGCAATTTTAGCATAAAATACTATGAAGCGGTGATAGTACCCAACGTAGCCCATAAACCTCTGTACACCTTTGTAATTAGTGGGTGGGGGTAGTTCCAAAATCAATTTTAATTTGCCTTTGTCCGTGGAGATACCATTATTAGAGACACTGTGTCCCAAGATTACACCATGTTTGACCCAAAATTGGCATTTTAAAGGGTTTAAGGATATGCGATGTAATCGACATCGCTCAAACAACTTTCTCAAGCAAGCCAAATGGTGTGATCATATCTGGGAGTGTGCACATAGATCATCAACGACTACCTCCAACTACCTTTGCAAGTAGTCTTTGAAGGCTATGCACATTAACCGTTGGAACATTACTAGGGCATTGGTGTGACCAAAAGGCATAACTTTGTAAACAAACGTCCCCCACATTGTATTGAAGGCTATTTTATGCTTGTCCTTGGGTGCTACAGACACCTGATTGTAACCTGAAAATCCGTCTAAGAAACTATAAGCTTCTTCACCAACTACTCTCTCCAAAACATATTCCGTATAAGGCAGTGGTGGTCCTAGTAGATGCGTTAACCTTTTTGAGATCAACACACAGACCCTAAGTTTCCCATTCTTCTTTGGCACTATCACGATTGGTGATAACCACTCTGTATGTTCTAGATGAAGTCTGCAGCAATGAGTTTATTAATTTTCTCCTTTCCAATTTTTGTATATTTAGGATTCATCTGGCATGGTTTTTGCCTGGTTGTCTTGATCTGTCCATAATTGGGATCGTTTGTTGCACCACTTTAGGTGGTACATCCTTCATCTCTTTGTAATTCCAAGCAAAACAATCCTTAAACTCCTTAAGGAGAGCAATGAGCTCTTTTTCTTTTAGCTAGAGTCAAGTCCTTAGCAATATAAACAAGTTTGGTTTCCTCCCTTGGCTCTATAATATCAATTTCCTTGACCTCAGTTGGGCCATCGTATGATGTGGATAAACCATCTTCCTTAACCATTTTGGCCTCAATTGGACCACTTTTCGTTTGTCAATTGTATATGCCTTGAAATGGTATGGTATTGAAAGTAGGTCTGGTTTATCCTTATCCTCTCTTTTTGTTTTAGCCATCACCTTCTTAGCCTCAAACTTGGCTTTTGCCAAAGCCTTGTTTCATTTTCGGCATCGGGTGTGGTTACAAGATGAGGTTATCTAGTTTCGTTTAGTGGGCGCCCTTAGGTTTAGCCTAAAAATAGGTATTTTTTCAAGAAGAATAGCTAATCTCTCCTAGTTAGCCAGGAGTTTCACTTCAAGGTCTTCTAATGAAACATCATATGCAAAGTTGGGCACCTAAAACTATAATTTGATCAAATATCCAATAATTGCAAATCCCCTTTTCTTTGGGAACCAAAATTGTATACAGGCCCTGTCGGCAGTTTGGACACGTATACTGAATGTGAGTAACCTATAACTTTTACATTATTAATCATATGATGTTCCCAATTTGCATATCATAAATTCAAATAACATAGAGCTTAACTTGATTTATCAAGCAATTTTTGATGTGTTTTACTATTTTCTAGATTATTTAAAAGGGATTAGAATTGTTAAAAAACATACTATTTTGTCCTCCCACCACATCTACCATTTAAAATGCTCAATTTGTATGGATCTAGTGATTATTAGATTGGGGAAGATTGTAGAATGTGGGTCTAAGGTAAAATTACAAATCTAACCATTGCATTTTTGTAGATTTACTTTGGAAAATCTGTTATGACTGTTAGAGGCCCATTAAATCAATCGTAATTTAATTCTAAAAAAAAAATTGAATCTTTCAATCTAAAAACTCTAGGGATCAATATACTTGTTGCCATGAATTTATTAAATTTTTTAAGCTTAATTTGAGTATGGGAAGGTCTATTTTCAACCCAAGTGAAAATTTTCATAATGTGTCCACCCTCCCCTTTTCAAGTCAAAAACCAATCCTAGTTAGGTTTGGAAATCTAGGCTTGGTAAACTTCAAAGCCTAAATATCATGCCATGTGTGAGACTTGGGTAGGCACAAATCTTACATATGCATGCCACTTTATGTCCACATCAGCTTTCGAGAGGATCCACATAAGCATCTTGCCACCTCCATCCTCCATGTCAACATGGTCAACCTAGTTGACTTCCCACCTCATCATTCTAGTCATCATTAATGCTAAGTCTTCTTGCCACCTTTACATGCCACCTCGCACTTGCTGACATGGCATGCCACATTAGCCCATAATAGTGCCACATGTCAAGAAAATGCCACGTGTCATGCACGCATGTGACATGTGGCACCTCCTTTCCACCTTCCTATTTTTTTTAAAACATATTTTTGAAAAAGTTAATTTAGTATATTTTTATTATTTCTCAAAAAAAGAAATAAAATATAAATTTTAAATAATAAATATATATAACTTATTAAAATAAAAGAATTTAAATCACTAATTTTAAAGGATTATATTTTAAAATTAGATAAATAGTATTATTTTAAAGTTCATATTATTTAATTTAAAAATTTTTATTTTTAAAATTTAATTTTTCTTGAAAATATTTTATGTAGAATAAAACTTTGAATAAAATTTAAAAAAAATACATTATAAAAGAAAATGTAGTTATATAATTATAAAATAAAAGATATATTTATATATCTAGTAATGATAAATATCTATACTTGTAAATATTTATTATTAATAATATTGATTTTTAAGTGGATAATAGTTTATCATTAATCATCTTTATGTTTATCTTAATTATCCCATCAATCTTAGATAGGAAATCCAATGAGATTTGAAGTGGATAACCTATTTTTCCTATATAATCATACATCTCTAGTACTATCCCACACAGATCTCTAGTACTATCCCATCATTGAGCCTTCATAATTTTTCTCTCTTAGCTTCCTTGAGAATGGGTTCTCAAAGTCATAGGAGTCGAAAAGGTGATAGGACTATACTTCTCCCCATCCACCAAGTTCAAGAGGAGGAGAGGAAAAGGGTAGCTCGTGAGAGAAAGAGAGAGTGGAGAGCACGTCAACGAGCAACACCTTCCATTGGCGATGATCCAAGCCTTGCTCCTCCTCTTCCACTTCCTCTCCCTCCACCCTCTTCCCCCCACTACCCCTTAGTTTAGATAATCCACATGAACCCGCCCTATCTGAGTCCCCTTCTCTTCCACAAGAACCCACCCCCTCCTTTGGGCGCCCATAGTGTGGATAGAAAAGAACTATCAAAGTCAAGGGCACATCGTTGTGCCCATGCAATCTTCCAATTAGATTTCAAAGACCTCACGCCTTCATCACACGCATGTGTGCTTGATGCTTTGACATTGGAGGTTGAAGAGAGAGGAGAGCTAGCATGGCGGTGCTACAAAGTGTTTGTCATTCCTATACAGTTGGCTGCTCGACGGGCTATTGTGGCAGAAGTAGCTCCCAAATAAAGGGTAAGGTGAGTGCCACATCTCGCATCCTTTCCATAGCACCACACGCACTTAGAGTTGGGTCTATTAGACGACAAAGTTTAGATGCCACTGAGGTTGGTGCCTTGTGGGCGAGTAGTGGTTATTTAGCTAGGCATGATCGCCTACTAGATGAAACCACTAGAGCCTTGATAGAAAGTTTCTAGGAGGAAAATTGGCATGCCTCGCTAGTTTTCAAGAAAGCTTTGCGTAAGAGAGTGACAAGAGGAGTGTTCATTGAGCACGCTCCTTGCTTTCTTGAAATGACCCAAACAGAGTTGTATTCTCAGTTTATGGCATCATATCCAGAGCTTAAAATTGGGCAAAGGTCATTTGAGGGGTGTAAGCCTTGGTTTGTGAGGTACTCATGAAGCGTGACACATGTTGTTGCTACTGTCAGGCTAAAATCTGAAAGGTGTTTTTGGTCACTGTACATATGGTGCGTGTGGTGTGTGAATAAAAATTGCCCTGAATGCCCTGGCAAGTGTACAGGCCGAGTGGTTTGGCAGAAAGCTAGAATATGCACGTGTTTTGTTTTCCGGAGCAGATGCTGGAGATCTGGAGTTTTATTGCAATAGTGTGGTGTGCGGATGGTTGCTAAAAGCAGAGCATCGAGACTGAAAAGTGACGGATTTAGTATGATGATGATGCTGATCATGGGGTTGTGGGTACCTCTCGCATTTATTTGGAAGCTGTGTGGGCACCGTATTTCCTGGAAAAGAAAGGAGAAGGAGAGTCTTTTGGCATTAGTGTGGCCATAATTATGTGGTTGGAGGCCTTTTAAAAATAAAATAAAATAATAATCCACATGGCCAATTTGTAAAAGGCCACATGGAGTTCTTTGTGGTGGTCAGCAGAACTTCGAGAAGGTGGCGCCGCGTGAGAAAAAGGAGAGAAGGGTGCAGCTAAAAAAGAAAGACTCAGGCTGGTGATCGCAGTCCTGAGGAGAGGTGTAAGGCCTAGTTGGCCGCCTTGGGATTGGAGACGGGCTGGTGAAGCCGAGGTAAAGGAAGGCGAAGCTGGAGTACTGCAGCAGAGGGGTGCGAAGAAGCGAGAACGATGGCCGCTTTTAGATAAAACTGCAGGCGCAGCAAGGTTGCCGCGTGTGAGTCTGCAGAGGCGAGATGAAGTGAACCGCCGCCAGGTACAAGAGTTGGTGACTGGAGGCCTTGGTCGACTGGGCGCAGCCGACTGGTATCAAAGGAAAGGTAGCAGCGTAGAGACGTGGGCGCCTCGTGGAGAGTAGTAGGTAAAAAGGAAGACATCTAGAGAGTGCAAAAGCTTGCAGAGGGCTGCAGCTACGGAAGGTGTGAAGGCCGCCTAGTGGTTGACTTGGGCTGGAGAAACCAGCGTGGAACAGTCCAGGTGTGAAAGGCTGGAGTCCAGCCATATGTGTGAAGAGAGCCAAAATGAACTGGCTGCGGGATAGAGGAAGATACACTGGCTGGGGCAGTGCAAAAGAGGATAGCCGCCTCGTATATTACTAGGGAGCTGAAGGTGCTGCAGCAAATGTGGAGAAAGCAAGTCTTGGCGTGGATGGTTTGGTAAGCTTGGTGCCAATTATGGAAGCAGAGAGAGGGCTACTGTTAGCAAGGAATGAAGATGTGGCTTGGACTGGATGCTGCGGTGAGCAGTGGTTCGTGGTGCTGAGGATTGTGCAGAGGCTCTGGTGGTTGGTGAAACTGCTGGTCACGACATACAGAGAGTGGGAGCTGCTGAGTGAAGGTTAGCTGGTGTGGGCGCCTTCTGGAGAGAGTAGCTGGTCTTGTGTGGGCGGTGATTGCAGGCAGTGCGTGGATGCTGACCAGAGAGGGAGCCTTGGGTGTTTGTGTGGGTTGGATGCAGAAGTGGTGCTGATGTGTGGGCTGGAGACAGTGGGGCTCGCCTACGACAATTGGCAGATAGCAGCAGACAGAGAGTAGCCAGGCTACAGAGGAAGTGAAGAAGGGTTGCTGGTGTGGGCGCCCTCTGGAGATTACAGGGACCGGGAGACAGAGGCTTGGTCGTCAGACGCAAGGGTGTATTCCCTTGGTAGTAAATCCTGGCCAGAGTCCTGGTCTTTGGTGTATTTTGCTGAGTTTGTACATGGTTGATGCTGTATATGTTTTTTGCTGAATGATCATCTGTCCTTCATGGTTCTGAGCTGTCTTATGGTGTGGGTGGGTGGCGAATGGTGAGAGAGTGTTCCAGCCGGTGGCTGGTGGTGCCCCGTTCGTGGTAGTGTTTCCAAGTTTGGGAGGTGGAAGAGCTATAGAGGCAGGTTCTTTCTTCTTTTTTTCACCTCACATCCTTCTGGTGCCCCCACTGAGGAGTGGCTCTTTCTGGTATAGTTTCACTGAGGATTGCTCAAGTGTCTCTTACGAGGGTGTATGCCCCAGAGTGAGAGATTGAAGGAAGGTGTTTCTGGTTTTGCTTGGGATTGGAAGTGAAGTTTTGGGGTTAAGATGATGTCTTACCCAGAGTTTTATGGTGGTCCAAACGAGGATGTGGCAGATTTCTTGGAAAGGATGGAGGTTGCATGTATAAGCAACCATATTAATGAGTCGGTACAGGTATTGCGACTGCTGAGCATTTGTTTGAAAGGGGATGCAAGGACCTGGTACAGGGCTTATGAGGAGTCGTTGAGGGATGCTGTTCCACACATTGAGATGACTGAGGATGGATTAAAGACAGCACTTAGCAACAGGTTCAAGAAGGTAGAAGACCCCGACAAGGTTTGGCATGAGGTGCAAGCTCTGACACAAGGTGAGTTTGAATCAATAGATGATTATATGAAGAAATTTTCTTTGCTATGGGAGACTCTATGCAGGGCTTTAGGGGAAGACCAAGTGCCGCCTGATATGATGAAGAAGAACAAGTTTGTAGCTGGACTTAAGAGGAGTATTCGCTGGAAAGTGGAATTGAAGAAGCCCAGGTCTTTTGAGGATGCGGTGGAGATTGCTAAGTCAAAAGATTGGAAATTGCACAGCGGATGAATCAGCTGGGGATGATTCCAGTTGTAGCACAGCCGGAGATTCGTAGAGTGGAGGCTACACCTATGAGTGCAGTGATGGAGAGGATGAAGCCCACTGAAGGTCAAGCTATGCAGATGATGCCTCAAGCTAGTCAGGGAGTACCTATGGTTCCTGCAGGTTCTGATGAGGGATTGCGACAGGATATGAAACAGATGGTTGATCTTATGAAGAATTTGAGCTTAAATTTAATGGGAAGTACAGGTGGTGGACGTGGTAGAGGCCGTGGCATTAATCCTGAAGGGGGAGATGGACAAGCAGGGTATGGACGTGGTCGCGGTAGGGGCCGTCATTTCATTCCTACATGCTGGAACTGTGGTGAACTAGGTCATCTGAGTACAGATTGTGATAAGCCTCAGCGTATGGGTGGTGACATGTACCCACTACCTTCACAGCTACCTGACAGGTCAAATGATTATGGTATTGATATCAGGGATCAAGCAGGTCCGAGTGGAATTACAGCTGAGGAGAAGGGAAAAACTAAGGTGATAGATGTGGTCACCCTTGAGAAGACGAAGGAAGCAGAAGCTGATGTGATGCCTTTGGGAAAACGGACGTCACAGGAAAGGGAAAGCAAGGATGCTGCAGGACCCAGCAAGAAGAAAGGTAAAGTGAAGGAAGGAGAGGATGTGAAGGTCAAGCAGAAGAGGAGGTCTCGTAGGAAGTTTCAGGTAACTGATTTTCCATTAGGGGGTGGGCAGGAGAGCTACAGTTTGCAGGAGGACATGGCTGGAAGGAAGGCTAACATTACTTTTGGGCAATTGATAGAGTTAGCTCCTAATTTGAAGCGTCAATGGAAGAGACTTGTGAACCCGAGAGAGAAGGAGCCTGCCAAAGGAATAGTGACTGTTCTATCTGTCCAGGAGTTACCTGACATATGTCCTGTGGTGAATGTGTGGTATAAAGGGAAGAATCTGGGAGAGGCATACATAGATGGTGGAGCACAGATTTGTGTGATCACATTAGCTGCTGTGGAAAGGCTTGGTCTTGATTTTACTGAAGCGTCTGGATTTCGTATTCGGCTGGCTAATCATCAGAAGGTCAAATGCTTAGGTATGGTTAAGGAATTAGAATTGGAAGCTTTTGATGTGAAGGTGCTTGTGGATTGTCATGTTATGCCTGCAGGAATGGGTGCATTCCCCATCATTCTGGGAAGACCATGGCTGAGAGCAGTGAAGGCTGTTCAGGATTGGAGGAAAGGGGTTATTACTCTGTATGACAGGAGAGGGGATAAAAAGAAGTTTAATATGGATAACCAGAAGCCTGTCAATGATGAAAAGGAAAGTGAAGTTGATTCGAGTGATGATACGACTAGTAGTACCACTACTAGTGAGGAAACAGAGGATACTTCATCGAGTGAGGAGGATGCAGAGATGGATGCCCTGGTTATTGATGAAGAAGTGCTTAGTGATGAGGTTGCTGAACAAGAAGAAGCCATACATGAGGAATGCGAGGAGGTACAAGTGAATCCTGAACAGAGGTATGCATGTGATGTGAAAGAGCTTGCTTTTGAGTCTTTGGATAATGAACCTGTGTGGGATGAGTGGGAAATAGACAGTCTACAGGATGATGAGCCTGAGTTGGAGCTGGATGATGAGATGTGCATAAATGTTAAAAAAGCTATGACCAGAATTGAGGCTATGAAGAAAGAGAAACACCAGAAGACTTTGAATGATGCTGCGGCTATAGATGAGAGGGATGCTGTAATAGATGAAATTCCTGGTGGTCTTGACGAAGATGAGGATACAGGAACTGAGGTGGATGCTTTAGGAATGGTGCCTGTTGAAGAGGAGTTTGTTTTGCCTGTGGTAGCTGGTTTTGATGGTGAGGCTTCTTATGTGGATGGACAGGAAAGTGTTATGGCACAACAGGTCTTTTTTGATGAAGCTTTCATCAATTTTTACCCTCAGCAAGAGTTGCTGCACTGGTTCTCTGATATTGGTGCTGATCGTATCAGGGATTTTGGGATTGAGATGAGGCAGGATGGTGTGTATGTCAGGAGCTTTGTTTCCAGAAGCTCTAGTGTTGTGTTGTGGGATACGGGATGGAAGATTATGCCTGGGGAAGATGACAGAGTTTCTTGGATCACCTGGAATAGAGATGTGCTGATTACACTGTATGATGCTCAGAGAATTGACGGAGGGAAACGTGGTCATATGCTTTCTGCTGATCATAAATGATTCAGCAGGCTAGGGGTTGGGCAAAGTATGTCAGGCTAAAATCTGAAAGGTGTTTTTGGTCAGTGTACATATGGTGCGTGTGGTGTGTGAATAAAAATTGCCCTGAATGCCCTGGCAAGTGTACAGGCCGAGTGGTTTGGCAGAAAGCTAGAATATGCACGTGTTTTGTTTTCCGGAGCAGATGCTGGAGATCTGGAGTTTTATTGCAATAGTGTGGTGTGCGGATGGTTGCTAAAAGCAGAGCATCGAGACTGAAAAGTGACGGATTTAGTATGATGATGATGCTGATCATGGGGTTGTGGGTACCTCTCGCATTTATTTGGAAGCTGTGTGGGCACCGTATTTCCTGGAAAAGAAAGGAGAAGGAGAGTCTTTTGGCATTAGTGTGGCCATAATTATGTGGTTGGAGGCCTTTTAAAAATAAAATAAAATAATAATCCACATGGCCAATTTGTAAAAGGCCACATGGAGTTCTTTGTGGTGGCCAGCAGAACTTCGAGAAGGTGGCGCCGCGTGAGAAAAAGGAGAGAAGGGTGCAGCTAAAAAAGGAAGACTCAGGCTGGTGATCGCAGTCCTGAGGAGAGGTGTGAGGCCTAGTTGGCCGCCTTGGGATTGGAGACGGGCTGGTGAAGCCGAGGTAAAGGAAGGCGAAGCTAGAGTACTGCAGCAGAAGGGTGCGAAGAAGTGAGAACGGTGGCCGCTTTTAGATAAAACTACAGGCGCAGCAAGGTTGCCGCGTGTGAGTCTGCAGAGGCGAGATGAAGTGAACCGCCGCCAGGTACAAGAGTTGGTGACTGGAGGCCTTGGTCAACTGGGCGCAGCCGACTGGTATCAAAGGAAAGGTAGCAGCGTAGAGACGTGGGCGCCTCGTGGAGAGTAGTAGGTAAAAAGGAAGACATCTAGAGAGTGCAAAAGCTTGCAGAGGGCTGCAGCTACGGAAGGTGTGAAGGCCGCCTAGTGGTTGACTTGGGCTGGAGAAACCAGCGTGGAACAGTGCAGGTGTGAAAGGCTGGAGTCCAGCCATATGTGCAAAGAGAGCCAAAATGAACTAGCTGCGGGATAGAGGAAGATACACTGGCTGGGGCAGTGCAAAAGAGGATAGCCGCCTCGTATATTACTAGGGAGATGAAGGTGCTGCAGCAAATGTGGAGAAAGCAAGTCTTGGCGTGGATGGTTTGGTAAGCTTGGTGCCAATTATGGAAGCAGAGAGAGGGCTACTGTTAGCAAGGAATGAAGATGTGGCTTGGACTGGATGCTGCGGTGAGCAGTGGTTCGTGGTGCTGAGGATTGTGCAGAGGCTCTGGTGGTTGGTGAAACTGCTGGTCACGACATACAGAGAGTGGGAGCTGCTGAGTGAAGGTTAGCTGGTGTGGGCGCCTTCTGGAGAGAGTAGCTGGTCTTGTGTGGGCGGTGATTGCAGGCAGTGCGTGGATGCTGACCAGAGAGGGAGCCTTGGGTTTTTGTGTGGGTTGGATGCAGAAGTGGTGCTGATGTGTGGGCTGGAGACAGTGGGGCTCGCCTACGACAATTGGCAGATAGCAGCAGACAGAGAGTAGCCAGGCTACAGAGGAAGTGAAGAAGGGTTGCTGGTGTGGGCGCCCTCTGGAGATTACAGGGACCGGGAGACAGAGGCTTGGTCGTCAGACGCAAGGGTGTATTCCCTTGGCAGTAAATCCTGGCCAGAGTCCTGGTCTTTGGTGTATTTTGCTGAGTTTGTACATGGTTGATGCTGTATATGTTTTTTGCTGAATGATCATCTGTCCTTCATGGTTCTGAGCTGTCTTATGGTGTGGGTGGGTGGCGAATGGTGAGAGAGTGTTCCAGCCGGTGGCTGGTGGTGCCCCGTTCGTGGTAGTGTTTCCAAGTTTGGGAGGTGGAAGAGCTATAGAGGCAGGTTCTTTCTTCTTTTTTTCACCTCACATCCTTCTGGTGCCCCCACTGAGGAGTGGCTCTTTCTGGTATAGTTTCACTGAGGATTGCTCAAGTGTCTCTTACGAGGGTTTATGCCCCAGAGTGAGAGATTGAAGGAAGGTGTTTCTGGTTTTGCTTGGGATTGGAGTGCAGTGATGGAGAGGATGAAGCCCACTGAAGGTCAAGCTATGCATATGATGCCTCAAGCTAGTCAGGGAGTACCTATGGTTCCTGCAGATTCTGATGAGGGATTGCGACAGGATATGAAACAGATGGTTGATCTTATGAAGAATTTGAGCTTAAATTTAATGGGAAGTACAGGTGGTGGACGTGGTAGAGGCCGTGGCATTAATCCTGAAGGGGGAGATGGACAAGCAGGGTATGGACGTGGTCGCGGTAGGGGCCGTCATTTCATTCCTACATGCTAGAACTGTGGTGAACTAGGTCATCTGAGTACAGATTGTGATAAGCCTCAGCGTATGGGTGGTGACATGTACCCACTACCTTCACAGCTACCTGACAGGTCAAATGATTATGGTATTGATATCAGGGATCAACCAGGTCCGAGTGGAATTACAGCTGAGGAGAAGGGAAAAACTAAGGTGATAGATGTGGTCACCCTTGAGAAGACGAAGGAAGCAGAAGCTGATGTGATGCCTTTGGGAAAACGGACGTCACAGGAAAGGGAAAGCAAGGATGCTGCAGGACCCAGCAAGAAGAAAGGTAAAGTGAAGGAAGGAGAGGATGTGAAGGTCAAGCAGAAGAGGAGGTCTCGTAGGAAGTTTCAGGTAACTGATTTTCCACTAGGGGGTGGGCAGGAGAGCTACAATTTGCAGGAGGACATGGCTGGAAGGAAGGCTAACATTACTTTTGGGCAATTGATAGAGTTAGCTCCTAATTTGAAGCGTCAGTGGAAGAGACTTGTGAACCCGAGAGAGAAGGAGCCTGCCAAAGGAATAGTGACTGTTCTATCTGTCCAGGAGTTACCTGACATATGTCCTGTGGTGAATGTGTGGTATAAAGGGAAGAATCTGGGAGAGGCATACATAGATGGTGGAGCACAGATTTGTGTGATCACATTAGTTGCTGTGGAAAGGCTTGGTCTTGATTTTACTGAAGCGTCTGGATTTCGTATTCGGCTGGCTAATCATCAGAAGGTCAAATGCTTAGGTATGGTTAAGGAATTAGAATTGGAAGCTTTTGATGTGAAGGTGCTTGTGGATTGTCATGTTATGCCTGCAGGAATGGGTGCATTCCCCATCATTCTGGGAAGACCATGGCTGAGAGCAGTGAAGGCTGTTCAGGATTGGAGGAAAGGGGTTATTACTCTGTATGACAGGAGAGGGGATAAAAAGAAGTTTAATATGGATAACCAGAAGCCTGTCAATGATGAAAAGGAAAGTGAAGTTGATTCGAGTGATGATACGACTAGTAGTACCACTACTAGTGAGGAAACAGAGGATACTTCATCGAGTGAGGAGGATGCAGAGATGGATGCCCTGGTTATTGATGAAGAAGTGCTTAGTGATGAGGTTGCTGAACAAGAAGAAGCCATACATGAGGAATGCGAGGAGGTACAAGTGAATCCTGAACAGAGGTATGCATGTGATGTGAAAGAGCTTGCTTTTGAGTCTTTGGATAATGAACCTGTGTGGGATGAGTGGGAAATAGACAGTCTACAGGATGATGAGCCTGAGTTGGAGCTGGATGATGAGATGTGCATAAATGTTAAAAAAGCTATGACCAGAATTGAGGCTATGAAGAAAGAGAAACACCAGAAGACTTTGAATGATGCTGCGGCTATAGATGAGAGGGATGCTGTAATAGATGAAATTCCTGGTGGTCTTGACGAAGATGAGGATACAGGAACTGAGGTGGATGCTTTAGGAATGGTGCCTGTTGAAGAGGAGTTTGTTTTGCCTGTGGTAGCTGGTTTTGATGGTGAGGCTTCTTATGTGGATGGACAGGAAAGTGTTATGGCACAACAGGTCTTTTTTGATGAAGCTTTCATCAATTTTTACCCTCAGCAAGAGTTGCTGCACTGGTTCTCTGATATTGGTGCTGATCGTATCAGGGATTTTGGGATTGAGATGAGGCAGGATGGTGTGTATGTCAGGAGCTTTGTTTCCAGAAGCTCTAGTGTTGTGTTGTGGGATACGGGATGGAAGATTATGCCTGGGGAAGATGACAGAGTTTCTTGGATCACCTGGAATAGAGATGTGCTGATTACACTGTATGATGCTCAGAGAATTGACGGAGGGAAACGTGGTCATATGCTTTCTGCTGATCATAAATGATTCAGCAGGCTAGGGGTTGGGCAAAGTATGTCAGGCTAAAATCTGAAAGGTGTTTTTGGTCAGTGTACATATGGTGCGTGTGGTGTGTGAATAAAAATTGCCCTGAATGCCATGGCAAGTGTACAGGCCGAGTGGTTTGGCAGAAAGCTAGAATATGCACGTGTTTTGTTTTTCGGAGCAGATGCTGGAGATCTGGAGTTTTATTGCAATAGTGTGGTGTGCGGATGGTTGCTAAAAGCAGAGCATCGAGACTGAAAAGTGACGGATTTAGTATGATGATGATGCTGATCATGGGGTTGTGGGTACCTCTCGCATTTATTTGGAAGCTGTGTGGGCACCGTATTTCCTGGAAAAGAAAGGAGAAGGAGAGTCTTTTGGCATTACTGTGGCCATAATTATGTGGTTGGAGGCCTTTCAAAAATAAAATAAAATAATAATCCACATGGCCAATTTGTAAAAGGCCACATGGAGTTCTTTGTGGTGGCCAGCAGAACTTCGAGAAGGTGGCGCCGCGTGAGAAAAAGGAGAGAAGGGTGCAGCTAAAAAAGGAAGACTCAGGCTGGTGATCGCAGTCCTGAGGAGAGGTGTGAGGCCTAGTTGGCCGCCTTGGGATTGGAGACGGGCTGGTGAAGCCGAGGTAAAGGAAGGCGAAGCTGGAGTACTGCAGCAGAGGGGTGCGAAGAAGTGAGAACGGTGGCCGCTTTTAGATAAAACTACAGGCGCAGCAAGGTTGCCGCGTGTGAGTCTGCAGAGGCGAGATGAAGTGAACCGCCGCCAGGTACAAGAGTTGGTGACTGGAGGCCTTGGTCGACTGGGCGCAGCCGACTGGTATCAAAGGAAAGGTAGCAGCGTAGAGATGTGGGCGCCTCGTGGAGAGTAGTAGGTAAAAAGGAAGACATCTAGAGAGTGCAAAAGCTTGCAGAGGGCTGCAGCTCTACGGAAGGTGTGAAGGCCGCCTAGTGGTTGACTTGGGCTGGAGAAACCAACGTGGAACAGTCCAGGTGTGAAAGGCTGGAGTCCAACCATATGTGCGAAGAGAGCCAAAATGAACTGGCTGCGGGATAGAGGAAGATACACTGGCTGGGGCAGTGCAAAAGAGGATAGCCGCCTCGTATATTACTAGGGAGCTGAAGGTGCTGCAGCAAATGTGGAGAAAGCAAGTCTTGGCGTGGATGGTTTGGTAAGCTTGGTGCCAATTATGGAAGCAGAGAGAGGGCTACTGTTAGCAAGGAATGAAGATGTGGCTTGGACTGGATGTTGCGGTGAGCAGTGGTTCGTGGTGCTGAGGATTGTGCAGAGGCTCTGGTGGTTGGTGAAACTGCTGGTCACGACATACAGAGAGTGGGAGCTGCTGAGTGAAGGTTAGCTGGTGTGGGCGCCTTCTGGAGAGAGTAGCTGGTCTTGTGTGGGCGGTGATTGCAGGCAGTGCATGGATGCTGACCAGAGAGGGAGCCTTGGGTTTTTGTGTGGGTTGGATGCAGAAGTGGTGCTGATGTGTGGGCTGGAGACAGTGGGGCTCGCCTACGACAATTGGCAGATAGCAGCAGACAGAGAGTAGCCAGGCTACAGAGGAAGTGAAGAAGGGTTGCTGGTGTGGGCGCCCTCTGGAGATTACAGGGACCGGGAGACAGAGGCTTGGTCGTCAGACGCAAGGGTGTATTCCCTTGGCAGTACATCCTGGCCAGAGTCCTGGTCTTTGGTGTATTTTGCTGAGTTTGTACATGGTTGATGCTGTATATGTTTTTTGCTGAATGATCATCTATCCTTCATGGTTCTGAGCTGTCTTATGGTGTGGGTGGGTGGCGAATGGTGAGAGAGTGTTCCAGCCGGTGGCTGGTGGTGCCCCGTTCGTGGTAGTGTTTCCAAGTTTGGGAGGTGGAAGAGCTATAGAGGCAGGTTCTTTCTTCTTTTTTTCACCTCACAGCTACCATGTTGAGTTTCAACTTTTTTATGATGTGTTCTGTTCTCTTAGTGGGCATAGAGAGTTGCCTCGTAGTCCTCATGATTTCATCCACTCTCTTTTGTGTGCATGCACGGAGGATGCCCATTTCCATAGGATGCCTTGTGTGGAGAGTAATTGCACATCATGTGGTTAACTTTCACATCTACAGATGGTAGATCTTAATGCAAGTGACCAAGAGATAGTGCCATGGCGATGTTATAAGTATGTGACACACCAACTCTAGAGTGGTGGTGGGCAGTCCAGGAAGTTGTAGCTCGTGGACAAACATACACCACATTGTCACTTCACAGCCACATGTAGGGAGAAGATCTACCCCTATATATAGCACAATCATTGTGCCAAGTGGTAGGTTATCAGTTCTGAGCATGCCTAGCAAAGTTTCCTTGCAGAGAACTACACCTTCACACCTTTTCAAGAGATACAATCTGAGTATTACTTCTCGGAGTAGGTAATGGTTATATTTCATAATATTTATTTCGTGTTTGAGCTATATTACTTATTTGATTTTTTGTGTCCTAATCGTCTCTCTTGCTTACCTCACCAGGTTGCTATTATGGTCCACATTAGCTATCGACATGCAGAGGCCCATATAGATGGGATAGAGAGTATCCCCGAGGCCCATCTCATTATTCGAGAGTATCATTTCTATATCAGTGATGATCATTCACATGATGCACATTTTGTGCAACATTGTTTTCGTCTCCATGACGATTTTTTACGAGATTGTGGGATCACATGTGGCTAGCGATGGGATTGGTCGGATGGCTATGGCATACAGTTCATTCATCATGACAGTTCTATTAGCTCTACAGGTAGTACTTATGGTTCTCCTAGATTCGAATTAAACTAAATTCCCTAGAACATCTTAAAGAAAACAATAACTAACACTTTGTTTTATGGGTTTATAGGTGGCATGTGCAGTCTAATATCCCAGTGATTTGTTCATTCTTTGAGACTGGTCACGGGAAGGAGAGCATGATGGTGTGGGCATGTGTGTGAAACGTGTCTTGAGCTGTCATCAACTCTATGGTAGGATGCTGAGTGGTTTAGAGATGTGGGCCACATGGTCGAGTGGTACTCCCAAAATTTGTGTGGAAGTGCAACATCATCGTATCCCAAACGTGATTCTTGGATTGTCAGGAGATTTTTTTGGCATGTGGATGGTGGCATGATTGACTGTAGAGCCTCCCATGATTGTGACATAGTACCTGGCACCTTGGGCTTACATTCCATCAAGAGCACGTGTATGTTGGCCCCCACAATTTACACATGACGGTTTGCATGCTTCTGTGGAGCATGTATGGATGGCGATTGGTCACATTGTGCCTCAAGAGGATGAGCAGATGCATGGATATAGGCAATCCTCTCCCCTGATCATCCTTTACATCATCCAGTGTTGTCCGATGCACAGAGGTCCTGTGTTCATGGCCAGCTATGATGACCTGACATATTTGCTATAGGAGGGTGATGTATTTACTCTTATTGCCAGTGAGGGAAATAGCGAGGGAGTAGACTACTATCTGATGAGTTGCACACACTAGGCCAAAGTGCATCCTTGACCAAGATATAGTGGATGATCATGGGTTTTCTTTTGACACCCATAGCATGATTGTGGCAGGCCGGTTCTACCAGCAGATTTGACTTCATCGGGGGAGTCTTGAGTTCCATAGCAGTGGAAGTGGGAGTTAGAAGAATTTCAGTCCTCTCATCTAGTGGTTGCTACCACACTCACTCTTGATCAAGTACAGTACAGAGCCGAAAACAAAGTTCTCACCTGCATTTTCGGCTTCGAGTGGATGACCACGAGAGCATTCTAGAGAATTTGAGAGTTAGAGAGGGTGCTGCTGACTAGATCTCTATCTTGATAGTGACTAAACTCAGACTAGCTGGGTTAGCTCACTTACATTGTACTTAGGTTTATTGGCAATGACTAACCTCAGAATAGCTGGGGTAGCTCATTTTCATTATGCCTTGATTGCATTTTAGTTGATGTTCGAGCATTTTAGTTGATGTTCAAGCATTTTGGATTCTTTTCAAAACTTTGGCTATCATATTGTTTGTTTGAAAATCCCCATGCCATCATACCCAAACATGCTCCAATGGTGACCAGGGTGGACCCGCCCCTACATGCTTGAAAAGTTTGGTCACCATCGAAGCATGTTTGGATTAGCAATTTGCGCTCAACGCGGATTTTTCAAGTCTCTTGGTGCTCGTTGAGAGGCCATGGAAAATCTTGCTCTTCACCATGCCATCATACCCAAACATGCTCTGATGGTGACCAAACTTTGCAAGCATATGGGAACGGCTCCTTTCCACATGCTCATAAATTTTGGTCACCATCGGAGCATGCTTGAATTAGCAATTAGCTCCCAGTGCGGAGTTTTCAAGTCTCTTGGTGCTTAAGAGGCCATGGAAAATCTTGCTCTTCCCCATGCCATCATACCCAAACATGCTCTGATGGGGACCAAACTTTGCAAACATGTGCCCACACATGCTTGCAAATTTTGGTCCCCATCAGAGCATGTTTGGGTACGAAGGCATGGGGAAGAGTGGGATTTTCCATGGCCTCTCAAGCACCGAGAGAATTGAGAAATCCGCACTGGGTGCTAATTGCTAACCCAAAAATACTCCAATGGTGACCAAACTTTGCAAACATGTGAGGGTGGGACCCCCCCACATGCTCGCAAAGTTTGGTCACCATCAGAGCATGTTTGGTATGGGGAAGAGTAGGATTTTCCATGGCCTCTCAATCACCAAATTCGCATTGGGCGCTAATTGGTAATCCAAACATGCTCCGATAAAGACCCAACTTTGCAAGCATGTGGGGGTGGGTCCTTCCCACATGCTTGCAAAGTTTATTCACCATCAAAGAATGTTTGGGTATGATGGGATGGGGAAGAGCAAGATTTTCCATGGCCTCTCAAACACTAAGAGACTTGAAAAATCTGCACGGTGCTAATTGCTAACCTAAACATGCTCCAATGGTGACCAAACTTTGCGAGCATGTAGGGGTGGGTCCCCCCCACATGCGTGCAAATTTTGGTCAACATTGGAGCATGTTTGCATATGATGGTATGGGGAAGAGCGGGATTTTCCATGGCCTCTCAAGCACCAAGAGACTTGAAAAATCCACACTGGTGGGCGCTAATTGCTAACCCAAACATGCTCTGATGGTGGCCAAAATTTGCAAGCATATGGATATGGGTCTCCCCCATATACTCACAAAGTTTGGTCACCATTGGAGCATGTTTGAATACGATGGTATGGGTAAGAGCAGGATTTTCCATGGCCTCTCAAGCAACAAGAGACTTGAAAAATCTACACTGGGCGCTAATTGCTAACCCAAACATACTACGATGTGGACCAAAATTTTTGAGCATGTGGGGGTGGGTCCCCCCCCACATGATTGCAAATTATGGTCACCATCGGAGCATGTTTGGGTAGTACGATGGTATGGGGAGGAGCGGGATTTTCCATGCCTCTCAAGCGCTAAGAGACTTGAAAAATCCGCATTGGGCAATCATTGCTAACCCAAAAATGATCCGAAACTTTGCAAGCTTGTGGGGGTGGCTCCCCCCCATATGCTCAAAAAGTTTTGTCACCATCGGAGCATGTTTGGGTACGATGGTATATCGGGAAGAGCGGGATTTTTCATGGCCCCTCAAGCACCAAGAGACTTGAAAATATTCGTAGTGGGAGCTAATTGCTAACCCAAACATGCTCCGATGATGGTGACCAAAATTTGCAAGAATGTGGGGGTGGATCCTCCCCACATGATTGCAAAGTTTTGGCACAATTGGAACATGTTTGGATACGATGGCATGGGCAAGAGTGGGATTTTCCATGGCCTCTCAAGCACCAAGAGACTTGAAAAATCCACACTGGGTGCTAATTTCTAATCCAAACATGCTCTGATGGTGAGCAAAATTTGTGAGCATATGGGGGTGGGTCCCGCCCACATGCTCGCAATGTTTTGTCACCATCGAAGCATGTTTCAGTACAATGACATGGGGAAGAGCGAGATTTTCCATGGCCTCCCAAGTACCAAGAGACTTGAAAAATCCACACTGGGCGCTAATTACTAATCCAAACATGCTTTGATGGTGACCAAACTTTGCGAGCATGTGGCAGTGGGTCCTTCTCACATGGTTACAAAGTTTGGTCCCCATCGGAGCATGTTTGGGTCTCAGGGGGTGCACTTCTAAAAAATCATATGTATCACGTGCATTCAAGGGGCATTTAAAAAACCCCTTAACTAAAATTCTCCCCCCAATAAAACCACCCCTCTTTACTTATGAACTAATAGATTTTTTTTTGAAGTTGAATTAAAATATCCCTCATGTTATTATAATCCTGTTAAAAATTTTCCAAAATTTGAATTAAAATACCCCTCCTTTTTATTGCATGTGGTACATTAAAAGTTTTTGAGGTGAACCTCCCGAGGTTTGGGTATGATGGCATGGGGAAGAGCGGGATTTTCCATGGCCTCTCAAGCACCAAGAGACATGAAAATTTTACACTAGGAACTAATTACTAAACCAAACATGATCCGATATGGTGACCAAACTTTGAAAGCATGTGGGGGTGGGTCCCCCCCACATACTCGCAAAGTTCCGTCACCATCGGAGCATGTTTGGGTATGATGGTATCGGGAAAAGCGAGATTTTCCATGGCCTCTCAAGCACTAAGAGACTTGAAAAATCTGCACTAGGCGCTAATTGCTAACCCAAACATGCTTTGATAGGAACCAAACTTTACAAGCATGTGGGGGTGGGTTCCCCTACATGCTCGCAAAGTTTGGTCACCATCGGACCATGTTTGGGTACGATGGTATGGGGAAGAGCGAGATTTTTCATGGCCTCTTAAGCACCAAGAGACCTTAAAAATCCGTCAAGGCGTTAATTACTAACCCGAACATGCTCCTATGGGAACCAAACTTTGCAAGCGTATGGGGGTGGGTCCCCCCACATGCTCGCAAAGTTTAGTCACCATCGGAGCATGTTTGGGTACGATGGTATAGGGAAGATTGAGATTTTCCATGGCCTCTCAATTACCAAGAGACTTGAAAAAATCTGCACTGGGTGCTAATTGCTAACCCAAACATGCTCCGATGGTGACCAAACTTTGCAAGCATGTGGGGGTGGATCCCCCCCACATGCTCGCAGAGTTTCGTCACCATTTGAGCATGCTTGGGTATGTGTTATGTGCACATTATATGTGCATATACTAGGAAGCTAACCCATGGGAACAAGCTCTAGTGGAGTATGGGTCAGGGCTAACCTTAAGGGTTGAGGTTAGGGTCAGGCATTCAAGGGTCACACATGGGAAATGGAGAGTCAAGAGTCACTTGAGGGCCCTCCTATATAATAGGGGCATGGGGCACACTCAAGAGAGGTTCTCTTGTGTAGAGAATTGTATCTACTCTCTTGCCATTTCATACTAGGGCGACTGAGTGCTATTGGATTGGAGTCATACCTCTTGGTGGTATGGGACATCAAGGTTAAGGTATGAGGTACTTCATTGTAGTTCATGTGTGCATCCCTTGGGCTCTGTGGTGGGTGGATGCGTTTATGCCTGGTTTATGCATGTTTATGCATGATGATTATCTAGAGAGATCTCAGGGTTTTAACAATGGTATCAGAGCAATCTATATAGTTAATTATTGTTGTTTTTTCTTATTTCAATTTCTAGCATTTTTAAAGTAAATTTTAATATTTACTAAATAAAAATATTATTTTGTTGGTTTGTTTTGGTGATTACTCATGTGGATTGTCGATATGGCAATTGGAATACGTGTTTCTCTTTCAATGGATGAATCGACGATATGGGGGAATTCATTTTTCTAATTTTTCTTGGTTTAAAATAAGAATTTATGGAATTTCTACCAAATTTTCACACATTTATATTGTGGATATTCTTAGTAGAATGAATTCCATGAATTTTTATAATTTTTGAGAATTTTTCCTAATTATTTAGAAAATTTTAGAGCATTTTTATGATAAAAATTATATTTTTAATGCATTTTGGTGGGTTTTCTAAGAAGATGCTATCAAATTTCTACCAAATTTCTGTTGAAATGCAGTGGGGCAGCCAATTGATCCATTGGGTTCTCTCCCATGTGCGTAAAATTCTTTTTTTCCCTCAAAATACGGAATTTCCTTCTATTTCTCTCTCCCGCGTGTGCAAAAGCCTCTTAGAAGGCACATTTTGATTAAACATTAATCATAATTAAGTTGTAACTATGATTAAAGAGGTTTAATTAAAATTTTAATCAACCTCCTCTCTGTTAACAGAGAAGGAGGGGGTGGAGAGAGAGAGAGAAAGTAGGAATTGAGAAGAAGGGGAGGGGAGAGGAGCTCTCCTCCTCTCTCTCTCATGCTTACACAAGGGCGGGGGGGGGGGGGGGGGGTTGTTGCAGGCGGGTTGGCGCACAGCCCCCCCCCCCGAATTCGTTAATTTAAAGAATAAAAAAAGCTTTAATTTAAAGCTTTTGAAAATGTTAAAAAATGAGTTTTTTTTAAATTAAAAAAAACCTTGTAAGCTTTTCAAAAAAAGCGAAAAAAAGAGATTTGATTTTTTCTTCTTTGAAATTTTTTCCTGAAAGTTCTTTCTTGGAGCCCTTTGGCTTTCCAATTTCCAGGAAACCAGTCGACCTTCCGAATTCCGGATACTTTTTACCTTTCACATTCTTTTTTTTTTGTCTTTTCATTTTCCTGAAACTGTTGGCTTTCCGTATTCCGGGAAGACCGTTGGGATTCCAAAATTTTTGGACCGTTCGTATTCTAATGCGTTCGGGGTAAAATAAAACTTTTAAAAAATTCTTGAAAATTAGTGAAAATTAGACAAAGGTTATTTTAATTTTTTGAAAAATCTGGGATTGGTGATTGGTATGTGGTGTGTCCATTTGGGCTCCCGTGATCATTCAAATTCCTTCAAAAATCTATTTTTTTCCCAGAAAATTAGAAAATCCATTAAAATTATAAATTTTCATTGGATTTGGAAATTGTCGGGTGGAGTTGGAAAATTTCGTGAACAATGGGATTCTCAGGAGAAATTAGGAAAATTCTAGAAATTATTTTTAGAAATTCTAGAAATTAGTATTTTCAAAATATCAATGGTATTTTATAAATTTATTTGCTAAATTTTTTGGAAAAATATAGGTTTGGAGTGCCATAAGATGGGTTTTGGTGGAATTCAAAATTAGTGTATTTTGAGGTTCTTATGAAAAATTAGGAAAAAATCATGGTAATTCTTTTTTTCTCGAGAATTCTTATTTTCGAGGGTTATTTGGTGTTCTAGTACGTTTTTATGTACTCACACTAGATAAATGTGGGTTATTTGCATATTATTAATGTGAGCATGCCTTGTATTAATAATTTATGTGTTTGGATTGATTCCAGATGGTGTTTTCATGATTTTTTTTGCCAATATCTAGCCACCAACAAATGCTAATTGAAGCATTTTTCTTATGTGCAGTTGATTCTAGTGAATTAATTTGCTAGAACTTTTGGTCAAGAGATGTCAAGAGAAGGGTAAAGAAAAGTATAATCCAAATTCATAGAGAACTCATCTACCATGGCTCATATTGACTTTTCGATCAATGACAATGTCGATGACATGAGTGATCATCCCAATTCTAGAAGGGAAGATCTTACATTCCATGAAGAAGAAGAGAAGGCGATAGCAAAGAGCGAATTTTTGGAGGTGACACAGCATCTCGAGGCTACAATAGCAAAGTGCCATGATGAGATGGAATCACTTAAGGTGTAGATCTTAACTCTACAGAAAGCTCTTCTAACCACCTCACCATCTACTCCTACGAAAGCTCTTCTAACCACCTCACCATCTACTCCTACAAAAGCAGTTACTCCATCTTTTACACCAAAGGTGTATGGCAGGGAGAAGAGGGAGAAGACACAAGAATGTGTGGATGCCTGGCTTAATAGGTGGACTACACACTTTGCGTAGAAACTACAGATGGCACATGGATTGTTAAAGGGGAAAGCTTTGACTTGGTGGAAGGATCTTAAAGAAGATTCTATTCCCACTACTTGGCAAAGATTTGAAGATGCATTCAAGGAGGAGTTTGTCTAACCACCTGAGGATGAATTCCAAGTTATTGCCAAGCTAGTTAAAAATAGTACAGCTAATCAGTCTTTTCATAACTATGTGCAAAAGTTTAGATAGTTGGCCAAAGCCAAGTCTGATGATTATACCTTGTGTGGTATTTTCATCAATGGTTTATCTCATGATTATCAATACAAGGTGAAGAAGTGCAAAGTTAAAACGGTTGAGAATGCTATTCAGGCTGCTCAAGTTTTTCACAAGACAATGGTTGGCACCAATTCATCAAAACCAACGTCAAGTGAAAAGAAATCCACATTCACTTATTCAAACAGTGGACAGAAAAGAAAATTGGTTTTCACACCAAAACCTAAAAATGGTGACAACGTCAGAAAAAAACCAAAGTCTCTGAATGGAGCTACAACAATTTCGGTGCCTGGACAAAAGGTAGCACCGAAGAAGTTCATTCCAAAGAAATATGTACACATTACATAACTTCAAGGTAAATTATTTGAAGTCAATATTATGCATCTTGAATGAACCCAATGTTCAGATTGTACTTTCAGTAAAGACGTTTATGGTCCAAACAAATTATTTTGTGTTTATGGATCAGTGAAAGGACATCAGGTTCATATTTTGTTTGATCCTGGTAGTGCTCACAATTTTATTGACAATATTGTGGTATAGAGGATGAAGTTGTAAACCATGCAGAATGATCACATGTACAAGGTCAGGGTGGCTGGAGGACAAGTCCAATTTTGGGACAAGAAGGTGTCAAAACTACCGTTAGACATCCAATTATACTCAGATAGGCTTGATTTCCATGTCATGAGCTTGGGTCATGTAGATATAATTTTGGGAATGGAATGGTTTCATGGCAAAAATAAGAATTTTTCTATTGATTAGGTCAAACATTTGATGTCTTTCCATCACAATGGAAACGTTGTAACTCTTAAAGAAAACATTGTTGTACCCAAGGAAACTTTTATCAATGAGCTTGAATTAATGGAGGATATTTTTAACTATGAACGTTTCCAGTTGGCTATGGATCCCAGTGTCTTCATGTGTTCATTTTGATGTAAACACTGTTTCTTTAGATGTTTGGGAAAGTAAAGTGTTAAGTTCCATTAAAAGTTAATTTTAGGATGTATTTCTTGATGAGTTGCCTCATGGATTAACTCCTAAATGAGAGGTGGACCATAAAATAGAGCTAGTACCAAGGGTGAAACCTGTTAGTATTCCTCCGTTATCGGCTTAGAAAGCCAATCTGAGGAGGATGAGGTAGCCAAACAACTAGCTGAATATTTGAGGATAGGTCAAACTAGACCAAGTAAGTCTCCTTGGGGTGCACCAATTCTCCTGGTTAAGAAAAAGGATCAAGGTGCATGGAGGATGTGTATTGATTACAAACGTCTTAACAAGGTTACAATTAAAGATAGATACCCATTGCCTAGATTAGATAATCTTATTGATAGGTTGCATGGAGCTATATTTTACAAAGCTTGACTTGCGAACCAATTATCATCAGATCTGTATAGCAAAGGAAGATGTGCCTAAAACTACTTTTTGGACAAGATATGGCCATTATGAATTTTTAGTGTTACCCTTTGGTCTCACTAATGCACCAGCAACTTTCCAACAGATGATGGATGATATATTTCGAGATCTGTTAGGAAAATGTGTGGAAGTTTTCTTAGATGATATTTTGATATACAACAAAACTTTGGATGAGCATGAGAGTCATCTTAAAGAGGTTCTAGGAAGGCTCAGGAAGGAAAAGCTATATTGTAAATTATCTAAGTGTGATTTTTTAAAAAAGGAATTCTAATACTTAGGTCATAAGATCTCTCAAGATGGCTTGAGTATAGATTTGGATTGGATCCAAAAGGTTTTGGAATGGCCAATTCCTTGTACGGTCAAATAGTTAAGATCTTTCTTAGGTTTTGTGGTATTTCCTGAAGGATTATTCGAAGTTGACTGTACCTTTTACCAACCTTCTTAAAGGTAAAAATAAGAAGTCCAATTCTGCAATTGTGTGGAATGATAAGCTACAAGAGGCTTTTGAGATTTTGAAAAATAAAGTTTGAGATGCTTATGTGTTAGCCTTGTCAGATCCTAGCAGACCTTACATTGTTGAGAATGATGCTAGTGATTTTGTGGTGGGTGTAGATTTGTTCTAGGATGGGAAGCTTGTGGCCTTCGAGAGTAAGAAACTCACTGATGCACAGACTAGGTACCTAGTTTAGGAGAAAGAGTTGTATGCAATAATTTATGCTTTAAAAGCATGGAGACAATATCTTTACGGGTCTTAGTTTATGGTCTTGATAGATCATCAGTCTTTACAGTATATTTGTGATCAACCAGACTTAAAGGGTAGAAAAGCCAAATGGGCTAAGTTGATGCAGGACTTCGATTTCATATTAAATACAAGAAAGGTAGCTTGAATTGCATTGCTGATGCGTTGAGTCAAATTGGTGAAGTTAATGAACTTTTCTTCACTGAGATTACTTCTAACTTGTACGATTCACTCAAGGAAAAATGCAACACATATATTTTATTTGGAAAATATTAGAATTTGGCAAAATCAGCCACCAACTCTGAAGTAGATCAAAACTTAGTGAAAGGAAAAGACAACCAATTTTTTATTCAGAATGATCTTTTATTATGAAATGATAAGGTTTGCATGCCGGATGTGCCGGAATTTAAGTTAAGGATCCTATTTAAGTCCCATGATGCACCTATGAGGTAATTCATTGTAATTCATGTGTATATCCCTTGGGCTCAGGGGTGGTTGGGTGGATGATTTTATGCCTGGTTTATGCATGTTTATGCATTGTAATTCATGTGTACATCCCTTGGGCTCAGGGGTGGTTGGGTGGATGATTTTATGCCTGGTTTATGCATGTTTATGCATGATGATTATCTAGAGAGATCTTAGGATTTTAACAGCACAATGGCATGGGGAAGAGCGGGACTTCCCATGGCTTGTCAAGCACGAAGGGACTTAAAAAATCAACACTAGGTGCTAATTGCTAATCCAAACATGCTTTGATGGTGACAAAACTTTGCAAGCATGTGGGGGTGACATACCCCCACATGCTCGCAAAGTTTTGTCACCATCAAAGCATGTTTGGGTATGATGGCGTGGGGAAGAGCGGGATTTTCCATGGCCTCTCAAGTACCAAGAGACTTGAAAAATCCGCACTTGGTGCTAATTGCTAATCCAAACATGCTCTGATGAGATGACAAAAATTTGTGAGCATGTTGGGATGGGTCCCCCCCACATTCTTGCAAAGTTTAGTCCCCATCGGAGTATCTTTATGTACGATGGCATGGGGAAGAGTGGGATTTTCCATGGCCTCTCAAGCACCAAAAGACTTGAAAAATCCGCACTAGGTGCTAATTGCTAGCCCAAACATGCTACGATGGGGACCAAACTTTGCAAGCATGTGGGGGTGGGTCCCCCCCACATGTTCACAAAGTTTCGTCACCATCGAAGCATGTTTGGGTACGACGGAATGGGGATTTTCAACAAATAATATGATAATCAAAGTGTCAAAAAAAAACCATGAACATCAACTAAAATGTAATGATCCTCAATAATGAAAAAAATCATAACGATAAAAAGTACAACTAAGTACATCAGAATGTGAGCTAGCCCAGCTACTCTAGGTTTAGCCAACACTAACGCAATAGATCAAGGCATAATGAAAATGAGCTACCCTAGTCACTGCCAATAAATCTAAGTATAATGTAAGTGAGCTAACCTAGTTAGTCTGAGTTTAGTGACTATCAATAGGAACCCAATAAATATTGTCGAGCTAGCCCAGCTACTCTGGGTTTAGCCAACACTAACGCAATAGATCAAGGCATAATGAAAATGAGCTACCCTAGTCACTGCCAATAAATCTAAGTACAATGTAAGTGAGCTAACCTAGTTAGTCTGAGTTTAGTGACTATCAATAGGAACCCAATAAATATTGTCATCTCGGACTGGTGGTCGACATGCGCGTCAAGTCTGCTATGCATGTCGAGGATGCTCTGCCAGCTGCTGCGGGGATTGTCGAATATATGCAGGGAGGTCTACCTCAAAGATAGGATCATAAGCTGGTGTTGGTGTACTCGGGAGCTCACAAGTCCCATAAACTGCTATAGCCCTCTCCCTCTCTCTACGTTGTGCTACTGCAAGACGTCTCTGTCTGTAAACCCAAAATCTATAATAAAAAATGGTACCTGCTGCCACTCTGTGCGTGTAAGCTTCTCTGCTGGGCTGTAAGGACAAGCTGAGAAGCAGCACTGCTACTCTAGCACCATGACCTGAGGTGCCACTAGGACCAACACCACCCACACGCTCATGTGCTGTGAGCTAGCTCTCCTGAAGGACTCTCTAGTATGCATCAAACTTGTGTGCACTCCACTCAATCTTTGGAGGCACCTCAAGCTCCTGATCTCTGTCATCGATGGCGTCGAGTCCTAAGTCAGTTAGCTGAGGTAAAATCAAGTGGCCTGCCAGTCCTAGCACCTACTCGAGAAAAGCTTGGGTGAAGATCATCAATTCCCAAAACTCTATATGTCGCTAGGTTGATGTGTGCTCGGCAAGAGGGACATGTCAAGAAGTGTACTAGCTCCTGGGTGATGCAAGAAAAATGGAAAAACTGTTCACATCATCCCAGAGCATATCCACGAGTACTGTCAATGTCCTTGAGGCATAGAGTGCAGCAAGCATCACGGAGGAATGGTGGTGCATCCTGAGGGAGAGGTCCTCGAAAAACCTCTGTAGTAACAGGCCGCCATGGATATAGAGGCAAGTAAGGCAATG
This sequence comes from Cibotium barometz, assembly GCF_041138505.1. Taxonomy (NCBI): domain Eukaryota; kingdom Viridiplantae; phylum Streptophyta; class Polypodiopsida; order Cyatheales; family Cibotiaceae; genus Cibotium; species Cibotium barometz. The sequence goes on from NC_141095.1 coordinate 36,109,144, forward strand.
TCACGTCTGAAGATCTACGGAACTCCCAAACATGCCCTATGCTATGCAATCCACTCCATAATCATGTACTGCTTTAGAACTCTCTACCTCAGTTGTCTAAGCCTACTTAAAAAGTAAAGAATAAAAATAATTGATTAGTCTCTCTCATTAGGTATTACTTAAAGAAATTCATAACTTTAGACCTTAATTATAACTCTTTTACGTACAAGAGAAACCTACTCCCTCGCCATGGCGTGCCTTTGCAGTGGGGCTGCCTCTGTCATCTGCAATGTAGCTCTAAGGTGATCAATCTCTGCTCTCGCCTCTATCAACTCTTGAGTGAGTCTCTCACTAGTAGGTGTGGGACCCTACGTGACACAATCAACCATGCCGTTCATTTTAAAAATATATAAAAGTACATATAAACATGTGAACAAATGACTATGAAAAACTTAAGAAGTAATAAATATGCATAAATACCTCGACATCTGTCGGTATCGATTGTGAGAACAAGCGCACCATGTGTTGGATGCTCTTCGTGTGGTACTTCGTACGTTGATACCCACCTAGGTGCCAAGTGCCTCGACCGTTGACAAAGGTAAAAATGTAGGATCTGTAGAGCAAGTACACGAAGGGCTGCTGGTGGAGGCCGCCTACCCTAGTCCTAGAGACGACCTCGTCCAGCACCGCCATCGGGTGGATGGCTAGTGTAATCCACCTCCTCCCCTAAGACAAACTCCACATATAATTGCATTGCGAAGTATATGGGAATCTGGCGGTTGTTCAACATCCTCCCATATGCAGCAACATATCGACTATAGATATGTGATGCCATACGAGGATGCAAACACTTGGAAATAGTAAGGGGCTTCCCTGCCCCAGACCGCATATCATGGCTATCAAGGAAAAGGTCTAAGTAGGCTCCATCCCTAATCAGATCAAGATCATAGACCTGACAATATGGCAAGTGATGTGACATAGGAGCAGTGCGATGGTGGGCTATCCACTCATCTACATAAACAATATCATGAAGGCTACGAAGGGATGATAATATCGCCTCCAAGTCTAATAGGATATGTAATGTAGATGCTGTGTCTCTACTAGCAGTCCTACAGAACTCGTGGTCTATCTCCGTGAGATGAGGTCTACAATAGATGAGCGACCCTCCTTGTGGCCCTCCTTGCGTGACTCCATGTTAGAACCTAATCCTAACCACAAATGGGCAGGTCAATGTGAAAGGCCAATGTGAAAGGTCCAATGCTTAGTGCTAAGTAGCACTAATGAAGCTATAAAACAATACTAATGAGCCCACTAATTGCTAATCCAAATCAAGAGAGCAAGGAGAGTGAAAATGACGTGTGAGAATGAGGCGAAAAAAAACTTTCTGGTTTTATAACCTCGATCGAGGTTTGGTGGCATGCATTTTAGGGTTTTTAAGATCAACGCTCCAGATGTATGCACGGTTTTAGGGTTAGTGAGACAAATGGCCAAGATATACATTTGATTTTAGGATTGGTAGCGATCGATGACTATGATTTGAATTAAGTATCTCATTCGAGATACATGGACGGCTTAGTTTTTGAGTGAGTACCACAATCGAGGTATGTTTGATAGTCGAGATTCACTTCATACCTCGATTGAGATATATAAATGGCTAGGATCGCATCTTCAAATGTGCGTGAATGGATAGGTTAGATTGTGTAGATTCAATGGCTTCGATTTCATCATGGTATCGCAAATGAGATATGTGGACAGATGAGATCACATTTCTATACCTCGAACAAGATTTGTCAATGGTCAAGATGATATTTCCTTATCTCGTTCTAGATACATGGACGGTGGAGACGACATCATTGAATATGCTAAATGTACATCTGAGCGGGCATGTCGAGGGGGATCCATCGTGGCATTGACATGGATCTGAGTGGCATGCATATCTCGATCGAGATAATGTGGTGGCAGTGACATGTACTGGTGACATGGATGGTGACTTGAAGCCCGGACTTGCTGGCATGGCGTTAGTTCATCTCTCGTTCGAGATATGGTGCTTTGAGCTCGAGAGGCACGTGTCATGTTTTAATTTATGGCAATATCACGATTAGGTACTCCGCTCGAGTTGCATCGATGTCCCAATTTTAGAGAGAGTGAATGAAAGTGAGTACCCTCATCTTGCAACCACCCCGCCGCCCAACTTTTGTAAGCTTAGGCATTTCAGGTTCTTGAAGGGTGACTTCCTCCCTATGTTTACCTTCAAGGGATATCTTGCTTAACTCCTCACCCCAATCCTTAGAAAGCTCATTGTGTACTTTAGTAGCTTTGAGGTCTCTGAGCCATTGGGCATCCATGGATTTTCTTCATAAGTAGGGCATTTTGTCGAGCAATATACCATTTCTTCTTCCGCCATATTCTAAGGCGTTGAGCACTGGTACGACCTTGTGATCCAGTCCCTTCTATGCTTGAATCTTCCTTCTCTAATTCCTCTTCAATGGGTTGCCAATTGACCATATAGACAAAGGTAGTGGGAACAGTCTCAAACTCAACGTATTGGGTTCCTTGGGGTTTCATCACATCTATGGTGGCTAGCATATATATCCAGATTTCACTGAAATCCGGAGGAGAAAGTGATGCATACATTTTCGCTTCCTCTTCCTCTTTTGAAACTTCCACTATGGGCTGGCATATTTGTACGGATGTGGTTCGCTCAGTTTGTGACTAAATCATTACCAAACGCTTGCCCTTCCATGGGCTATGCTTTCCATGTTTGCAGATCTATCTTTAGGATTTGTGAGTCCCTTCGAACATACACATGGTCTAATGCCCAATCATGTACCAATTTGGATTCCCTCATGAAGGGTCTCCCCAAGATTATGTCATATGAGTCTAGTTGTTGGTGCAGAAAATCCATTACCACAAATGTATGACGGTAGCGGAATGTAAAGAGTTTAAGTCACACATTCCCTAAAAGCCCCATGGGTCTTGAAGATATTCCATCTTCCATTTTAACGATAAGATCCGCTCTTTTCAAATCTGGTTTTCCTCAATTTTCCCAACATTTTTTTGTGATGATGCTGACTCCTGCTCCACCATCCAAGATAGCCAATGCTTGATATTTGTTATGATGAATTGGGATTGTTGCATTAGTGTTGTCACTTTTGTAATAATGCCCCTATTGTGATTAATCGGTATTTTGACAAATCTAGGCATTCTTTCCCTTGCATGTTTTAAATTTCTTTCTACTAGGGGTGACTGAATCTCCTCTGCAGTGGCTGCTGGCTTTAGTCCACCCTCTACCCATTCTTTTATGTCTTTTCACAATGTTGGTGAACTGCGTAGCAGTTGTCCCAATGGCATTTGTACAGAAGTGGACAGTACAGCTGTTTTGCGAGACTGCCTATGTCTCTGGGCTCTTTGGCAAGTGAGGGTTCCTTCCATGTGTGCGTCTCATATCCATCTCTTGGGATGAATGAATGGACTCATCCTGCTCAACCTCCTCAAACATTCTTGATATAAGGTTTCCTTGAGATCCCTCTTCTGACTCTTCTAGAATTGGAGTAGGTACGTCCAATTCTCTTTCCCTTGTTGTCGGTTCATTTCTTGGATACATTGTATCCTTGGCCCAGTTAGCTCGTAATTTGGCTTTGTGAAGTTGTTGACACTCTTCTACTAGGGCCCTAGCTTCTTCAAGGTTTCTTATCTCTTCTTCAGTATTTGGGTATTCACCAATTCCCTTAACGGTTATTGGTTTTTCTCCTTGTGCCTCCTCATTAGGCTCATTTGATTTAAGTGCTTGATCACTTTCTTCTCTTGATTGAGTTGATCTGGTGTCGATAGTATCTTCTTCATATCCATCCTAAATTTTGACCCTGGTGTCACCTTTACCCACTTTTTTCACCCTCCTTTTCTTGCCAGTTCTAGAAGTGGTAGAATTTGTTAGGTTCGTCCCTTTGTCCCCTAGTTGGGCTTGGGCGTATGTCAGGACATTCAGTGGAAAGATGTTTCTAGGATGCACACTTATGGTCCAGATAGTGGCTTGGCTAGAAGTGGAAGCAGAACCACTTGCACGGTATGGGAAATCTTTGATCAAATGATCAACCCCACATTTAGTACAAGTAAAGTAATGGCATGTTATAGGTGGTGCAGTCAATTCCTGCATTTGGTGCATATGAACCACATTCTTGTTAGGACATTCTGCTATTTGATGAGGTCCACCACAACCAAAACATTATAGTGGCCCCCTCCTCATATTTGTGTTTATGTCCTTACCTTTCCACTGTATCGTGGTTTGAAACACTGGTACTGGCGTGTTATTCTGTAAGACATAAAATTTTGGTGTAATCTCCACAACTTCCTCATAGTAATCACCATTAATTTCTACCTCACACACCATTTGAACATCCTCTAATGACTCCTCAATCAGCACTTGGTTGATTTAGCCTATGGTGGTGTGGTGGTAGAATAGGTGCCAGCAAAGATGAAGTGTCCTGTATTCAAAACATCCTCCTAGGTAAATTGGAAGGGTTTGGCTATCCTGCACAACTGTAGTGATTTGCATGGGTGGTGTTGGTAAAGCTAGTGGTACTCTAGGTGCTGGCAGCTGTGCTACGGTTTGGAATCTCAGATACTTGCACATGGAAGTGTCATGGTTGCCTAATTTAATACAATAAGCACAATAGAGTTATGGCCTTACTCTGAACTGTGGGCATTCAGTGGTAGTGTGATTTAATCTGCACATAGAACACCATACCAAATCTCTACGAGGGTAAAGATGGGTAAGGCGCTCCCTAACCTTAATCTGACAATACTAGGTTCATTAAATAAATCTAGTTAAGTCGTAAAACTACAGATAACAGTTCACGTCATGAAATGGTAAACAGTTCATGCCGTGAAAATCTATGTCGTTCAGGTCATGAGATCTAATTGGTTCACGTCGTGAGATGTCCAAGAATAGTTCACGTCGTGAGATCTAAATAGTTAACATCGTGAAATATATAGTGTTTCACGTCGTGAAGCATTTTGTGCTAGTTCACGCATTACAATTTTGTCAGACCCGTTGTGTCAGATATGTTAGGATAAGACGACCTATTTTTAGCAAGGTAATCCAATGATTTGCGAGATGGTGATTGCGGGAGCGGTTCACGCTTTGAGATACCCCAGGAAGTAGTTCACATCGTGAACTGTTTTCCTCCACTTTCATGTGTGAAGTTCTCGCGTTGACAGAGAGGATTTTACCTATCCAGATGCTCTAAAATGATTGTGCTAGACATAAGGAATGTAATGCGAGTTCAAAACATAACCAATGGCTCCTTATTTTTATGAAGGAACTCTATGCATTCACCTTTGGAAGAAGCAATAGAACACAACTGTCGTAGAGGGAACTTACCAATGCTTTGAGCTCATGTCCCTTGAGGTCTCCAAGCTCACTTGAGAAGCTCCAATCCTCCAAGCTTCACCTCCACGCTATCACCATAGAGTCACACCACCACACAAGCCAATCTCACTTCACCACACAAGCATGTACGCATACAAGTATAGAGAAGGCACATGTGCTAGAGTACTCTCGCACACACTCTCTCTCAAGACAAAGCAAGAACTCTCACAGCACAAAGGGGGATTGTGTCACTTCATTATGAGAAAATACCTTATATACAATTGGCCCTTATTCACACTTGGGCGCCCTAACTAAGGCCTTGGGTGGACAATCTCTCATAATGTTACAACCTTTATAGTGCCTTTGCATGACACTTATCAATGTCCTCAAATGGAGGAGAATAATTGTTAATCCTAACTGGGATCAACATACACACACCATAAAGCAATCTTCTATTACAAAGCATATTTTACTCCATAAAAAAATCTTCTATAGTTCCCACACATCTTTTCATGTACACATAAGTGTTTTCCTCCTGCATACTCCCATTGTAGTGCTGTAAGTGGAATATACCCACATTATAGTACTAGTAATTAACCCCCAAGATGTGGTTTTCCATACCTTTTCATGCTGTAATTGGAGTATACCCACATTGTAGTACCAATAATTAACCCCCAAGATGTGGTTTCCCATACCTTTCCCATGTTCGTTACCCCAAAAGAACATCCACCTTAGGCTGTCCCAAAAACGCATCCCACCTTAGGCTATCCTGAGTGTACTTTATTTAAACAAGATGCAAATACACATTTACAAAAGGGTGTCTTACTCTGTTGAGTTACATAAATTATAGATACTAATCAAATTGTATCTACACCAAACCTAATTTTTTTATAAAATAATCAAAACATATCTACACCAAACCTAAAACTTCATAAAATAAAAATTACAAAAAATTCCTCCACCCTTGCTTTGCTTGATGAACCTCTTATTGTGGAAAATACGTATTAAATACTATTTGAAACATATCTGTAGAACATCTAAAAGTTTTCAAAAATATAAAAATACGTAGGGTTTCCTCCACTAATAGCCACGATGATTGTCCAAAAGAAGCTTTGGTTGTACCAAGAAACCACTCCTCACAATCTCTTGCATTAAGCAAGACTAAAAAAATTAAAACGTGGAAAGGCCTCTTGACCATTGGGAAACCGTGGGGAAATGAAAGGCCTTATAAAAAAGGCCCTATCCTTATTAGAAGGCCTTAGTGTATAGGCCTAACATAATTCCTAAGGCAATCCTCACATAATGCCTTAGTTTATAGCCTCACATAATGCCTAAAGGCTAAGACTCACTTAGGGCCTAGGATCTAAGGCCTACATAAGCCTCCTAAGGGAGGCCCCCACTCCCTATTAAAAATTTTGAAACTTTAGAGCCCCACACCCCCCTCAAATTTTTGAGATTCGCTTTTGCTTTGGGTTAATAAAAGCTTATATAGGCCTTACGAGGGGTAAGTCCATCTAGCCTAGGCACCCCCCTTCTCCTTTTTCAAAAAAATCAAGGTGTCTTTTTCCTTTAATTCCCTTCGGTAAGTTCTCCCTTTTTAAAAAAAAACTAGTGGGCATACCTATGCTTCGCATGTCTTTTGAGACCTCCAAATTCAAATTCTAGCCAAACCTCCTCCTCCTCTTCCTAAACCTCCAAATTCTTGCCATGTGGTAGCTTTGTAAAACTCTTCCTTTATATAATATAAAGATATAGAGAAGAGATGTGTGTGTTTTGTTTAAAGTTTTAGAGTGTCATATGTTGTAAAAACGTAGCTATTATTGTCAGTTCAAAAAATAATTATACTCATAAGAAATAAATGATAATAAAAGCTAGTAGAAACATATCTATAATAAATCTCAAAAACAAAATTATAGAGAATACAATACATATAATTTCCTCCACGTGAGATTGATTGACTATTGTGAATGAACCAAAAACCCACTTCTCACTATTTCTTGCACTAGGCAAGGCCAATATTATTGGTGGATACGTGTTTAATTTAGCAAAGGAAATTTAAAGGTCAACAGCATGGAAATACTAAATAAGTTGCTTCAACACAATCGTAGAAGGGAGTTTGTTTTCGTTTTAGAAAACGGGGAATACGAGGGGTTTATTTTCAACAACGAGGACCTTGAGAAGGTACTTGACTCCTGAGTGAAGGAGTCCAAGCTTAGCTTTGGACCCTATGCATGATAGACATAAAGGGCCATGTTGATGGAGTAGAGGGAGATGCCATCCACTACTTGTGGGCTGTGGATCGATCTCACACTTGTGAGTTTGTCTTTTCCTCACAAGCTTGAGAATGTGGGCCTTTTTGCAGTCAAGTCTCCTTTTCCGATGGTGGTCAACTCACACTTTTCTAGTGTGACCAGAATTCTCTCTTTCTCTCACTAACTTGCAATCTCTCCTACACACTCTTACATCACAGGGATTTCTCTCTCTAGCTCACTCCTACACACTCTTACATCACACACGAATCATACACACACACACACATGCTCTCTCTCTCTCTCTATGCTCTCTCTCTCTCTCTCTCTCTCTCTCTCTCTCTCTCTCTCTCTCTCTCTCTCTCGCCCATTGACATATAGATCATATACACACATACACACGCATGAATACACTCTTGCAAGAGTTTCAAAAATTATAGTTGAGATGGCAAGATTCGAACCTGCAACTTCCTTCTAGACACCCTATGCACCTACCACTACACCACACCACGGTTGATGCTTAGCTAAAAATATATTTTATAATGTGAAAAAAATGTGGTTTTTTTTAAAGAAGGGGCAAGAACCCGCTAGAGCCTTAAAAAGTGCCACACAACAGCGGGCCCGGTCTCCTTTCCATCATGTTAATAAGACAAGCACTGAAGCTTGAGATCTATCCCAATCCCTACTGGGAGGGAGGTGGTGATAGGTTAGAGGGGGTCGCATAAGTAACCTCACCTCTGTTCAACGGGTAGGATCTTGTACCCATCCCCCAACCTCTAAACTGTGTTCCCTAGCTTCTCAATTCTTACCATGTACTAGTCCATGTACTAGTCCCGTAAAACTCATCATTTATATAATACAAGTAACCTTATCTGTCTTCGATGATAGGTGTCTGTTGCCATATATATAGGCAGTGATGTGTGTGAACACACTTAGGACCGCCGGGGCACTTTTTCCCTCTTTAGGAGGTTTTTTCCCCCAGCTTGTATATACGCCCATCATTCTAGGGCTAACTTATCTTTTGTACATTGACACAATCTAATACATTGTGTGTTGTGTGCATTCTTGCTTCTTCTTCTCCAAGCTTTGTGTGCTTTCCTGCAACCCTAATTCCAACAATTGGTATCAGAGCAGGCATCGGCTCCCAGGGCTACGCCGCCAGCACCCTCCAACTCACGTTCTCCGATTGAGGTGAGCTTTCACGAGAGCTTGCAGGTCCCTATACTCTGCAACTAAGCCCCTAGGGCTTGGCATTCTCAGAAATCGCATCTGAGGTCGTTTCGGGCTCCGTTTTTGCATTTCAAGTTCTACACAAGTGTTTTCGTCATTTTGTGCAGAAATTTTGACAGTGCAGTTTTCTGCAAAACAGGCATATGTACTCTATTGTGGACCGTGCTACATAGCACGAGTTGTTTTCTGTTCAATCTTTGCTTCATTACAAGTAGCTTTTGCATCAGTTTCAGTCAGTGGCCATGGCTGATAACAACAATGATGTATTTCGCATGTTATCTGCTGATGATAAATTGGATGGAGACAGCAACTACCCACTTTGGGCATACATGATGCAGCATGTTTTGGTTGCAAAAGGAGTGTGGAACATTGTGCAGGGTATGGATGTACGTCCAGGTTCTGTGGATGTAGGATCTGTTGAGGATGTTGTAGGTTCTAGCAGCTCTACTGTTGCTACTGTTTTACCCACTACTGAACAAGCTCGTTGGGATGGTAAAGATGCGCAGGCTCATGCCTTGATTGCACTTTCTGTCAAACGTAACATCACCCCACATATTCGTTCAGCTAAAACAGCAAAACAGGCTTGGGATATTCTAGCTGGTTTGTATGCAGGTCGTAACGAGGCAAAAATCTCTTACCTGCGTAAAGAGCTAGAATTGAAGATTATGCAGGAAGATGATGACATGAATGTTTTTCTTGCTGAGATTAAAGATCTCAAAGAACAGTTGATTTCTGCAGGTGAGATTATTCATGATCATTCTCTTGTGCAGTAAGACTGTTCTTGATGCTTTACCTGAGACATATCAGACTTTTGCTTCCACATGGAGACTTCTTACTGAGGACAGACCTGATGCTGTCAGGTATGATACTTTAGTCAACAAGCTCTTGCAAGAAGCACAGTCCAGGCAAAACAGGGCCAGGCAGCGTGCAGTTGATCAAGCATTTATTGCCAGCAGAGAAGAAGTGGTAAAGCAGCCCCTTCCACTGTTTCTTCTCCTATTAGTAGGTCTGCAACTTCTTCTCCTTCCACCACAGGTAGCAGCAATAAGTCTGAGAAGGCTCTTGATAAAGGCAAGAAAAAGATCAGGTGCAACTATTGTAAGGCAAATGATCATGTCATTAAGAATTGCCCTAAGCTAAAGGCTAAAGAGGCAAAGAAGAAAGAGTCAAATGCAGCCACAATAGCGGATGCTTCTATAAATGCAGATTCTGCAAATGTTGTGCAGGATACAAAATGGGCGTTTAGCGTGTATTGCCAGTATGACCCATCTGTACATGATGCATGTTTGGCAGTTTCTATTGACTCTAATGTATGGTATTTTGACAGTGGTGCTACAAAGCACATTACCTCGTATCGTGATATGTTCACTTGTCTTGAGGCTGTCTCTAATGGGAATACTGTCACATGTGCCAATAATGCTTCGTACCCAGTGAAGGGCGTTGGTAAAATTATGCTTCTTACCCAGTGAAGGGCATTGGTAAAATTATGCTTACTGCTGCAAATGGCAGCGCTTTCACACTTTCAGATGCTTTGTATGTGCCAGGGATAAAGAAGAATCTATTGTCTGTCTTTGCACTTGCTAGACTTGGACTTGTAGTCAAATTTGTGGATGACAGATATACTGTTCATGATTTGACTTCTGGTGATACGATTATTGCATCTGGCACCTTGTTTCGTGGGCTGTATAGGCTCAATTCTTATGACAAGTGTGTGGAAGATTCAGCAAATGCAGTTTCAGATGCAAAACTATGGCATGCTCGTTTTGGTCATCTAAACTTTGCTAGTTTGCTGCGTTTGTAGAAATTTGATATGGTTGCTTCATCGCCCCCTCTTGAGGCACCATTGAAACATGTTTGTGAAGGCTGTATTTTGGGGCAAAATGCAGCGTTCTGCGTTTCCAAAGGATGGTTCTGTGCGGGCCACTCGCAAATTGCAACTTGTACATAGTGATGTATATGGGCCTATGCAAACTCCGTCATTTGGTAAACACTTGTACTTCGTGACTTTCATTGATGATTACTCAAGGCATGCATGGGTATATCCACTGAAGGCAAAGTCCGAAGTGTTTTTGTGCTTCAAACAGTTTTTTCTTATGGTTGAAAATGTATCCAATTGTACTATGGGCACCCTTCGTTCCTGATCGAGGGGGAGAATACTTGTCTAAAGAGTTTGATGCATTTCTGGCTAGTCGTGGGATAAAACACTAATGTACAGTGCCATATACCCCTCAGCAAAATGGTGTTGCTGAGAGGAAAAACGGGTCACTTATGGAGATGGCACGATGTATGGTCAAGAGCCAAGCTTTGCCACATGCGTTTTGGCTTGAGGCTGTCATGTGTGCTGCATATGTACTCAATAGGTGTCCCACTAAGGCCTTGCAGTCTATTACTCCATATGAAGCTTGGCATGGCAGGAAGCCTTCTATTGGTCACTTGCGTGTCTTTGGTTGCTTGGCCTATGCTTTAGTGCCTGTGCAACAACGCAAAAAATTGGATGATAAGGCTGTCAAATGCATTTTTGTTGGTTACAGTGCTGAGAGCAAGTGTTACAGATTTTATCATCCGCAGTCAAAGCGTATCTTGATTAGTCGAGATGTTGTTTTTGTGGAAGATGCTGTGCAGCCCTTGTTATCATGTACCAAAGAGACAGGTGTGAGCTCACGGGATATATTTGATACATTGTTGCCTCTGTTTACAGGTGGAAATTCAAATGTAAGTCCTAATGAGGCAAATATTCAGCCTATGCAGATTTCAAACGACATCATAGATCAGCCTATTTCTGATGCAGATTTACAGGTTGTAATTTTTGAGGATAGGGCTGAAAATGAGCAAGCTAGAGGTATGCCTAAATGGCTGGTGCAAACCTTGCGTGATAGTAAAATTGATGCATCTATATCTGGTCGTACTCGTTCAGGTTTTCAGCATGCCTCTTATGCATCAGATTGTTATGCTTTGGCTGTGTCTAGTATGTGTAAAGAGGAAGAACCTCTTTCATTTGATGAGGCACAAAAATCAAAAAATTGGTTGGCTGCAATGCAAAGTGAATATGATGCTATAATGAAGAATGGTACATGGTCTTTGTGTGATTTGCCTATTGGTAAAAAGGCCATTGGATGTAAGTGGGTTTTTAAGTTGAAATGAAAGCCAGATGGCAGTGTTGATCGCTATAAGGCTAGACTTGTTGCAAAGGGTTATGCTCAAGAAAAGGGCATTGATTTTGATGAGACCTTTGCTCCCACTTGTCGTATGACTACCATTCGTAGCATTTGTGCATTGGCAGCTCATAATGGTTGGAATGTACATCAGTTGGACATAAAGACTGCGTTCTTGAATGGAGATTTGCATGAGGAGGTGTATGTATCACAGCCTCGTGTGGTTTTGTTCAAAGAGGGCAGGAAAACAAAGTGTGTAAGTTGAAAAAGGCTTTATATGGTTTAAAGCAAGCTCTACGAGCTTGGTATGAAAAGATACATGCATATTTGACTGTACATGGTTTTCAGAATAGTCTAACAGAAAGCACTTTGTATGTTACATGTGTGGATGATGTACATCTAATTATTGCTCTCTATGTCGATGACATGCTGCTCACACGACCTAATGAAAGTCATATTGCTGATTTTAAGGCTAATTTGAATGCCTCTTTTGAGATGTCAGATTTGGGGCATTTGCATCATTATTTGGGGATACAATTTAAGCAGTGTGATGGAGGTATTGCTTTGTGTCAGACAAAGTATATTGAGACATTGTTACGGAGATTTGGCCTTGAAGACTGCAAGCCTATTGCTACTCCAATGGAGATAGGTTTAAAGTTGAGTCTTCATGATGCTGGAGATCACTTTGATGTCACACTCTATCAGACAGCTCTTGGTAGCCTCATTTATGTATGCATTACGAGGCTGGACATTCAGTTTGTAGTCTCACAGGTGAGCAGGTTTATGCATAGCCCAGGGTCTCAGCATTGGAAGGCAGTTAAATGCATCTTTCGCTACTTGAGTGGCACCATACATCTTGGGTTATTTTATCCCAAGGGGGGATCGTTGCCGCCAGATTTACATGCTTTTTCGGACTCAGATTGGGCTGGTTGCTATGACGCAAGAGTGTCCACAAGTGGTTTTTGTTTCATGCTCGGTAGCTCATGCATATCTTGGTTGAGCAAGAAGCAACCTACTGTGGCCACTTCTAGTTGTGAAGCTGAGTACAGGGCAGCTTTCACAGCTACGGTTGAGTGTGTGTGGCTCAGATGGCTTATGGCTGACTTGGGTGTTGGACAGCAGTCTGCCACCTCTATCTTCACTGATAGTCAGAGCGCATTGGCAGTTACGAGAAACCCAGTTTTTCATGCTCGCACAAAGCACATTGAGGTGCATTATCACTATGTCAGGGAGAGACTCTCAGTAGGAGAGATCAGCTTGGCCTATGTGCCAACACAGGACAACCTCGCCGACCTTTTCACAAAGGCGCTTCCTCGTGAGAAGTTCGAAGCTTTCTGCAAAGCTTTGGGCTTGCTCCCCTTTGTGGATTGATCTACTTCGGGCATGGCACTCCCCTATACATGAGTGCCAGCTCTCGTTTCACACCATCACTCCCAGGGGAGATTTGTTGCCATATATATAGGCAGTGATGTGTGTGAACACACTTAGGACCGTCGAGGCACTTTTTCCCTCTTTAGGAGGTTTTTTCCCCCGGCTTGTATATACGCCCATCATTCTAGGGTTAACTTATCTTTTGTACATTGACACAATCTAATACATTGTGTGTTGTGTGCATTCTTGCTTCTTCTTCTCCAATCTTTGTGTGCTTTCCTGCAACCCTAATTCCAACAGTGTCTTCGACAGGTAGGACTTACCCTTCCTCGAAAACCTCCCCAAAGTGCGTGCTCGAGCCTCCCAATTCTTATTGTGCTATCACATAATAATCCCGTGAAACTCATCCTCTATGTAATATGTAGAGACAGAGATGGCCTTAATTAGGGGATCCTATAAAGTGGCTTGATTAAATGATACAACATATAAAGTTCAGGTGAATACAACACCAAAACGTTGTATCTTGGTAGTACTAGCTTTCATAGTTCTAAAAGAAGAGCTACGTTTAGTAGTTGTAAAAGGAGAGCTAGCTTTAGAAGATGCTAAAGCTCAAAGGTAAAACTACAAATTATTATCATCATAAGTATGGTCATTTTGAAAAGAAATATCCTAGAAAATAAAGAAACGTGTCAAATTGAAGAGAAGTCAAGAAGAGCTAGCTTTAGTAGTTCTAAAAGGAGATCTCTTTAGAAGATGTTAAAGCTCAAAGGTAAATGTACATGTACAAATTATTATCGTCATAAGTATGGTCATTTTGAAAAGAAATATCCTAGAAAGTAAAGAAATGTGTTAAATGGAAGAGTGTACAGAGAGAAGTCATGAAACCACTAGGATCATGGGTAGACACACCGTCCAACCAAATACCAATTGGTTCATCACTTCAATTAAATTACCATAATCGAAAAAATTAATAAATATCATAAAAACATAACATAGCATAAAAACACAAGAGAGAATCATTGGGTGCAATCTATCCCCCCTCAAGAAGTGTCGGCTACCTTCCACTTCTTGAGTATTTATGCTTTATTAATAAAAAATAGCCCATAAGCCAAAAATATATGCACGCTTATGCATGGGCTTGCCCTTTACAAAAATGGGGGTTGCTTTTAACACAAGCTTAGCTAAAGTGTTCCTATCTAAACACTAAAGGATAATTACAAAAAGAATCCCAAGGGCTAATTCACGTACAAATAAATAAATCCACGCCCAATATAACAAAAGTGGGCGGCTCAATAGGTCCACACTTGAATACATCAAAATGGGCGGCCAAATACAAAACCTCGTAAGTAAACACTATGACAAAAATATCAAAATGAGAACCATTTCGGTAATATCTCGCACTATATCGCCGCCATCACATCAATCTACTAACCTACAAGGTTGTCCATTCAAACACACTACGAGTTAACAACACATGCCTCAAGTCCACGACATCACATAAGTAATAAATAGTTCCAGCTATCCCTAATTTCATATGTCTTACACATGGAATATTTGGAATCACCCAAGTGCCATGCTTTGAACATAGTGGTAATTAGGCGTCCCCAATTAACCCCACAAAAGGATGGATGGACAAACCGTGACAAGTCAAGAGATAGTGTGCTTGATTTTATTAAAGAAGGTACAAATACTTATCATATTTATTATTCTAATGCATGTGCTCGTGCATGTGAAGGTCAAGAACCTTTGTGGATATGTAGTGGTGCATCTTCATTATGTAAGGAATGGTTTGATTCCATTCAGACTCTTGGACCCAATGATTATATCTAGATATAGTCACCCATTCCACACTCACCTCCTCGCATGGAATTCTTGCCAATCACAACATCTCGAGGAAAATAAGGTCATGAAGTTCAAATTTATATTTAATTTGTTTAGAATCAAATAGAAAAGGGAGGAGGATGAGGAAGTATGGAGCACGCTATCTCTCTTGTCTCTCTCATGGGTGGAGCCCCTAGAGTGATGGCATTGGCAAATCAATGACACGGATGGGAGACTATAGTGAACTACCTTTGAAAGTATTAGGTAAATAATCAATAAGGGGTATTGATTAATACTTGAACAAATTTTGAGTGAAAGAAGATTAGTAAAACGAAAGTTTGTGTAAAAGATATAAAGCGTCTCGACTTAAGTATTGTGATTTAATCGTGTATTAGTACAGTGGTTAGAATGGACTTCGAGATTCGAGAGTCTCCAGGTTGCGGGTTCAGTGCTTGAAAAAAATGTTTTTTTCAACCCTTAAAATTAAAGGCAATGCTTAGGCTTAAACGGGATTTAGACTTGAAAATCACTAGAATCATACAAATGCCGGGATCTATAACTAAAATGTGCAAATTTCAACCCTTAAAATTAAAGGCAAGTCGAATTCCAACCGGGATTTTTAAATTTTAACCAGGAAAATTACACTACTAACTCGGTTATGTGAGCATTTATGTGGGTTCAAATCTCCCTTGGCCAAGGGATGGCAGTTGTATGTATGGGTGATAACATGTGTACTTTCAAGCCAATTTTTTTTAAAAAAAAATTGAGTGAGAGAATATGCAAAAGATTTTTTAAAACAGAGAGAATACGCAAAATTGAAAGAGAATATGCAAAAGATTTTTTAAAACAGAGAGGGAGAGAATACGGAAAGGACTGCTTTTTATATAAAAGTCTGAAGCCTGAAGGTACGCACCAGTCCGTGACTCCGTGGCAACCATTGTGACGAAACACGTAGGCTAAATACGTGCCGTGAGAGCACGAGTACGTGCTTCGCTTACGACGGAGAGAGCGTAGAATCGTCGTTTTTGAAGAGTGAAGGTGCTGCGAGGTTTCCCGAGTTGCTGGGACATTCCACACGTGATGTTTCTGTCGTCCTCTCCGGCAAGATGTTACAAGCCCGCCAATAAAATTTGCGGGTAAAATTTAAAAAAAAAGGTTGTCTGTGAACGCTGTCTACGCCGGCTACAGGCCATCTGGATCAAAATTAAGCTGGTTCACTACGCCAAAGGGTCGAGAAAGCCCACAACGACACCACAGAGTACCTAAAAGGCTCACTCTGCCATTCTACGTACCTGAAAATGAAAAGTCGAGCCCGTGCGAAACTTCGTGGAAGCTCCCATGTCTTGCCTCTTGGATTGGTCTATATAATGACTCCGAGCAGTGCGCCAAAGCCATTGATTTGCTTTCTCTGAGCTTTTGCAACATAATGAGGCGTTCGCTTGCTGGTAAGCTTGCACCGACGTTACTCGCGGTGCAGGAGGAGGCCTTACCGCATCTCGATGTGCTGTGGCACTATGAGTGTGTGGTAAGCCCCCGGTCACCCGCGGCGCCCAAGTCACACTCCCCTCGCTTTGTCGACGCAATGCAGGTGAATGAGGATTCGCACAGATCCTCCACTGCTAGCGCCGGCGTAGGAAGTGATGGGAGTGTGGAGCTGGGCATCAACATGCAAGAAGCAGCTTCCTGTAGAAAGGACGTGGAAAGGCAAGCTCTGCAGAGAGTGTTCAACACGTTCGACGAGGACGGCGACGGAAGAGTGAGCGTTCAAGAGCTGGGCAGAATCTTCGAGAGGCTGGGGATCTCCAAGAGCCAGGAAGCCATCGAGTCCCTGCTGGCAGATTCCAGCAGCCGCCTCAGCAAGGCCCAGGGCCACGTGGACGAAGAGGAGTTCGCGTTGCTGTACGAGGCGGCCTGCGAGCAATTCGACGGAGAATTTGAAGGCGGCAGCTCCTGTGATCTCCATGCTGACGCGGACCGGGACATCCGGGCCGCCTTCCACGTGTTCGACAAGGACCACAACGGCTTCATCTCGCCCAGGGAGCTGCAGGCCGTGCTCTGCTGCCTCGGCTTCCCGCAAGCAAAGGAGCTGGAGGCGTGCGTGGAGATGATCGCGCGGGTGGACGAGAATGGCGACGGACAAGTCGACTTCTTCGAGTTCAAGAAATTGCTCGGCTTGGAAGATCCACTGATGATTCTGAGTTGTGTATAATTCGAGCTAATTAAAGGCTAATTGTAATTCGATAGAATCTTAATTAGCCACTGCCCTCTTCTTAACGAATTTAAATACCGAGTGTATATGTATATATTTTTAATGTAATTATATGTATATGTATATATTTTTTAATGTAATTATAGACCACTAGCTTGTATAGCTTGTAGTAATCTCTGGTCAGTTTATAGTTAATTCACTTGAGCTTACGTTGTAAGCAAGTATCAGCTTGGCTTATAACAATTACAAGACTCTTTATCGCATAGCTTCAATTCGGGATTGCAAAATAGATATTAAAAAAAAAAAACGAAAGGCCTCCTCCGTCTTCATTTGGAGTGCCCGTTTTGCTGAGCTTGTGCCGGATTGCTTGGTTGAATTGAAGGTTCTCTAAGTACTGCCTCTTGTGTGGTATACAATCTCATCTGTACCAGGTGGATGCCATGGATTTGCACATAAAAATCAGCAAACAAAATTCTCTAAGTACTGCCTCTTGTGTGTTATAAGTGTTGTGCTGATCCCCATTAGGCTTTGTAAATTTTGTCTCTCTTAATTAATTCTTGCGCTTGTTGGTTTTTTTTTTAAAAAGTATCAGCTTGGCAAAGCCACGATGATGTGTACATAAGTTCCTTAAATTGTCACTCTTACTCCTAACTTCTAAGATATCTCGTCATTTATCTTACTTGTAGCAACATCATATTAAATAGAAAAAGTGGAGGTAATACCAGCCAAAACCCTCTAAAATAGCCATTAGGTTAATATTAGCCCCTAAGATATCTCGTCATTTATCTTACTTGTAGCAACATTCATATTAAATAGAAAAAGTGGAGGTAATACCAGCCAAAACCCTCTAAAATAGCCATTAGGTTAATATTAGCCCCTATGTTTTTCATTGAACCCTCCCTTACGTGTGCCTCTTGTTCACTACAAGAAATACGGGGTATAGCCACATTTCTATGCGCGAAGAAATCAAAGGATCTAGAGAGTGAAAACATCACGTTTCACTATTATAAACACGGTTAATAATGCGACTATAGTTTCATGTTTGGGCCACGTTACAGTCACGCTTATAATCACATTCACATACCCATGTTTATAACCACAAAACAAAAAAAAAATCACAAAAAAGTTGGGGCAAAATGGGAGAGCTTAATCTCCCCCATTTTGCCCCATTTTTTTTTTAAAAGTTGAATTTAAGTACACATCATGAAGAGCATGAACACATTAAGAAGATAGAGATCTCATAATATTTAAGAGCATAGAAGGACATTTAAGATAGAGATCTCAAACATTTAAGAGTATAGAAGGACATTACATTTAATGTCCAACATACTAAAAGTACATCTACGATAGATATATATACAAGAGGTATATCCTCCTATTAAATAGAAAAAGTGGAAGTAACACTCATGCCTTCCAAAGTGTAGGTATATATACTAAAAGTACATTTATGATAGATATATACGATATATATACAAGAGGTATTATATCCTCATATTAAATAGAAAAAGTGGAAGTAACACTCATGCCTTCCAAAGTGTAGGTAATGGGTTTGAATTTACCAAAGTGCATCTAATATTTTAATCTACCAAAGGGCATCTAATTTCAGTATTCAAACTCACATTCCCACTTGTAGAAACATTCATTTTAAACAGAAAAAGTGGAGGTAACACTCATGCCCCCCAAAGTAGAGGTAATGGGTTTGAATCTACCAAAGGGTACCTTATAATTTCAGTACCCATCCCCTGTCCCCCTCTAGAGGCTCTTGTATGCACTTTGCCATTACCCCCCCCCTTTCTTCAGTAACTCTCACTCAACCCTCCACCCTCACTAGCGCTCTCCAACCCTCCCAAGCTAAATATTAAGTTCAAGGGTATGCATTTAAGAAAGCATAGAATAGGGGATTAATCTATTTCAAAGTGTATTTGAAAACTATTGATATTTGGAAAAATGTAGCTTCATATAAAGATTATAATCTTAGTCCATCTCTAACTTATGGGGTTTTTTTAAACATTTGGTAGATGGACTCAAAAGCACCCATGTATCATTAGGGAAAATTTGGACTCAAATTGGGCCCTTTAAGAATTGCTACACATTCTCTCTCTCTGCAAAAATGGGCTCATGGTAAAATTTTTTACAAATCAACTCATAAGTAAGCGGAGTTTGGACATTTGGAATCTACTCTTCAAGAACTTTCCAATGATATATAGCATGATGGGCAATTTACAAGCCCATACATAACCAACTTTAATGAGTAGTTGTTGTAATTTTTCTTTTGTTCCAATGGCAAATAGCTTCCGACTCATCCCCTCCAGTACATCGCCTCCTCTAGAACGCTATGAGCTCCTCTGATGATAGGGTGAGGAGGTGGGTCCTTGTCTTCATTGAGACATCTTCTGCAGTGTCCTCTAGATCTGTGTGACATGAAGCTGATGAGGCAAATACATACTATGAGAAGAGAGTTCCATGTTGGTGTGGGAATTGTTAAGGCTCTCACTATGACGGACACGACGGAAATGTCGTATCCATGAGCTAGAGTTTGGAAGATGTCATGATGCACTGGTACTAGAGAGACAGGATCAGCCTATGGTAAGTGATATTTCTTTTTTCTAAGCATTTTTCATTGACTCGTTCAAATTCTACATAATCTTGATAGAAAAAGTGATATATAACATGCATCTAGGTACAATCATTATGGCCAAATACAATTGTACATCTTTTTTATGACGATGGCTTTCATGGGCTTGATCGATCTATGCTTCCTCGCACGTGACACAGTCAATCTGTTCTTCAGTTTACAGATGGAGGCACGTGTACACTAATTATCTCTGGGTTCTCAGTCCGAAACGTCTGGCAATCATCCCTTACCTAGTCGCCTACTACCTCTCATAGAGACATATAACCATAGACATTATGGCAGTTGGTTGGGAGCATCACTTTTGGTGATAGAGAAGTTTTCAGCCTTTGGGGTATTCGCTATGTGATCAATCCATCTACAATTGTCAATGGGGGTTGAGGTCTTTTTATTGCACATGATTTACATGTCCCAATTCACTCTAAGGTCACTCTTATGACATTTTGTGGACCTATCTATTTATGGGGTCCATGGCATCAGCTTGCTCACTATATCAGGAGTATGACCACATATGAGCTATGTGCTAGTGCTGCATCCCTCGCTTCTGGAAGAGGCATTGCCCTAATAAATAAGAGAGATTGTATATCAATATTGGCAGACCTTATGCTTAAGGAAATATATCATGGCTAATCAAAAGTAACAAAGGGAGGAATGAAAGAACTAATTATACTTTTTTGGAGCATGACAATGGTCATGAGTAGTGCACATGAGTAGAGATGTGCCTACATACATTGTAGTCAATGCTATTGGATTGTTGCATGATGGTGAGGAGTTGTTAGTAAATTATGGTTGGCATAGGTGACCGCCAGCTCCACATAGAGAATAGATGTATTTGTAGCATTTTTATTGCACATCTTTTGTAACGGGCTTGAATCCATAAAATTCTAGTAGTATATTTACATTTTTCACTTATTATATCTTGTGGCACTGAAGGTCCTGAGTATATTTGAAATAGCATGTGTACATGATGTCAAAATTTGATGACACTTTGCAAATGTATTTACTGGTGCTTTGTTATCACTTGTCTTATTACTTTGTTGGAACTTGTCTTATTATGAATTATTCGGTCTTTATGATTGTCTAATTCAAATTGGATCGTAGGTTCCAGATTATGATAATGTAGAGGATGTGCCCTTATATCATTAAGGTCACTCTCAATTGTCAATAGAGTGTATGCGGGTTCTTAGAGGACAGGATCCTAGTACTTTTCAAAGGTTGAGAGGGTAATAACACCATATTAGTGAATTTGGGAATTTCCCAATTCCCATTTTTGAATACTTAAAAAAGGGGACATGGATAACATGTTTGTAAGTTTCTCAAAACCCTATCATATGACCTGTCGTTGGAAAGCGCTTAAAAAATGGAATCTAAAGAGCTATAAAGCGCTCATTTTGGATTAGTGGTGTTCAAGTTATGGTTAATCCAAACTTTTAACCACGTGTCCCAAACTTGTGGGAAATTCCCATATTCCCCAATATGGTGTTTAATACACATGATAAATAGAGAAACCTAACGATGCAGAGCGTGATGCTGATGGCATGACTGGATTTCTTGATATTGGTTTCAGAGTAATACAGAGATAACAGTGATCCTCATGAAAAAATATCCAAGAAGAAGCACAACAAAGATCTATGAGGGTTCTTCTATGACTAGATTATCTATGATCTTCCTCATCCTGAACCTTCAAGCTCGCTACTATTTGAGCAATGTATCAATTTTAACATTACTAACATAACAAGATCATATACACAGATGCTAAGTGATAGGGTATGTTTACTTTCCTAATAATAAACTGTGTTTGTTCTCAGATTACTTTCTAGTAATATTCTGCCACTCAATAATGCCACCCCCAAAACAAGGAATGAGGCACGAAAGATGATAACGAGTCTTGGACTTATCTACAAAACGATCCATGCATGCATCAATTATTGCATTTTGTATCGAGGAGAGCATAAAAACTCCATTCTCTATCCCAAATTCTGTGCTTCACGTTTTTAGGAGGGAGCAATACTTATTCCTCATTATAAGGTTCTAAGACATTTTCCATTATTCCCACGAATAGAGTACCTATTTTGGAGCCCAGAGTTACCAAAGCTTATGGATTGGGAAGCAAAGAATTTGAGCACAAATGGGATCCTATGCATTCCATCTGATTGTGAAGCCTTCAAGCACATTGATAGAACATGGCCATAGTTTAGTCAAGAATCCCATCATTTAAAACTTGGTGTTAGTCTCAATGGAATCAATCCATTTTTGCATAGATCAAGCAAGTGGTCAAATTGGTCGGTAGTGATGATCAATTAGAACCTACGAGCTACCACCATTCATGTTCATAAAGAAGGAGCATCTAATATTGATTTTACTAATTCTAGGTACATACACAAGCAACATGATTGGAAATTATATCCACTTGATATGTTTACACTAATTCTAGGTACATACACAAGCAACATGATCTAAAATTGTATCCACCCAATATGTTTATACTTCTTGAAAACTTTGATTTGATACAACACTTTGGTGTAGGAAAATGACAAGTCGAAGACATTATTGTGTACCTGGCACCACTCATCGAAGATCTACAACAACAACTTTGGAAAGGGGTAAAAGTTCTTGACATGTCTAAGCATACAAGTGAATACAGCTTTGAGGTTCACGACATTCTAACATGGACTGTTCATGACTACCTATGATTATTCTTCACGTACATGATTAGATTTACTTTGTTTGGATTTGAAAGTAACATGGAATAATAATTGTACTGAGACTTCGGTTGTTCGTAGGTCTATCAACAAAGGGTTACAAGGCATGTCCACCATGCGGGGATTGGCTACAATCAAAATATTGCAAGAATCTCAACAAGAATATATATCTCCGACATGGAAGATTTTTACTTGAAGGACACATATTGTGATCAAAAGAACAAGCAAGACATTTCAATAGAAGGATGGAGAGTGGAGTGTGCCCTATACGAATGAATCCTATGGACTGGTATAGAAAATGGATAATCAGGCCTATTATAGATCCAAATGTAGAGCTCACAAGCGATGAGGAAGATGAGAATTGTTAGAGACACAGAGAGAAAAAATTGATGGCACCTAAGATTTCAATATGGTATATTTTGGAATATTGGAAAGAATTGAAAATCACACATATTCTTGACCCTATGCATATTTTCAAAAATGTGGATACTTGCTTTGGAAACATCTTGTGGGGATATCAAAGATACAGAGGCTCTGCGAGGGTGGATTTAAAGGAAAAAAACTATAAACCATCTTTATGGGGTCTATTGTAAGTCCTAAAATAGGAAAGATGACTTATTGTCATACACCACCCATGGGAGAAAGGACGAGATGAGCACAATCAATGATAGGATGATATCGATACGTAAACCTACAAGCTATGGTGCATCATTGCAAAACATGTTTACCGTGGACGATAAGTCTTTCTGGATTAAAGACACATGACTGGCATAACTTCCTAAAGGTAGGCCATGGCTCTGAATCTTTTTCTTGACATTTGATAATTTGTGTGGATACTAACGTCAAAGGTGGACTATTTGTAGCATATATTGCCACTTGTGAAATTGATGGATGCTTAACCGAGGGAATTTGAGATATCATATACCATTTAGGGTCGCTTGCAATAAGAAGGTACTTCTCCTTCAAAAAGTGTCTAGGGTTCTTCTCTGCAATTAAAGTTAGTTATCTTTTTTTCTCCTTCAAAAAAGTTTCTAGGGTTCTTCGCTACAATTGAAGTTAGTTATTGATTGGTATTTTGTCATTTTCCAAGTGGATCACGTCAAAGGAAATAGACACTCGGGAGATTCCACAAAAAAAGTTGGATTGCATAGAGATCCTATGCTTAATGGAAAAAGAATTTACTGTGTCCTTTTTTGACATCCAAGTCCATGTGCTTATCCACCTTATTGAGGAGATAGAGTTTGTTGAGGAGCTAGAGTTTGTTGGAGCTGTAAGCACACGATGGATGTTTTGGGTTGAAAGATTCATGGGAGTCTTGAAGGGTTTTGTGCATCAGAGGAGGGCAAGGTCCAAAGGATTTATGGTAGAGGGATGATTACATCATAAGTGCATGTACTATCTCTCTAAGTACCTGCAGCTTGTTGATGAGGAGTCTCCCCTATTTGGACGGCAGAAGAATCAAGTAAATTTTTAGAAGAGGTGTTTTGAGGAAAGGGACTCCCAATATGTCTCATCATGAGTGAGATAATTCAAGTATTTTCATGATCTATAATTCAGAGTGTATGTAAAAATGGATCAAAGAGCATGACAAAGAATGGCAACAAAATAGAGGCAACGAGTGACCCCCACCATGTCAAGATATGGATATAAGAGCGAGTAAAAAAGACACAAGAAGAAGGTGTGCAAGTTATGCGTGAGGAGTTTGAGCTCAGTCTCGAGTGTGACAAAGAGGCAACACATAGCATGGCCTACACTTCTAGTATTCTATGGACATTCTTTTGTGATGTTAACATATAGCAGCATGTGGGCCTATGGACAACATATTTGAGACTAAAGGATTGATGATATGCATCTTTCTCAAGACTCGTGTATTGTTGCATCATTTCAACAATAATATTGTGTAAGTTTCCGTGACACAAACCTTGTCGATGCTAGGTCACATTGGGGATCTAGAGAGAACATATGAAGTTAATTATCGTTTTATGAAATAGGTATAGATCAACTAGAAACTGATTCAGTCTCACATGTTGGTGTATTTGGTGCTACTTTGAGAGCATGTTCATCAAGTAATTTTGAAGGTTCACTGGTTCCATACAGAATACAAAAGCAGATATGCTACCATGAAAAGAGAGTCCATGGGTTTTTGGTCTATCGATTCCTCGAGTTTACTAAGCAAAGAACCTTACCTTCTTCCAATGATCTGTGAACAAGCATTGTTTTACAAGAATCCAAATGGAAGTCCATGGTGGAAAATTTTTCAAGTCAATTCTCGAGGTCGATGAATTGTTGATAGTGCACTTGCCTCCTTGCTTAAGGATAGTAACCATATTGATATCTAGGAAGATACATCAGTGGCCCCGAGGAGGAGTGTACACATCCCGACCTGAGCATGATGGTGATTACTCAAGGAGATAGACCAAGACCAGATTCTAATGTGAATAAGGAACAAGAGGAGGAAGACGAGGATGAGTGGGATGAAGACCTCCCTCAATTTAGCATTGAGAAAGTAACAGAGCCTGTAGCGTCAATGTTACCTACACTAGCTAGGCTGGACCTAACATAAGAGGAACTACAGGAAGCTTAGAAGGAAAACGATAAACCGATCTTTTACATTGACATTTTTCTTGAGGCTAGTCCTTGAAACTCAGGTATAATCCAACTTCTCCAATAACTCCCCTAGTTTCAATGTGTTGTAGGTTTTAGGCAATTAAGGGTGTAGAGATAGAGTCTATGGAGGCTCAAACAGAAATTCCATGGCTACATGTGTGTAGAGAGAGAAAGAAAGAAATAAAGATAAATATACTAGAGAGAGAGTGATTGCACGACTTAATGATCAATAGATTAGATTTGGTATAACCTTTACCAAGTATAAAGCTTTCATAGTCTTAGGGGATCCTATGTATGACATAAGCAATGATTTCACAGAGGTATAATATCTAGTTATTATTCTAACCACTCTAAGAGTGGATTCACACACACATAAGCACACTTACACAAAACACATACACACTAGCCTATAGAGGTTGTTCACACACAAGGCATTTATGGAATTTTCCACATAATAAACTATGACCAGTAAGTTGCACTACTCTTGCAACTTATTGCTCACACTTTGATGTCTCTCTCTCTCTCTCTCACACACACACACACACACATTTAAGTAAGTGCCCATGTGTACATGGTGCCATGATGATCTACTCCAATGCTGATGTAAGCCCTGATTCTTATGTTGGCTATGCTCTATGGTGGATTGATGATCTAAATGAAACGATGAGTTTTGCTTGTATGCATCAAGATTGAATATTAGTGTTTCTTCCTATCTCTTTCTTAGTTTTTTCTTGTGGGCTCTAAGGGCTACGTGGACTAGTGTTTTGGATCCAAGAGGGGAGCTTGAGGTGAGAGATAGTAGGAAACAAGGTTTGTAGAGTCCTTACAGTATAAGTTTTTCAGTTGGGTGTGGGAGTGTGGAAGGTAGGAGATTGGGACTAGCAATGTTGCTTCATTCCAAAAATCCAAACTAGTCAAAGTGCCCTGTGTTCCAGCCTTGTTTTCTCTATGATTTGAAGAGAACTAGGGTACAAGGTTTTGTGTGGAGTATGTCCATATGTTCTACTTGTTGAAGCATACTAAATCTCATGAGATTTTTACACCAGGAGGCAGTAGGTGTGAAAAGTACCTTTTTGCTGCAGTTAGGACTGCATAACGACTCGAGGGACTTACAGGGTGTTGGGGGCCTTCTCCTTTAAAGTTGGACATGAAACTTGATATGTGGGTCTTATACGAGTCAAGGAACAAATTTGCAAAGTTTCATCCTTTTTGGATCTACTGAGGAGGTGCAACAGAAGAGTTAGTGTCTGGTCCAAAGCATCTCCAACTGCCAGCTTGTAGCCATCTCAGAGGGCTTGCTGAAGGAGATTTGAGTTGGAGCTTGGTATGCAAGTGGACCAAACTTAGAGGATTTGACCAAAGTTAGAGGATTTCTCCCATAAAGTTTAGTGGTGTTTGGACAAGTGGAAGCGGTTCTGGGGCTGACATGCTAGATGCTTGTTCCCTCCTTAGGCACATGGTTCTGATGATGATGAGGTCTAGGTACACTGCTTTCGCATTGTCTCAGTGCTCATTTGACACTTTGACTGATAGTGACACTGAAAAAAACCTTATGGCTCCACCAGAATGTGCTCAATGCTTAAGAATCTTTGCCTGAGCCTATAGTCCACTAGAGAAGCTCAAATGACTAAGAACAATAGCCCAAAATCTCCGATTAGTCCTATATCTTCACACCTCTCTTGCCCAAGATTCTAGAAGGCATTGACCAGCACAAAAGAGAAATTGAAGAGGACAAGCCTTAGCTATTCCTAACCTGAGATATAATAGAGATAGAAACACCTGATGTCTAGCCTATAGAGAGAGAACAACAAGCTACCCATCCCTAGAGAGACCACTCTCCAACCCTCCATATTTGCTGTCCAGCCCTCTATATTTGTTGTCTAGCCCTCTGTACTTGTTTTCTAGCCCTCTGTACCTGCTGTCCAAGCGCTAGACAAAGAAAACAATGGTTTTATAAAGAGAGAAAATAGCCCGACTAGCTCTATAGAGAGAAAGATAACAACTCGACCAAATTTGTAGAGAGAGATATAACAACCCGACAAGCTTGAATCTTAGTGTTTCTTCCTATCTCTTTCTTGGTGTTTTCTTGTAGGTTGTGGGTTGTAGGCCATCAAGCTGGAAGTTCTAAGGATTATGCAGACTGGTGTTTTGGAGCTAGGAGGGGAGCTTGAGATGAGGGATATTAGCAAACAAGGTTTGTAGAGTGTAATCCTTGTAGTAGAAGCTTTGCAGTTTGAAGAGTGTAATCCTTGTAGTAGAAGCTTTGCAGTTTGTGGGAGTGTGGAAGGCAAGAGATTGGGGCTAGCAGTGTTGCTTTGTTCCAAATATCCAAACTAGTCAAAGTCCCCTATTCCAGCCTTGTTTTATCCATGTTGGAAAAGAACTAGGGTACAAGATTTTGTGTGGAGTATGTCTATATGTTTTACTTAAAGTTACCTAATCTCGTGAGATTTTAAAACCACAAGGCAGGCGTTTGCAGGTGTGAAAAGCACATATCTAATAGTTGTTGTGTAGTCAGGACTGCACAACAACTATTAGATAGGTCCTTATGTAGTCAGGAGTGACTTACAGGGTATCGGGGGCCTTCTCCTTTAAAGTTGGGCAAGAAAATTAATATATGGTTCTTATACAAGTCAAGGAACAAATCTAAAAGGTTTTATCCTTTTTTGGGTCTACAAAGGAGGCACAATAGAAGGGTTAGTTTCTAGTCCAAAGCATCTCCAATTGCCAACTTGTAGCCATCTCAGAGGGCTGATGGAGGGCTTGCTGAAGAAGATTTTAGTTGTATCTTGGTGTGAAGGTGAACTAGAGGTAGATGATTGCTCCCATTAAGTTTGGTAGTTTTTGGACAAGTGGAAGTGGTTCTGGGCCATGGGGTCAATGGGCTGACCAAGGGCCACAAATGTACAAGTATTCATGCAACTTTTTTGTACCATATGAATAACAAAAAACCCTAACACCCAATCTCTCTCCTCTATCTTAATCATATTAATTCAAAATCAATGTTCTTAATCAGGCTTAGGTATGTGGATCAGCACAATAAGGCTTCTGTGCATGCAATAGCCAACAAAGACACTCCTCTAAGGCTACCAAAGCTAGCTGCCTAAGGGTTGGTCTGAGGTGCTCCCAAGCTCGGAGTAAGCTAGCTGCAAATCCATCCTCAAAATCTAGGGTAAATCCATGGGCTTGCATCTCTGTGAAGATCCATCTAGTACTTTGCGGGGCCAGGGGGCTCCTAGGCTTGCGGTACAAGCTGAAATCTGGGCCAAGAGGAAGTCCATCCAAGGATCACCAATGGGAAGGAGTCCTCTGATAACCAACTTTCCCATCAAGGCATGGATCTGAATAGCAGGGTTAATGATGCCTAGGACCCCTCTATGCTGTGGCTGATCACTCTCCATGCCACCTTGGCAGATCACTCTCCATGCCACCTTGGCTCGAGTAGACCTCCCATCACTGTCGGCCCATAAGAAGTTCCGGATCAACTGTTGTACCTGGCCAATGCATGCTCAGGAGAAGGCCCAATAGGAAGTAATGTATAGCATAGTACCACTCGACCGGCTAAGGAGAGCCTTGTAGAACTCTAGTAAAAAGGTTGTTCTAAATGCTCACCAAGATAGCGGACTGGAGTGCCCCTTGAGATCCATTGGAAAGCCTCAACTAGGCACCAAGTCAAGGTGGGTGTAGAGCATACCTAGAAACCACATGACTTGTGCCAGCTAATCTATGCTCTTGATGCACGACAAAAGATCTTGATCGCCTCAAGGGATCTCTAAAGATTCCCCACATCTCCTGATAGGTATGCTGCTGTGTCATCTTCAACCTCTAAGTCCAACAACTTCTCTTGTGTACAGAGGGGAAGATGCAATCCCTCTTGTGTCCATCAGTTCCTCCTATGTATGACATGAATAGTCTTAATCCCTGATTAGTGTAGTAGTTAGGATAGCATATACAGTAGCCTCAAGAGCATCTTTATCAACATCAGATCATCATCATCAACAACATCATGGGAAGGTACAAATGGCATGGTGGCTGACAATAGTAGCTTGTTGGTTGGTTGCAAGTCAATAGCCGGCTAGAGGCCAGAAGGTGGGCAAGACCAGCAACAATTAAGCATAGCATTAATCAGTGAT
The DNA here is from genome assembly GCF_041138505.1 of Cibotium barometz. NCBI lineage: Eukaryota > Viridiplantae > Streptophyta > Polypodiopsida > Cyatheales > Cibotiaceae > Cibotium > Cibotium barometz. The sequence goes on from NC_141095.1 coordinate 36,138,597, forward strand.
TATTCAAGGTTTTTGTCCATATAACAAGTCGACAGCCTTTTGCAGCTAGCCAACTGATTCCCAAGAGCATATATAAGCAAATCAATCATACTTCATTCATTCATTTAGTTTTCAATCATTCATTCATATATCACATGCATCCCACACTTAGATGCTATATGTAGACATATCTAAACAAGAAGGTGCAGGACCTAAAGTGGAAACTGGTCCCATGCAAGCCCAGTTCAAGATGAGTCAGCTAGGGTTCCACTCTACACGTTCGAGGTCAAGTGTGTATTTTCCTGCACGTAGTGCCAATTTGTACTTTGAGTATCCCTACGGAATGATGTCAGATGAACTGCATGTTTTGTTTGAAACCAAATGCCAATAAGCATCTATGGGAAGCATGTAGGATGGGGTCTAGCCCATAGGGCTACCCCATAAGAGAGTCTTATACTCTTGCATTGGGCATTGGGTATGCTTAGGCTACACAAGAGGGGCCAAGTAGGCCCCAGGCCTTGCCCACTAGCCATCGTAGAAGGGCTGGACAGGCTGTCAGCCAACCCAAGAGGGCTTGGCTAGGCAGCCGAGACTAAGCCATGGGCGAGCCCAGCTAGGTGGCCATGCCTGCGTGTGCTACCCAACATTCCTTATCGTGAACTTGTGTTTCATGCCGTGAAAAGGTGTTCACGCTTGAATCGGACTTTACATGGAAATTAAATTTTAAAATTTTTTTTGATGCCCTGTGAATTGGTGTTTCACGGTGTGAAACGGTCTTCACACGTGAACTAGACTTTACGTGGAAATCAAATTTTGTTTTTGTTTTTTTTTTGTCGTGTGAATTGCTATTTCATGCATGAACCAGACTTCATGTGGAAATTAAATTTTGATTTATTTATTTATTATTATTATTTTTGCTATCGCATGATCTAGTATTTCACGCCGTGAAACAGTCTTCACGCGTGAACCAGACTTCACCCGAAAATAAAATTTTATTATTTTTATTATTTTTATTTTTTGTCACGTGAACCAGTGTTTCATGCCGTGAAATAGTCTTCACGCATGAAACGGACTTCACGTGGAAATTAAATTTTGATTATATATATATATATATATATATATATATATATATATATTAATTGCCATGTGAATTGGTGTTGCACGCCGTGAAACGGTCTTCACGTGTGAACCAAACTTCACATGGAAATTAAATTTCTATTTTATTTATTTTTATTATCACGTGAACTATTTTTGTTTCCACCTGGATTGCTGTTTCACGTCGTCATGCGTGCACTAGACTTCACGTGACATTTAATTTTTGTTTTTTTTTCTTTTTTTTTTACCATGTGAACTGATGCTGCACGTCGCATGAACTGATATTTCATGCCGTGAAACAGTATTCACACATGAACCGGACTTCACGTGGAAATTAAATTTTGATTTATTTTTTTGCTACTGCGTAGATTGGTGTTTCACGCCGTGAAACAGTCTTCATGCGTGAACCCTACTTCACGTGGAAATTAAATTTCAATTTTTTCCTTTTTGCGTAAACTGATGTTTCATGCCGTGAAACAGTCTTCAAGTATGAAACAGACTTCAGGTGGAAATTAAATTTTTGAATTTTTTGAATTTTTTATTTTGCTACCGCGTGAACTGGTGTTTCACGCTGTGAAACGGTCTTCATGTGTGAACCAGACTTCTTGTGGAGATTACATTTTGATTTTGTCTTTGCCGCCGTGTGAACTGGTGTTTCATGCCGTGAAACGGTTCTCACACGAGTGATTCGGACTTCACGTGGAAATTATATTTTGATTTTTTTTATTTTTTTTTCGTTGGGCGAACTGGTGTTTCACGCCATGAAACGGTCTTCACACATGAACGAGACTTCACGTGGAAATTAAATTTTAATTTTTTTATATTTTTACTTTTTTGTTTGAACTTGTGTTTCATGCCATGAAACGGTCTTCGTGCATGATGCAGACTTCACATGGAAATTAAATTTCATATATATATATATATATATATATATATATTATTTTTATTATTTTTGTCACGTGAACTAGTGTTTCACGCCGTGAAATGGTCTTCACGCGTGAATCGGACTTCACCTGGAAATTAAATTTTGATTTTTTTATTTTTTTATTTTTTGTCTCGTGAGTGAATTGGTGTTTCACGTCGTGAAACGGTCTTCACACATGAAAACGGACTTCGCATGGAAATTAAATTTTGATTATATATATATATATATATATATATATATATATATATATATATATATATATATATATACTTTTTGCTGCCACATGAACTGGTGTTGCATGTCGTGAAATGGTCTTCATGTGTGAACCGACCTTCACGTGGAAATTAAATTTCTATTTTTATTCTTTTATTTGCCGTCGCGTGAACTGGTGTTTCACGCCACAAAACAGTCTTCAAGTGCAAACCGAACTTCATGTGGAAATTAAATTTTGATTATTTATTATTATTATTATTTTACTACCGCATGAACTAGTGTTTCACGTGAAAATTAAATTTCTATTTTTTTAATTTTTTTTAATTTTTTTTAATTTCGATTATTTATTATTATTATTATTTTTACTATCGTGTGAACTAGTGTTTCACATCGTGAACCAGACCTCACGTGAAAATTAAATTTTTATTTTTTAAAATTTACCACGTAAACTGGTGTTTCATACTTTTAAACGGTCTTCACGCATGATTCGAACTTCATGTGGAAATTAAATTTTGATATTATATATATATATATATATATATATATATATATATATATATATTTTGCTGCCATGTGAACCGCTAATTTCATACCATGAAACGGTCTTCACGCATGAAACAGAATTCACGTGGAAATTAAATTTAGATTTTTTATTATTTTGTTGCCGCATGAACTGGTGTTTCACGTTGTGAAGCAGTCTTCATGCGTAAACGGGACTTCATGTGGAAATTAAATTTTGATTTTGATTTTTTTTGTTACCGCTCCTGAACTGGTGTTTCATGCTATGAAACGGTCTTCACGGGTGATTCGAACTTCAGGTGGAAATTAAATTTTAATTTTATTTTATTTGATTTTAGTCGCGTGAACTGGTGTTTCACGCCGTGAAACGGTCTTCACGTGTGAACCGGACTTCACATGGAAATTAAATTTCATTTTTTTACCACATGGACTGGTGTTTCACGCTGTGAAACCTTCTTCACGCGTGAACCGGACTTCATGTGGAAATTAACTTTCGATTTGTTATTATTATTATTATTATTATTTTTGCTTCCGCGTGAACTAAGTTTCATGCCATGAAATGGTCTTAACGCGTGAACCGGACTTCACGTGGAAAATAGATTTTTATTTTTTTGCTGCGTGAATTGGTGTTTCACGCCTTGAAACAGTCTTCACGCGTGAATCGAACTTCATGTGGAAATTAGATTTTGATTTTTTTCCCAGGAGAACTGCTTTTTCACGTCATTACGAGTGAACCAGTCTTCACGCATGAACCAGACTTCACGTGGAAATTAAATTTTGATTGATTGATTTATTTATTTTACCGCAGTATGACCTTGTGTTTCACGCAGTGAAATGATCTTCACGATTGAAACGCACTTCATGTGGAAATTAAATTTCACATTCTTTTGCTGTCGCATGAACTGGTGTTTCACGCCATAAAACGGTCTTCATACGTGAACCGTACTTCACATGCAAATTAAATTTTGATATTTTTTTAGTTTTATTTTGCTGTCACGTGAACTGGTGTTTGGCGTGTGTGATCCGGACTTAACGTGGAAATCAAATTTTGATTTATTTTCTTGTTTTTATTTTTTTACCGCGTGAACTAGTGTTTAACGTCGTAAAACAATCTTCACGCGTGAACTAGACTTCACGTGGAAGTTAAGTTTTGATTTTATTAATTTTTTATTTACTGCCGCGTGAACCGGCGTGTCACGCCGTGAAACAGTCTTCACGCGTGAATTGGACCTCACGTGGAAATTAAATTTTGATTTTTTTTGCCACGTGAACTGGTTTTTCACTTCATGAAATGGTCTTTATGCATGAACCAGACTTTACATGGAAATTTTTTTTTTTTTTGCTGTTGCGTAAACTGGTGTTTCATGCCATGAAACGGTCTTCATGCATGAACCAGACTTCTTGTGGAAATTAAGATTCATTTTTGTTTTTTGCTACCGCGTGAACTTGTGTTTCATGTCTTGAAATGGTGTCCACGCATGAACTGTACGTGAACCAGTGTTTCATGCTATGAAACGGTCTTCATGCGTGATTCGGACTTCATGTGGAAATTAAATTTTGATTTCTTTTAGTTTTATTTTTGCCGTGTGAACTGGACTTCACGTGAAAATTAAATTTTGATTTTTTTAAAGGCCTCGTGAGCTGGTGTTTCACGCTGTGAAACGATCTTCGTGCATGAACTGGAATTCACGTGGAAATTAATTTTTGATTTATTATTAGTATTATTTTTTTTGGTACTACGTGAACTTGTGTTTCACACCGTGAAATGGTCTTTGACGCGTGAACCAGATTTCACGTGGAAATTAAATTTTAATTATTTTTTATTTTATTTTATCGCGTAAACTTGTGTTTCACGCCTTGAAACGGTTTTCACGCGTGAACCGGACGTCACGTGGAAATTAAATTTCGATTTTGTTTTCTACTGCGTGAACTGGTGTTTCATGCAATGAAATGGTCTTCACATGTGATCCAGACTTCACATGCAAATTAAATTTTGATTTTTTTCCTTTTTTTTTTGCTACCGCGTGAAGTGGTGTTTCATGCGTGAAGTGGACTTCACAAATAAATTAAATTTTGATTTTAGTTTTTATTTTTTTGGGCTCGTGAATTGGTGTTTCACGCCATGAAACAGTCTTCACTTGTGAACCGAACTTCACGTGAAAATTATATTTTGCTTTTCTTTTAATGCTTCCGCATGAAATTGTATCGCACGCCATCAAACGGTCTTTATGCGTGAACTGGACTTCACGTGGAAATTAAATTTTGATTTTTTTATTTTATTTATTTTTTTAACCCCGTGAACAATTGTTTCACGCGTGAACTGGACTTCTTCTGGAAATTAAATGTTGATTTTGTTTTTTGCTACCACGTGAACTGGTGTTTCACATCATGAAATGGTATTCACGCATGAACCGGAGACTTCATGTGGAAATTAAATTTTGATTTTTAATTTTTTTTTACTCCGTCGTCGTGAACTATTTTAAGCGGCGTGAACCGAACTTCAGGTGGGAATTAAATTTTTTATTATTTTTAAATTTTTTTCCTATTGTGTGAACTCGTGTTTCATGTTGTGAAACGGTCTTCACACACAAATCGAACTTTACGTATAAATTAAATTTTAATTTTAAATTTTTTACCACGTGAACTGGTGTTTAACGCTGTGAAACGGTCTTCATGCGTGAATCGGACTTCAGCAGGAAATATAATTTTGATTTATTTATTTATTTTTATTGCCACGTGAACTTGTGTTACACGCCGTGAAACAAGTCTTCACGTGTGAACCAGACTTCACGTGGAAATTAAATTTTGATTTTTTTTTGCTACCGCGTGGACTTGTATTTTACGCCTTGAAACGGTCCTCACGCGTGAACCGGACTTCACGTGGAAATTAAATTTTGATTTTTTTTTAAATTTTTCTTGCTCACACGTGAACTGGTGTTTCACGCTGTGATTTGGTCTTCACATGTAAACCGGACTTCACGTGGAAATTAAATTTCTATTTACTTATTTATTTTGGCTTCCACGTGAACTGGTGTTTCATGCCATGAAATGGTCTTCATCCGTGAACCGGAGGACTTCACGTGGAATTTAAATTTTATATTTTTTAACCTCGTGAAGTGGTGTTTCACGCCATGAAACGGTCTTCATGCATGAACTGGACTTCACCTGGAATTTAAATTTTGATTTTTTTTGATACGTGAACTAGTGTTTCACGCTCTGAAACGATTTTCACCTGTGAACCGGACTTCACGTGGAAATTAAATTTTGATTTTTTCTCCTCGTGAACTACTAGTAGTTCAGGTCGTCACACGTGAACCGGACATCACGTGGAAATGAAATTTTGATTCTTTAAATTTTTTATTTTACCACGTGAAGTTGTGTTTCACGCCGTGAAACGGTCTTCATGCGTGAACCAAACTTCACGTGAAAATTAGATTTTAATTTATATATATATATATATATTTATTTATATTTTTGGTGCCGCATCATGAACTGGTGTTTCACGCCGTGAAACGGTCTTCATGCGTGAACTGGACTTTATGTGTAAATTAAATTTTGATTTTATCTTCTTTTTTTTGGCTGCGTGAACTGGTGTTTCACGCCATGAAACGGTCTTTACGCGTGAACCAGACTTCACGTGGAAATTAAGTTTTGATTTTTTTTATTTTTTTATTTTTTTAGCACATGAACTGGTGTTTCATGCTGTGAAGCGGTCTTCACGCGTGAATTAGACTTCATGTGGAATTTAAATTTTGATTTTTTTTTGTTGCCATGCAAACTGGTGTTTCATGCAGTAAAACGGTCTTCACGTAGTGTGAACTGGGACTTCACCTGGAAATTGAATTTTGATTTTTTGGGTCTCATGAGCAAGTGTTTCACGCTTTGAAAAAATCTTCACGCATGAAACAGACTTCACATGGAAATTAAATTTTTTATTTTTATTTTTATTTTTTAATCACGTAAATTAGTGTTTCACGCCATGAAACGGTCTTCACGCGCGTGAATCGGACTTCACGTGGAAATTAAATTTTATTATCTTATTTTTTATTTTTTTTGCCACGTGAACTAGTGTTTCATGTCGTGAAACGGTCTTTACGCATGAAATGGACTTCATGTGAAAATTAAATTTTAATTTTTTTATTTTTATTTTTGCTGCGTGAACTAGTGTTTCACGCCATGAAATGGTCTTCACCTGTGAACTGGAATTCACATGGAAATTAAATTTCGGTTTTCTTTTTGTCTCGTGAATTAGTGTTTCACGCCGTGAATGGTCTTCACTCATGCATGAAATAGACTTCACATGGAAATTAAATTATAATTTTTTTTATTTTTATTTTTGCTACCACGTCAATTGGTGTTTCACGCCGTGAAACGGTCTTCACGCGTGAACGGAACTTCATATGGAAATTAAATTTTATTTTTTATTTGTTTTTTTCGCATGAATTGGTGTTTTATGCCATGAAACGGTCTTTACAGGTGTACCGGACTTCACGTGGAAATTAAATTTTATTTTTTTTAAATGATGTTGCGTGAACCAGACTTCACGTGGAAATTAAATTTCTTTTTTTTTTTTTGCCGAGTGAACTAGTGTTTCACGCCGTGAAACGGTTTTCACGCGTGAACTGGCAAACTTCACGTGGAAATTAAATTTCAATTTTTTTTTCCACGGGAACTATTGTTTCACGCCGTCACGCGCGAACCGGACTTCATGTGGAAATTAAATTTTGATTTCTATTTTATTTTTTGCATGAACTTCTGTTTAACCCCATCATGCTTGAATCAGACCAAGTCCAAATCAAAAGAGCTCGATGTCAGCTTTCCGATGAGCCCTAGAGCGCCTTCATCGGATATACGATTTAGGAACTTGAAACAGAATTCCTTCATTTACTAGGAGAGATTAGCCACTAAAGGTAAACAAATGCCTGTTTTTTTACTATTTACAGGGTGCCTGAGTGGACAAAACTGGGCACCTTGATCTTGCAACCACCCAACTGTTGTTTCACGCCGTGCGTGAACCGGACTTTATGTGGAAATTAAATTTTTATTTCTATTTTGTTTTCTGCATGAACTTCTGTTTAACACCGTCATGCTTGAACCAGACCAAGTCCAAAGTCAAAGAGCTCGATGTGAGCTTTCCAATGAGCCCTAGAGTGCCTTCATCGGATATACGGTTTGGGAGAGATACGGTCCTCCAAACAGGGGTGTTTTCCAGAGTTTTTTTTTGCTGTGTGAATTGGTGTTTCACGTATGAACTGGACTTCACGTGAAAATTAAATTTTGATTTTTTTTAATAGGGTTTAGAGTAAAATGTAACTAATGTTTTATGCATTTTTTCCACAAAAGTAGTGGTTTTTTTTTAAATGTTTGACATGAAAGCATGTCTTTTGTCACCATTAATTTGAAAAAGTGTGCATACATCACCTTGAGCACCTAGAAAAAGTCTTTAATGAACTTCAGAAATTTGGATTTGTGATTTTTGAAACAAAGCTTCACATGTTCCTTCAGAAGATAATTTTTTAAGGAGTAACAATCTATTTGGGACAAATAATGTTTGAGGAACATGTTATACAAAAGATCTGCAATTTTCTCAAAAGGTTTCTGGACGTCAAGGTTGCACAAAGGATCCTTGGATGTCTCAACTTTGTCTCTTGGATCTACCCCCTCAACCTCTCCAAAGATCGACAACCTCTCCAAAAGTTCTTGACTCACAAGTCCGAATGGACTAGCAAACAGATAGAAGCAGTCAAGAAGATCAAGGAAAATGCCTCTCTTAGCCAAAGATGCGTCTCCCCATAGATGGACATCCTACAATCTATTCAGACTCCTCTGACAAATATTGGGGTGGAATTCTCATAGAATCAAAGGATGGAAAGGAACAAATTTGCAAATATACTACAGAAAGATTTCATGACACAGAACTAAATTACCCTTCCATCCACAAGGAAATTATATCCAACCAATTTTTTTTTGAGAATTTCTGACTGTTTGTTCTTCTCATGGAATTCACACTAAAGGCAGATCTCAATAATTTCATGGGATTTCTCTCTTCAGAAAATGTGCGAAAAATCGGCACAACGGTTGACTTCTCTAGTGGGCGGGATGGTTTGCCTGCTGGAAGTTCAAATGTGAACATGTCAAAGGCATAAATAATTGTGTTTTTCTAACATGCTGACTTGCGAAGGGTAAGTAGAATCATTATATGCACATTTCTCTAAAATTGATGTAACATAGCCCACATGGCTTGGGTGAGTGGTTGCACCTTTTGTTAACCACAAAATATAAAAATGCTATCTATCGGGCTTGTCGATAGAGAATGCTACAAGTTACAATAGTGCTATCTACCGGGCATGTCGGTAGCCTACACCTCACTTCGAAAGGTACACTTTTCAGACTACATCCATGTGCACATAAAGGTAGTGCGCTTGTAAAGCTTCTCTTTACAAATAGTACCTAGCTTGACCCGCAAGGCATCTAGCTTGGGCCTCAAGGAATCTAGCTTGAATGACAAGACATTCGGCTTGGGCTTCAAGGCATCAAGCTTATGCATCAAGGAATGCTTGGGTATAAATAAGCGCCCTCACAAAGAGAGAAACACGCCTTAGTGTATGCTTTCTCTAGTTTGTGAGCCTTCCTTAGTCATCATCTCCCTTCACTCTCTTGTACATTGAGTCACATGTTTTTCCACTCTCAGTCTAGAGTTTTTCTTGCCATCATAATATATGATTATTGAGATCATTGTGTTCATTTCTCTCGTTATACTCTTGACAAGTTTTTCTTTTACGGCCTCTGTTTAACACAACTATTAAGATTACCGCCTTTGTATATAATGAGGAGCTTGGGATTCCATGAAGGAGGACACCTAGTGTAAAAAAGGCTATGGAAGCCTTGAATGCAAAGTTACAAAGATCTGGAAGAGTCAAAAACCCTATGCAAAGGTTGACTTATGATGGTTATGTGGCATATCACTACACATATATGGCAAAAGTCGTGCAGGTTGTAGAACCCAAATGTTTTGATGAGGCTATTGGAAATGTGTGTTGGGAGAAATCTATGGATGAGGAGTCCACCAGTGCTTCCCTGATGGTACTTCTTTTGCTTCCAATGTCCACCATTACTTCTCCCTATTGATGCTCGATTTGCTTCCATTTCTACTATTCAAAACCGGGAAACTGAGGTTTAGTTCTGAAAGCATTGATTTTGACAGATTTCACTAGTTCTTCTCTGAAGTGAGAGGAGGATTCTTCTTTTGTGTAGAAGACAATGGAGGACTTGGTTCTTCTTCTAAGCCTGAGAAGTCCATGAGGACATCCACGGAGATATCTCCAACAAGTTCTGAATCTGTTTGAATCAATTCATACTCTGCATTTTCTGCGAGGAGAGCCTTTACTTGCCTTAGGGAAATCTTTGGCATAGTGGCCTTTCTTGCCATAGAGAAAGCATGTATCCCCTATATTTACTGCTTTCTTTTTGAAGACTCTTCTGAATGGTTTTCTTTTGGGTGAAAAACCTTTTGTGTCCTTTGGTGGCTTTGTGTTTTGCCTTATCTGACTTCTTACAAGAGAAACTTTCCGTTCTAAACTTGCATCCATAGTTTCTAGATTCATTCCACGTATCACAAAGCTTAACTGGAAGGTTTGCTCTTTCATTATAACTCTTCATCATTTTTGATTCCCTTTTATCTATGCACATTTGTTGGAGAGTGAGGAGGATGTGCCTATGCACTTCTCCAAATGTCATGTTCTGAAGCTGCTCAAGACCTCTGTTACCGCTTCATCTTCTCTAGTTTGAAGATCTTTAACAACCTCTTTTGATAACTCCTTTGGATAAGAGCTTATGTAAAAGTGCTTGGCCGAGGGATCATTCCATAGCTACCATTAGGGAAAAAGGGAGCTCATTTTGGGGCCTTTTACGGTTTGGAAAAATAAGCTCTCAACCAATGAACAGAGGGCCAACGTAACGTTGGAAATTCACAAAAATAAAAGAAAATAGATAAAAGAAACAATATTTTATGTAGGTACAAGCGTGCTACATTAATGTGGAGATTGGTTTTTTATTCTCACAAGATCTTTGGACATGACGATAGAATCTAGTCTGACATTTTCTCTGACAAGGGCCTTCCCGCTTCCACCTCCCTTTGAACTTTGAATTGTTGTGCTGCCTTTCCTTCGAAAGGTCTACCATTCTACACCACTACCTCATTGTGCAGCAACCTCTTCTTTTCCAAAACTGCTCCCTTGATCCAGTTTGGCTTAGAGTAAGATGTTTCTTGTCAACTATCTATCTGCTTACTTTCTCTTTCTTGAAACTTCACTTTGTTATCTTGTTTACATTACTTTGCTATGGTTACAGATTCACAAGGTATCCATGGTGAATAAAAACTATGGTCGTTCTTGTGGAAGACGCTCTGTGGATGATAATGCTATGAAGGCATAATTATACCACACATCCTTACCCCGTCGACCTGCTTCTTCTATTTCTTCGGTAGAGAATTCAAGTACAGTCAAAACGGAAGGAACTTGGGAAAGGTTTACTGTTTCGAAAGGAGCGTGGGTGCTCATGCAACCTAGTAAAAGAAAGAGACCCCAGACAAAAAATATTTTCTTGGCATCATGGAAGGGAAGAGTACGAGATTTTAAAATCACCAGAGGAAAGATATCGGTGAAAGAAGTTTTGATTCAGCATGTGTACATGCATAAAGAACTTGTCTTGCGAGACTATCCAAATGATCTTCCGCAACACAGGCCTAATTGTATATTTTTCTATTGTGGTTTTGTTCTTTATGAGGTGCATGGATTTTTAAGACAAAGCTTTCTTTCTTTACTTATTGATATTCTTGTGTTATTTTATTTCAGATTTATACCCTTCATCGTATGAGACATGGCAAAACATCGATTGTATTCTGGGATTTATAGATGTTTTGCATGGATCGATAGGAAAACAACAATACGAAGGTCAATGTGCAACAGAGCTAGCTCAATCCAGTATATTTTTTACTGATCATTTTTATCAGTTGCTGGACAATGCAAACACACATGGTGTGTTAAGAAAACAAGACCTTCCAGCATGGAATTCAGTGGATTGGCCTCTCCCACATTTTAGTGTTACAGAGGCATATAGAGCCAAGCTTTTCAAAGAAGTACAGAAAGCTCTGAGGCCCAATATTGCCACAAGGATAATAAAAATTTCTTTGTGCATGCCTCTCACAGTTTTTGTAGACTTGTTTAATACCTTTCCAGTGAAGGTTTCAAAAACAATGTTCACAGTTAAGCAACAAGTCTGGCATGCATGCCACAATTTTTGGATAAAGGTTGGGATAAGAAGACATGTAGTTCAGTGTTTTGTGAGGTTGTCCAACCTTCTATGCAACTGAAGTACATGGTTGCATCACAAAATTTTATTTTTTCTTTTTATTATAAGCGCAGTCGAATGCTAGGTACAAAACTAGTCCCAATGGATCAAGATGAAGATTCTTTTGGTGCAGAAAATAAACTTCTTGATATTGATGTTGTTGAGAATGGTGATGTGCTAGTCAATATCACATTAAGACAATGTTGCTCCCTAGCTCAATTGCGCAATGACATTCTATTTGAGACAGAAGGTTCTATTTCAAAGGACTTTTTATTTATCTACAACAATAAGAAGGTATACCATGTGACTTATCCTAGTCTCATTAAGCACTGCTATTAGTTTACTTTACCCTATTGTTTCATATTGCTTTTTTGCAGGTGCTCAAAAGAAGAGAGAGATCAATAAAATGCAAAGACATTGAAAATTTGAAAATTGAGATAACACAGACTCCATAAACAAAGGTATTATATTCAGAAATGTAAAATTCTGTACAGAAGTGTTTAATTACATATGTAGAACATATTCTTGACAACAATTTTCTATTTATCTACAGGCTGATCTAGAGGCTGCTCTACATGGTCCAAGCTCACCGTATCATCTTTATTTGGAGAATCTACTTTCTGTTGCTCCATCTTGTCGTGTACAGTCTCTTGGTGCTGCTCCATTGTCTCCTCTACTGCCCCTAGAGCATCTGTTTGCTGTTGCTCCATCATTTCCTCAATAACATCAGCAGCAACAGCAGGTCCTTGTTCTTGTGGCTTCTCCTCATCACCACTAGGTCCTTGTTCTTGTGACACCACATCTGCATCATCTGTGTCATCAAGGTGTATGACACCTTCTCGGACTTTAGAGCTCTCACCTAACTCGACAGTAGCTGGTACAATAGGTTTGGGGAAGGCATACTTCAAAAACTTCCAAATTATATCAGCTCTGAAACTATACACATAGCTCGAGTTGAAGCTATCTTCTCTCATCTACAATGAGATATGATGATTTAGAACACTTTGTACCAATATCAAATTTTTTGAAGCTAAATGAAAATTATTTTTTCTTACAAGCTCTGGCTGTCCTATCTCAAAATAGCTTGAAAGTATATATTTGGCACTAATCAGCACTCTCCAGCCACAGCTACTTGAATCATCTTGTTGTGGTGTCTAGATAGTTGGAAAGATATGTTAGAAACTGTTAATGTCTGAACAAAATAAAATTATTCAATAAGTTCAAAGGCATAGCATGAAATAGACATCAGTAGAGGGAACAACTTTCTACCTCTAAATCTATTGGCTCTATTGAATCCAAAAGATTGACATTAGGAGGACACTGATCCAATGCATCTAGAAGTCTTCTAGATGCAATACATATAATTCAGTTAGTGTGTATTAAATCCAAATAATGAAGTTTAAAGTTAAAAATAGCACACAAACCACTTACAATTTAACCTCTCTGTGTGTGTTTCTAAGAGAGTTGAATAAAAAGCATTGCTTCTGCTGGATGTCAATAGAAGCAAAGCTCCAGTGGTCACTGCATAAGGAAAAAAGCATTAAGAAATCAAAGGCTACAAGAGTACTCAATCTTGAAGGAAAATCCCAAAAGAAGCAGCCACACACATACTTGTTATGGTATGGAAGTAGCAAAATATCAACATGATCAAAATCACAGTGTCTGAACCAATTGGAAATATCCATGGGAGTTTCCTTTGGATCTCTTAACTTGAAGGAAATTGTAGGATCAATAATATAAACTGTATGCTGTACAGCATGGTTCAGCCAGCTTCTCATCATGCTACATTGGACAAAACAATAATTAAGGTAAGGTGTAAGGGAGGAGGTACAATAAGGATTGTTTTGCAAACAAATGTAAAATAAAAGACACTTACTAGAGCATTGCAAGAATGATAGTATCTGAGCAATACTCATTCTTATTAGCCAATACTGCCAAGCATGCTTTTGTCAAGTCAAAATTATTCTCTGAAAAATCATCTTCAATATGGACAACTATGTTAGGGCCCAGCTCCTGCAACCTTCTCTGTATCTGTAGCTCCATCTGTACAGTCTCCACATCTATAGCAGATTTGGATTCCTCTATTTGCTGCTTCAGTGACTCCTCATAAGCAGCTTTCCCTCTGGTGCTCATTGAGTGGGTCACTTCAACAACCTTCACCTTGTCTGCCTTCAATTTCCTTGTAGGTGGAATTAATAATATATCTCTCATTTTAATGTCCTGCCATTCCACAGGATGGACCAGCTTGTCATACCTCCACCTCACTCTGGACAATGTGTTGAAGTCCTTGGCCATCAGAGTTACCCTGTGAGCATGGGCTGCTACAAGCATTGCATCTTCAAAGTACTTCTCCAAGTAATCCTCTGCCATTTCCTGTAAGGAAAGAATGGCAGTCCTGTTCCACCTGAAACCAAGGTGCCAGCTATCACAAATTTCTCTCACTAGCCTCTGAAAAGGTGCCTTGGGGATTGCAAAGCCTATAGCTTTTTGTTGTTTCCTGATCTCCTTTAGCACACCAGCAGAATGCTTTAACCTCTTGGACTTTTGCTGCAGCATGCTCATTGGCTTCCCCTTCCTACCATGTGCAACTCTTCCTTTTGTAGGCACACTAGATTCCTTGACATCAGCCCCAGCTGCTGCTGCTGCAAGCCCTGGCCCCTTGCCAGACCTCCTTGCAGTTGCCTTGGTTCTTGCCATCACTCTGAAAAGGTCCATACAAAGAAATAGAAAAAGATTAGAAACATGGAGAATATAGAATGATAAAAGAAGGTGATGACAAATTGGATAAAGCAAAATTGAACAATTTCCAACAAAACGCGATTATGATGATTTGAAATTTTTAACAGCTCAAAATCGCGTTTTTCTGCAAATACTTGAAACAACATGCTATTGCATCCCTATGATGAATTCTCTATCTTTTCAACTATGTATTGAGTTTATAGAAGAACTATGCAGCCTTGAATACCCTAGAAAGTTACAAAATCACAATGAAATGGGTGGATGAAGAAGCATTTTAAAATTTGCAACAAAATGCGATTTGGACTATTTTGAGATTTCTAAAATCCTCTCCTCGCGTTTTGCTGCAAATTCTAGAGACAACATACTTCAGCATGCCTTTAGTCATTTCAGTGTGTATGCAGCTTGGTGCAACATGGATTGAGCCTATGGACATCAAGAAGTGATCAAACTCTCATTCAACAGGCCCAAATAAAAAGTCTTCCTGCTTCTACATGCAGTGGAGAAAATCTAAAAAATGCATATAATATTTATCATAATGTGTAACCTACATCACATCAATCAGTTCCTTACCCTAATATACTATTAAACAAGAAGAAAAGGAAAAAGATTTTCTTACTAACCTGGAAGCTATCTGCAAGTGTGCTGTGCTGATGATGAGTATCCTGTGCTGGTTGTGAACCTCTGCTGCTGCTGGTCTGGATGCTGATGGTGTAGAGTAGGGAGGTAGAGATGCAAGAGAACTGAGTTAGGAGAGTATATTATTACAAAATACAAATAAAGGAGTTATTAAATACCACACGTGTGAAATATAGTCGTTTTTTAACACGTGTGGGTCCCACCAGATCTTTTGGAATTTGAAATTTGTGGGTCACTTTTTGCCTTGGAAATTGTGCCAATCATGATTTCATAATTAGATCCATTAACACTTTTCCCTCCCCGTATTCCATCCCTGCCAGCACCCTCCCATCATCCTTTTCTTTCCCACTTTGATCACTTTCTACCCAACACACTCCATCCACTCTGCAACCTGTCTGAAGACTACTACCATTACCAAATCTCCAGGTTACCAGTGCTACAACTCAGTTTTGGAAGAGAGCAGGAGAATCTCCAGGGCTATTCCAACAGTATGGAAGAGGAAAAGAAAGGTCAGAGATCTATACCCTTTCCAATGTTTTCTGATATATATTTCTTCCATCTGTAGAATTCTTGAATCTCAGTGCCTAGAAATCTAGCAGATCACCCTAGGATTTGATTAGAGATGGATATGAGTAGGATTTAGAATTTTGCAACAAAATGCGATTATAGTGGTTTACATTTTCCAAATGCTCCAAATCGCGTTTTCCTGCAAATTCTGATATTTGTTTTAGTTTTTATTTTTTCCTCCTTTTAATCTCTTTTGCCCTGGGGAATTCCTCCTGGTATCATTTACTGTCCTAAACATTGTGAGATATCCCTAGTATTTGATTGGAAATGGATGTCAATAGAAATTTAGAATTTGCAACAAAATGCGAGGAGAGCACTTTACATTTTTCAAATGGATCTGCATCGCGTTTTGCTGCAAAGTCTTGTGTCTCTTTTGATTTTTACTCTTTGCTCATTGTTTTGCTTTCTATGTCCATGGAGATGTCTTTCTTGATGATGAGAAATGTTTTTGCTTTGGAACAGTTGATCCTCAGGCCCCTCCTTTCAAGAGGAAGCTGGACTTTTCTGCTGCTATACTCAGACCACAGCAATCACCAGGTGATTCATGTGTGCTTATGAAGAGTTTTGTTTGGTGATATCCTATACATTATCTGATTGCATATGTGAGCATATAGAACTCATGTTATATAAATTTTGGTTCAGGCAAAAGCAAGAGACTAGAGCAGAAAGGTGAGTCTTCCCTTTCAAAACAAAGGGAACCAGAAGAGGACAAATCTCCAGATTTGCTCCTATTTGACTTTCTTCACAAGTGCAAGGCTCAAAGGAACTTCCACATATACCACAGTATTTTCAACAGGGAGTTCACTATGAGCTCTCTTTTGGACCATCACAGAGATTTCCTTGCAGACCATTGGGATACCTTCAAACAACTGACAGAGGCAGGAAGGATTGTGGAAGGTGAAAAGGTTTTTGTGCATTTAAATCATATTGTCTCCATTGACAAGCTGAGGTACCATGTGAATAGAAGGTTTGACAGCCTGCCTGAGGAATATAAATTCAGCTGTAACTTGCACACCAGAAAGTGTAGAGTGCTTGAGGAAAACATGGCATTCCTTATGTACATTGTCTTTCAACAGCAATCTCTAGAAGAGCAAGGGCAGGAGACTGAAGAAGAAGATATATCTGTAGCGGAGGTAAAAGAGGATATTCCTATGGCAACAGATATGGCAGAGCAGGAAGAAGATATCAACCTCGAGGATGAGGGGCTGCAAGTGGCTGCTCTTGACCTTGTTCAACTGTGGACTGAAACTCTTAGGGCAGCACAGCCAGTTGAAGATTTTGATGTTCAGAGCAGCAACTATGCAGTGCCCATGCTTCCAGGTGTCTTGATTGGTGGTAAAGATTATGTTTTCCTCCATGATATAGAGTGTATGTTCAATTTGAGGGAGGACTATGCCATTTCCCTTATTGCCCAGGCTTCAAGGCTTGACAAGGAGGTTGGCATAGAGGATGACCATTCACTGCTAGCTTTGGAAACAACCTTTGATCCTGCAGAGGCCCTTACTATTTGTTTCAAAGAGGCTGAAAGTTTCCAAGAGCCAGATGAAGCTGCCTTCCAGCTCACCCAGGAAGCTATGAATCTCTCATCACTTCATAAGGAAAAACTTAAAGAAGAGGCTGGATTGGTGGAGGAGAGAGGAATAAATCTTTGGAAAGATGAACTTCTTGTTGCTGATGAAAATGAGAGGGTATGATATTATTACTTCAAATCAAATACTTTATGTTGTGTTTAAATGTTTTGTAGTTATGTATCATTGTCTCACTATAATCTTTTGATACATGGCAGCTACAAATTGAGGATGACACATTCCTCCAGAGATCAAGTGGAAGCAGGCCCGCTGGGTTTGGCAAAATGTCAAGCCTAGCTCATTATATTCATGATCTAGGCAGTGCTAAGATCTTGATTTACCATAGGCAGTTGAGCAACAATGGAGAAGCCATTGTTTACTTCTTTAAATGTTTGTCTAGGGTTTTAGGTGGACATGATCTTCCATGGCAAAAGGAAAAGATCATTTTAATAGAGAGGTTGTCCGCCATAGATATATTTGGGGATTATGTGAATAAGCAGGCCTCTAGGGCCTCTTACTTTTTGTCTTACACTTCTTATGCATTAGCATGTGGTGTTAAGGAGCCCAAATGTCTAGAGGGCTATGGAAAACACAAGCTCATAAGGTTTCGAGAGCCACCCATGATTGCATCAGGCCACACAATCCAAGAAGAAGAACACGTGGAGATAGCTGAAGACAAGGATACCCCTCTCAGACAAGCAACAGAGGCAAGCATTGATAAACAGAAAGTCGACATCAAGCCAATAAGGAAGAAAAAGAGTCCAATCAAGTTCAAAAAGAGAGTTCCGACTCGCAAGCCTTGGGAGTAATAGGATTTAGTCATCAAATATAGCACAAACATTATGTTGAAGTTGAACTGATTTGTACAAAGTCTTTGATCCTCATCAGTTCCTTGTCCGTACGGACGATCAGTACCCTTTTGCATTTGTCCCATCACCGTACGACACTTCAGTACTCTTCCCACACTCAAAAGCTTCTAAAAGTGTTTGACACTCAGTACTTTATTGGTAAGGATCAACAGTATGTCTAGCATAATTAAGTAGTATTGATTGAATTTTTTGTGTGTTAATATATGAATGTATTGATGCTTGTTAATATAGATCACATGTTTCACAAAAGAAATACTTTTGATGGAGTCTCAAAACATATAGGCATTACACCAAGAGTCACTTGTTCCACAGAATAAAAATCTATTGATTGTGTGGACATAACACCATTAAGTTACAAACTGCTATTCATGTTTACTTGTCCATTTATGGTTTCTAAATATCTTCGAATCCCTCCACTGTCTATGTCTCTCTGCTACCATTGAATTGTCTAAAGTTTGTCTTCGTCTTTGCTTTTGGGCTAGAATAAAAGCAAGCTTGACTTTGGAGCTAGCAACTTTTCTTTTAGCATGCAGCCTTTGTAGAATGCCTCGGTAAAACCATTGGAAGACTTCCTTCAGACTATTTGCCTTTTGACTCCCTCCATAGTGTTGTGTGTGTCTGAAAAATGCATTACGTGCCATGTAGTGAGACTTCTCCATGCCTTGGGTAGACCAAATTGCTGGGCATCCATACTTTTTGACAAAATAGGGAAGGTGGTTGTAGATGATATGCTGTTTTCACAAAGACATAAGAATGCATAGTAAGTTATAAAAGAAAAGAGGATCACACTTAAGTAAAAGAAGAAGACATCACTTTACCATGTAGTGAGTTATATTGCAGGCTATCCATGCGTCTTTCATTGACTTCCCAAAATGTTTTATTGCCTCTTCAAAGTTCTTGTAATCACTCTTTGTCCATGTTACATTGTCACAGAACATGAAGAGTTGATCAAGAGACCTCCACACCTCTGCCTTCACATTTCGTGCTTCCCCATCTGCCTCATGATCTTTCACGACATTATGGACTTGCTTCCACAATCCATAACTAATCCTTGAAACTGTTCTACCTTGCCTTACTTGCTTACTATTGTGTTTGGGTCGAGACAAGAATCTTCTTGCCTTAACACCACCAATAGAGGGCTTGATTGGTACCTCCTTGCCATTGGTAGACTTTTTAAAATCCTTTGTGATATGAACATCACCTCCATGCAGACCTATATCGGATAACACTTTTTCCAATGCATGAAGAGCATCCTTTCTATTTCTTTCGGGACGGAGTTTCCAAGCAAATCCAATATACAAAAATACCAATTTCTCAATAATTCGACATAGAGCATGCAATGTGCATATGTGAACATTACATAGTGGAATGTCAAGAATGGCCTTGAAGTCAGGGTCAACTTTATCTCTATTAGGTGCTCTCTTCCACCATTTAGAATCCATTACTTGCGCTGATTCTTTGCAGTAAAGACAAGGAGACTTTGAGTTACCTCCTTTGCTAACGTTATACATGCACTTAAGTGTTTTAAGATCCCCCGCCATGTGCCACTCTACTTGAAAATCACCTTTTCCTGCAACATGGAGATTCTCTCCTTGCACCTGTCTTTTAATTATTCTTGGTATTTCCGTGTGGTGAAACACCCAATCTAGTGTTTCATGGTCTTCTATCTTTACCTGTGATTATACAAAACAAAAGTCTTACTATAAAAGATTTGAAAACATTGACTAAAATCAAGTACGAAATAAAAAATGATCATACCTGGAATGAGCCCAACCACCATATGTGTTTCTCCGACTGCACACTAAAATACTTCGAACTCGCTTCATTCAATGATGTATCAAGTGCTCCATTCATCAATGTGATAGTAATCCTTTCCATTTTCTTTTCCTTTACAACCTCACACTCATCCAGTTTGATAACAAATTTCAAAATGCCTTTGCACTCTTCAAATGTTATTCCATAAAACTCGACCATTCTTCTTTGAAGTTGTTGTAGATCTACAAATATATTGTTCCAAGGGTCATACACAGTGGTTCCTTTAGCACCATGAAATATTTCTTCAATATGGATATATGGTCCAATAAACTCATCTATACTTTCATTCAAATGACCTCTTATCTTCCACACTGTTGCTGGATTTGGCAGTAAAACTCGTTTAATCCTTTGATCTCTCAAAGTTGAGGATATGGCATGGAAAATCGAACTATATCCCTTCCTGCTAACTCCACTAACATCAAGAGCCTCTTGGATTGTTGTACCATCAACTTGATTATTGGATATAAAGTCCTCTACAACATTGCGTTTGATTGTTTTGTATTTTTTTTCTTCAATCAAACCTTTTGCTACACCACAAGAAAGCAATCCTTTCATTTGTTTAACTGGAAGAAGGTTGGGATCCATATTTTCTTTTGCAGGCTCCAATAATTTCCTATAGTAACAATATAGTAACAACACAATATGCCTATATTATTCAACACTTCCAATCCTGTTTTGCATTAATGGACAAAATACGTATAGTCATTTGAGAGCATTTTTGAGTTTAAAAAATAAAAAATTGCAAACTAACCTTGCTTCCTGAATTCTTCGCTTGCATCCACCAGTCCCAGCCTTCAAATTTGCAATGTTTTTAATTTTCCTACTTCGTTGTCTGTCTCCAAGCATGGTTCTCTTCCTTCTTGATCTTGTTAACTCTTTTTTACTCTTTGAATGCTCCTCAATTTCATTCTGCAACTGCTACTCCAATTTTGCACGAATAGCTATCTCTTGAATCCTGGCTCCCTTTTCTTGTAGGTACATTGTTTTATATGTTTCTGCAAATGCAGACTGTGCTGAAATATAACCAAGAAGTCCATTTTGTCCATCGCCCGCAAACCTCAATAGTGTGGTTGGATTGACAAATGGAGGTGTAGAGTTTTGTACTAGACATTTTGGATATATACTTCCATCACACCATAAGTCAATATGTTGGAGCCCTTCTCTTCTCATATTTTCCCGTTGTTGAGCATTTAGCACCGTATCCTTTCGTCTTTTTTGTGCTGGAGCATATTGTTCTTCTAAGTCGATGTGAAGATGATATAATCGCTTCTTCTGAGATTGTACTTCACTAGTATCGGCCATTTTTGTGCTTCTGAGGTTGCAAAGTTGGCTTGTCAATCTCATAGTCTTTTTGTAACATGAATTGTGGAAGTGTGGCGGTATCCATACAATCATTAAGTTCAGTGATGGATTCTTTATGAGAGGCCTGCACACGTCGTCAAAAGAGATGCGAAATCTTCGAGAAACAAAAAAAAATTAAGGAGATATTTAATGCAAAATCGTGTTAGTTAGACAAAAGATTATCTTATTCTTTTCTGAACTGACAGTTCAGTGGTCCTTACTGACAGTTCTGAGCCACGTTTCCATATTTTATTATTTTTGAGATCTTTTAGGAGAGAAATAAATCGAAAAATAGTGAATTTCTTACAGGGCCCCAAAATGAGCTCCGTTTTTCCCTAATGCCTTGGTAGATCAAGTGTTGAATATTATCCCAATATTTGTTGATTCTTATTAGATCACAGCACTTCATTCTCCAGAACTGATTTTTATAATGTTCCTTCTCATCAACTACTTCTCCAAAAAATTTCTTGAGTAGAAGCTTTTTAAGAGAGGCTATCCCTTTGCCCATCTCTATGGTTTGTGTTTCTATAGGAAGCTGGTACCACCATGTTCTCAAATTTCCTTCAAAGAAAGGTGAGTAGGGTGAGCATCACCTGATTTGGATCTTTCTAATCGATGGAGGTTTTTCTAAAGAAGTATGCAATCATTCTGTCAAGGACTGCTTTAGCTTGTTGCTTTATAAGGCCATCTAGGTTTATTGATTGCAGTTCTCCTTTGTTTAGTAGCTTTGCTTGCTGATGGCTCTCCTTTCTCAAAGGGAACTACTTCCATATTGGCCTTTTCATTGTCTCTCTTGTGATGAGTTTGTCTTTTGCAAGACATCTGTTGTAGTCAAAGACCCTTTCAAAGTCGTGGATTTTCTCTTCCCAGCTATATGTGAAGGATCTTCCTTCTCCCATATCTTCATCATCTATTATCCATGCAACTGGGAAAATAGGTTGATCATTCCGGATGTAGGGAGCTCTTCTTGTGATATTCCATCAAGGCTTGATTGTGACTCAGAGTAATCCAACCTCAAGCTTGGAGGTGGTTCTAGAAGGGAGCTCGTAGCTTTCTTGATCTTCACACCCTCCGTCACTAAGAGGAGAAATCGCTGCACATAAAAAAGGGAGAGGAGATGCAAGAAGCAAGAAAGTGAAAGAGAGGGAGAAAATAAACACAACCTCTCTTTTAAAAAATAGGAGTTGTGTGCAACACCTTAACCACCTAGGTGGAAGAGAGGGAGAAAAGAAACAAACCTCTCTTTTGAAAAAGAGGAGTCATGCAAATCCTCAACCACCCAAATCACCTTTTCTTGATATTTTATTCATATTCAAAAATCATACAACTATTTCTTTTCCTAAGGTTTCAAATTTGAGGCTTTATTTTTCTAATTGACTAAGGTTCCCATACTACCAAAGAAAGGAGTTAATTTTTTAATGTGTATGGCTTTTTACTAATTACTATTTAGCTAATCACTTATAAAGTGTATTGTAATAAATTCTTACAATGATAAAATTTCCATGATAAACGATAAGATTAAATATACTTGCTGATGAATAACACCTTGTTGACGTAAGTTTTGTACAAAAAACAAGGGCAATGAATAGCCCTCTTTGTAGTCCAGATTTGTGAGGGTAAAAGCTAGCAAAGTATATGCTGAAAGCTTAGCTTTACGATTTGGAAAGGAGATAAAGAATGTAATTAACACAAGATTATGCCCAAAATTGCACACACACACACACACACTAAGATATGGTTCTCTCTGATCTTCACACCCTCCATCACTAAAACAAGACATTGTTACACACCCTAAGCTATGGTTCTTTCTAATCTTCACACCCTCCATCACTAAAACAAGACATTGTTACACACCCTAAGCTATGGTTCTTTCTCGATATTCACACCTTCCATCACTAAAAGGAGACATTGTTGCACACAAAGAAGAGAGCCAGCAAAGTATATGCTAAAAGCTTAGCTTTAAGCTTTAGAAAGGAGGTAAAGAAGGTAATTAACATAATATTATGCCCAAAATTGCGCACATCCACACACACTAAGCGATGGTTCTTTCTTGATCTTCACACCCTCCATCACTAAAAGGAGACATTGGCTACACATAAACAAGAGAGAGGAGATGCAAGAAGCAAGAAAGGAGAAGAGAAGGAGAAAAGAAACACAACCTTCCTTTTTAAAAAGAGGAGTCTTGCTACTCCCCAATGACCTAAACAACCTTTTCTTGATATTTTATTCACATTCAGAAAGCATACAACTATTTCTTTTCCTAAGGTTTAAAATTTGGGGCTTTATTTATCTAGTTGATTGAGTTTCCATACTACCAAAGAAAGAAACAAATGTTTAAATATGCACTGCTTTTACAAAATTGTGGACCCACCATTTAGCTAATCAATTACAAAGTGCTCATAAAATATTATAATAAATTTTTACAATGGAAAACCTACCATAGTAAATTATAAGAATAACACCTTGATTTAATTTTTGTACAAAATATAGGGGGTATCATTTCTCCTATAGACAGTTGTTGCGATGCATCCTGTGAATATAAAGCAAACCTATCTCAAGAAGGAGACATATTGGCAGTGCATGTGCGAAGAGAGCCTAAGTCTTATTAGAGACCTTGAAATGAGAGGCTTGTTGCTACTCCAAGGTTTTGTGAAGTGGTTCAATGATGCAATGGATAACCATGTAGAAGATGCCTTCCTCAACACTGTAAGTGATTTGAAGCCCATGGGTGATACGTCTAAGCAACCAGAGATTCAACTATCTACTAAATAAGAGGATTACTCAAAGGTTTTGTGGAGTGGCTCAATGATGCAATGGATAACCATGTAGAAGATGCCTTCCTTGACATTATAAGTGATATGAAGCCCATGGGTGATACATCTAAGCAACCATAGATTTAGCTATCTGATAAGAGGATTTTGTATAGGTAAGGGGTATTCTAGTTTTCCATCAGGCTTTAGGTCTTTGCTTTATGAATCACTCTAATTGACATGTATGCTAGGTGCGTGGGTACATTGCTGAGGGCCTTGAAATTAAATTTGGGCCCTCCACAAATCTGATTATCCTGAATGCTTTTGGGAGCATGATGTTTTGAGGTGGGAGATGAATGTATGACCTTTGTGGTTAGACTATCCACTTGGAATGAGACATTCATCCAAAAATGAGCTCTATGCTTGTGAGTAACTATGTCTCAAAAACTAAATCTCATTCTATATCTATGGTGGGTCTTGTGCTTCATCTCGTTTACATTCCTTATTAGATTTTGAAGACATCCATCGAGCTTCTACTCCCTTGTGAGGTTATGAACCCATTGATGAACAAGATTCAGTAATGCAAAGAAAGAGAACTTCAAGTCGTCACTTATGCACCAAATTTATTTTCAGTTTCTTTGGGACCATATACTTGTTTTTTGTCCAATTTTTGTTGTCATTGTTAACAATACAGTGGTTGAAGAATCAAGCCATCAAAGGGATAGTGAGAAAAAGCAAAAGAGCATTGGATCCATCTCTCACAGGGTTACGTGGGGAGTTTAACTTGCAGCAAACCGATGAGTACAATGTTGAGTAGAATAAGAAACCCATAGTTTTTTGGATTCACATACTGGATATACAAACTCTCTTCTTACTATTTTAACAGGCCCCAAGTTCTATACATATATCACTGCCATGCTTACAAATGTGGTCAACTTGGTGGATGGTCCAAACAACGAGATGTACATGTTTAGTTGGGTGTACTTAATTTTTTTTGTATTAGTAATTATTGCCACATCAAACCTTTGTATGCGTGTTATCATATTGAAGCGTGGTTGGAAAAGATAAATACACCATCTCTCTCTCATGGTGGTGAGCCTTGCACAGAAGTGGTGAACTTGGTTTGGGTGGACTTTCCAACTAGCTTGCAAGTGGAGCTTTAGATTCAAAATAATGTCCCACTTGGAACAAGATCTCCTATGAGCTGGCATGGGGTGTAGGAGAGTTTGCAGCCAGCTTTATTGCCGATCAGGGGTGTAGCACCAGCTTTATTGGCCGATCAGGGTTGGTTTATTACTTGTTTCTTGGTAGATCATTTTCCACTTGTTCATGATAGTGCAACCAAGAATGGGTTGGCATTGTAGTGCACAAATACTTTGTTGTGTGGCCACAATTATGTTTGACATGGCAAGAGGGTAAGAGTAGCCTTTATCGTTATGTTTGGTATGGTGGGAGAGTAGGATGTCCATCAAAGACATGCTAATGAGTATGACCTCCATTTTAGGTATTTGATTTGACATTGGGGATGTTCTCAAGGGAAGATTGCCTTGTGTGCTGGCCATGCATTGTGTTTGTGGTGCTCAAGTGCATCCCAGGAGCTTTCCAACAACTAGCAGTGTGCTCATAGAAAGTAGGAGTCTTACATTTCCAAGGACCAAGGTGTCACAAACATATATACGTGGGGAGGCTGAGAGAGTAGATCTATTCTACCGGTGAGACTAATTACTCATGCTTTGTCCTTTCATGCTTGTTCTCATGCTTTATCCATCCATGCATGCTTTCTCTCAATTTTACATTTGATAAGAAAAAACTTTATTTGCTACGTTCATAGAGCTTGGTCATAACATCATTGATTTGTTTTCAGGTTGTAGTGGGATGGGTAGAATGTCATAGTCAATGCAGAGGCATTGTCTATGCATCGAGCACGATGTAAATGTGTATGATGCAATTTTGCGAGACCTTCACTCTGAACCTGACACACAACTGTAGGTTTGACATGCACATGATCCATGATCACCATTGTATATATCATATAACATAGAACACGATAGTGCATAGCACACCTAGTCAAACTTTATGTATATTTATGTTTTGTCATGGGTATGTATAAGAGCTCAGGTTTTTCCCTTGTACTCCCCAAGGCTTTTTTCACCTAAAGCTAGATTTTTTGGGAAAATAGGAATGGAAATATTTTTTCCTTCTTAGGATTCTGGAGTATAGGCTACTGGTGGGTTTTTTGGGGGATAACCCCAATAGATGGAAGGAAATCTTTGGAAAATTTCCCTGTAGGAATGTGTACAATTTATTTGAGGTGAGAGGAGGGATGTAGACCCATAGTTCTCAACATGGCGGTGTGACACTCGCAAAGAGACATCGACAAAAACTGTTATACCACCACAAAGGTACGGATCTCTTAAAGCAATGTACTCAATCTTGGCCATTTGGAAAAATCCCCATGATGATTCATAAAGGTAATATCTTGTGAACATGTTTGTAGAAGTGATTCAAACGGGCTATAGCATTTTTTGAAATGTTAACCCATTTTGGGGATAACAAGAGTTTCCACTATAATTCTACATGTTACCTCAATCCATACTCATTTGCACTTTTGTAGTTTCTCACCCTACCTTAGTGGCTCACATTATGTATGCCCACTTTTGTAATGGAAGGCCAACCCTGTAAGGCAGGTATATGCACGAGATTTGTTGTTGGGGGCGTTCAACTCTCGCAACATGATGAGGGTTCTCTGATTATGTGCACGACATACATTTGTGTAAACCCAATGAATATACAAAAAAAACTAAAGAGAAAACATAAAAGATAACAAGTGACATAGCTCCATTAATTCATAAAAAGAAAGAATCTCTATTATAGAGGCATAGTGAATTGCTTTGTAAAAAGAAAGAATCTCTCTTATCGAGACATAGTGAACTATTGTATATATACTCAGCTTATCAAGAAATTACATTACATAGAATTTGAAAATCTACAATCCACTTCGTTACATCGATTCAAATTCAAATAGTCATTTGAAATAGACTATACTAGATATAAATAAACTACAACAAAGTATGGTTTAGCATGCATCCATTTAAGTCAATCATATTTTGAATCCGAAGACTCAAGCCCATAGATTTTCCATACCTTAAAATCAAATATATTTTCCTTCTTTGGATTCTGGAGTACAGGCTAGTGGGTTTTTTAGGGGACAAACCCACTAGTTGGAAGGCAATCTTTGGAAACTTTCCCTGTAGGGATGTGTACAATTTATTTGAGGTCAGAGGAGGGATGCATACCCATAGTTCTCAACATGGCAGTGTGACACTCGCAAAGAGACATCGACAAAAACTGTTATACCCACCACAAAGGTACGGAGCTCTTAAAGCAATGTACTCAATCTTGGCCATTGGAAAAATCCCCATGGTGATTCATGAAGGTAATATCTTGTGAACATGTTTCTAGGAGTGATTCAAATGGGCCATAACATTTTTTGAAATGTTAACCCATTTTGGGGTTAACAAGAGTTTCCACTATAATTCTACATGTTACCTCAATGCATACTCATTTGCACTTTTGTAGTTGCTCACCCTAGCTTAGTGGCTCACATTATGTATGCCCACTTTTGTAATGGAAGGCCAACCCTGTAAGGCTTGCATATGCACGAGATTTGTTGTTGGGGGCGTTCAACTCTCACAACATGATGAGGGTTCTCTGATTATGTGCATGACATACATTTGTGTAAACTCAAAGAATATACCAAAAAAAAACTATAAGAGAAAACATAAAAGAAAACAAACAGATAACAAGTGACATAGCTCCATTAATTCATAAAAAGAAAGAATCTCTATTATACAGGCATAAAGAATTGTTTTGTAAAAAGAAAGAATCTCTCTTATCGAGACATAGCTAACTATCGTATATATACTCAGCTTATCAAGAAATTACATTACATAGGATTTAAAAATCTACCATCCACGGCATTACAACAAATAGTCAAAAAGTCATTTGAAATAGACTATACTAGATATAAATGTATTACAGCAAAGTATGGTTTAGCATGCATCCATTTAAGGCAATCATATTTTGAATCCAAAGACTCATGCCCATAGATTTTCCTTACCTTAAAATCAAATGCCTTATCTTTTTTTGCCAAAGGGGCTCACTCCACATCATCACCTTCATAATCATCATCACTAATCAGCCTCTATACCTGGCTGATGCAAGAGCTCAAGAAGATCCAGCAAGACGTGATGTACCACAGCCAAGGATAGCCGAGCTGTACTCCAATACAAAAGCTTCTTCCGAATGCTGAGAAGAAGCAGGGCAATCTCCTACTCAGGTGACAAATCTAGTCCAATCTGGCATCCCAAATACCGCACTGCTATGCCAGGAGGAATCCATCTAAAACCTGGGTCTGGGCTCCATGCTGGAGTGGGAGCGCTACTGATCCAAAAGGCCACTGTCTTGCGCCAATTGATCAATGCTCCCGAAGTTGCACTAAAAACCTGAAGCAACTGCTCTGCCCGCCACCACTGAAGATTGGCCTCCTGGCCATGCAAAAATAAACCCGTGTCATCAGCGAACTCAGCATCGATCAGGTCCTCCCCCCGGACTGGGAGCTGGAGTCCTCTCAAACCAACCTCCTCTGCCGTCAGATACATGCTCATAGCCTCAGCAAAGAAGAGAAAAAGAAAAGGGGCGAGAGGACACCCCTGACGGACTGGGAGCTAGAGTCCTCTAAAACCAACCTCCTCTGCCGTCAGATACATGCTCATAGCCTCAGCAAAGAAGAGAAAAAGAAAAGGGGCGAGAGGACACCCCTGACGGACTAATCTGGTCAACTCAAAACTCAGCCCCCGTTCTCTTGCCATCAGCACACCTGGCTACGAGCTGTGGAATATAGAGCCGCCACTCCTCGAATCCAAACTGGCTCAAAGCCCAGGCGAAGCATAGTGCCCTCTAAGAAACCCTAATCGACTCTATCATATGCCTTCTGAAAATCGAGAAGCATCACGACCAGGTCCTCACCGAGAAATCTAGCTCAGGCCGTCAAGGATACTGCACTCCTTGACGAATCCTATCTGGGTATCATGAATCAACTCCCCCAAGAAGGACTGGATCCTCAAACTCAAGGCCTTTGCTAAGACTTTGTAGATAGTATTGAGGATCATAATAGGTCTCCAATGCCGAATATCATCTGATACTCCCTCCCCCTTGGGGATAAGAAAGATCAAGCCCTCTGAAAAGCTCTGTGGCATCACCCTAGTGTCCAAAACATACTGAAAGCCCCTGCAGAGGCCTGGCCCCAAAAGGTCCCAATAGTGCATAAAAAAGACAGGCGTCAATCCGTCCTCCCCAGGGCAACTATGGCACGGAAGGACCCTCAAGGCCTCAGGAAGCTCAACCTCTGAAAGAGGCTCACCCAGAACTGTGCGCATATGATTTGTGACCCTCCTCTGCACATGGGCCCACACAGTCTGTCTGCAAGCATCCCGAGCCTCAGTGTGGCTGGCTCCGCTGAAGCAGGTCTCTATAGAACTCAGTGGCAATGGCTCTGATCTCCCCGAGCTTAGTGGGGCTATCGATCCGTCCTGCCTCCTGAGCTGGCGGACTCGTGCTCGAGCATGGTGGGGTCCAGTAATCTCAAAAAACTCCCCAGTTACTCTATCACCAAGCTGCGTCCACTGAGAGGCCTGGTGACAATAGTAGAACTCATGTCTCTGCTCCTCTGCCTCTCTAACCTCTTGGCATGCCTGGCTCAGCGGGACGTCACCCACTCACATGTGGGCTGTTGCTCCTGAAGGCGCTGAAGCGAAGCAAGGCTACATCTTAACCGACGCTCCCGCTCGCGAGTCTCTCCCAGCCGTGTCAAGGCTGCAGCATGCAAAAAAGAGCATGCAAGGTGGTACTTAATTCCAAAAATCAAGTTCCTGACAGGGAACTGAAGATTTTAGACTCGATCATCAACGGAGACATAAATCTATTTGTCCTCTTTCTTCCTACCACTTATTGTGGCAATTCATGTTGTACAGCTATCTGGGATGGAACTCTTTCTTTTATTAGTCAAGTCTGTCTTTTCCAACTTAACAGACGCTCAAAGAATCTTAGGTGAAAAAACCACTTTATTTATAATTTGAATCCAAAATAAATTAAACTTTAGATCCAACTGATTCTGAGATTCCTTAAAGTTTGGTCAACCCTCTCAGAATCTTGGGATAAAGATCCCTTCTATAAGAAGAAACATACAGAACTCATTATCAGAAAATAGTTCATTCATATCCTTAACACAAAAATGGTCCATTGGACCAGTAATTTCCAATTATCATCTAAACATTCCCCATGGGAATTTCAATTATACAAGTTCTCAATTTGTCATCCACAATTGGGTCCACTGGGCCAAAGGTCAAGCTGTGAACAATCTCTCAGCACAATCCACTAATCTCATACTCATTTGCTGAATGACTTGATGGTCTTTCCAGCTACCAACATCATTACTGGGATTCTCTCCATTCATCATCATCATGACTTATTCAGCTCATCATCCCGAATTCAGAAATCATCATCCTTCAATCAGAATCCAAATCAATTCATCAATTCTCAACCAAAATTCTAAAATCATATCAACAAGCATTCGAAATCATCATCTAGGATATCATTATTGCTTATAACTTCAAGGTCTTAGATTCACTCGTATATATTGTCAGTAAAGAGCTACAATTATACCCACGATATATACAGGTGGTCACGGCCCTTAGTGTTATAAGGTAAAGGTCATCATATCTAGGCCTCAAGCAAGTCGGAGATTCCACACAAATGTGGTACTTCCATTTAAAAACATAATTTCCAATTTATGAATTTTCATTCTGAATATCGATTCGTACGAGTTTTAACACGCAATTACAATCTTTTACTAGTAACTCATAAATTTTTGAAATTTCTTGCTTCTTGTTTTATCAACTTTAGCCAATTTGCTCTGATAACAGCTGCTGCCAATTTGCTCTGATACCAGCTATGAGATCCATGCCCCCTTTGCACATCGAACTCTCAACAAGTACTGGCAGCGAAAGTAGAAACCTTGCGCATAGGGTAGAGTTTTCAACTTGGGGACTCGCCCACGAATGTCTTCACAAGAGACTAATCCAACGGCTCTTCTAAAACCAAACCCGGAAAAAAAACTTCTCTCGCCCATAAAGCATAGGCGATTCCTCCAGGAAAAATCTTCTAACGTAGTCAACAGCCTTAACTATCCTTTGTATTCTGATCGACCCCGCATATCACATGGCCGAATCAAAGGAGGAACTTGCACTTGGTTCATAGTAGAGACCAACAACTTTTTTCCCATCTAAAGAGGCACAACCATTGATTATTTTTCCATAGAATAAGGATTATCCTAGGACTTACTTCGACTATCGTAACTTGAAGAGAATTGAATTTTATTATAGGAATCCATCAATCCAGCCTCTCTAACCCCATCCAATCCCATGGGTTAGCCAACCCGGCCATAGCCAACCGGCCAACCACTGTATTGATAGGATCCATTATAAATATTTGGTTATGTTTTATCCCAAGTACTAGGGAAAAGAGTTCCCAAGCCCCCTAGCCAGCTCTCATGCAAAACTTAAATAGTCACACCACTTACGCATCCAATACAAAATTGCCTTTTCTTATACTCAACTATTTCCAAAATAGCATTGCAATAAAACCACAGAGTTTCCATCATAGTCCTCACACTATTCCAATTCCAGGATCCAATTTCCAGTCATTCCTTCCTCAGCGTACCTATGGCATCATTGGCAACCAGAACGCTCACCACCTGCTCACTCATCAGGGGCCTTTTCGATAGTTCCTAGCCCATAGTACCCAGGAATATAATCAAGTATTCCATTCATTCATTCCTCAGCGTACCTATAGCATCATTGGCAACCAGAACGCTCACCACCTACTCAATCAGGGGTCTTTTCAATAGTTCCTAGCCCCACAGTACCTAGGAATATAATCACACAAAATCCATATGGACTCTCAAATGAAGATCAGCAAGATCAACTAGCAAGATCCATGTAAAAGAGCCATGAACTAATACGTTAAAGACCAGCAAGGCCAATCAACCAAATCCATGCCCGTGTTCAGAAAACAAACTCTAACTCATTTTCTTCCCCGATGGGTATCTTGGGCGAGACCCAGAGCCCGAGCATCGTATAGTCAGCACCCTTTAGGCTCCTTTGCAGGTCACCTAGCGCTTCACTCATAGGCCACTTCCTTGGTCCCTCATCCACCGTACCGGAAGCTCACCATTTTAATCGAACCGAGGGCTGGTCAAGACCTCGGCCGACCTTGCCACGCGAGACGTCCTTCATCGACGCTCCATCAGCTTGTAACCTTTTCACTTGGATCCTCACGATCTTATTCGACAAGATAGTCAAAATGCTTCCCCAGCATTCTTGACATAAAACAATCTTTAAAAACAGGTCTCAATTACAGTTTCCAACAAACTCCCATCTTTCCACATCATTCCACGTCATTTCTCATCATTCCACATCCATTTATATCATCCTACATCCATTCACATCCATTTACATCCATTCACATTCATTCACATCATATCACATCCATTCACATCATTCCTACATCCATTCACATCATTCCTATATCAATTCAAATCATTCCTACATCCACTCAGATCCATTCACATCATTCCTACATCCACTCACATCCATTTACATCATTCCATATCCATTCTCATCATCCTACATCCATTCACATCCATTCACATTCATTCACATCCATTCACATCATATCACATCATATCACATCCATTCACATCATTCCTACATCCATTCACATCATTCCTATATCCATTCAAATCATTCCTACATCCACTCACATCCATTCACATCATTCCTACATCCATTCACATCATTCCTACATCATTCTTACATCCATTCACATCATTCCTACATCCATTCACATTCATTCGCATCATTCCTACACCCATTCACATTCATTCTCAAATTTCTCAAAATAAAATATGCTTAATATTCTTCTTTTTGAATAAAAGATTCATGGGATTTATAAAATCAATTATACCCATATTACTCTTTTAGTATAAACACTAATCCATTTATCTAAATGAACTATTTCCATAATTCTCATAAATTGAATGATTCTATAATATTTATGCATAACCTTCTTTATTTTTTTGACTATTGAATAATGCTCAAAACTCCACTTTTAGCATAAAACTTATTTATGCATGTACATATATAAAGATAAATATAACAAAAATTTCTCTTTTCTCTATTTAAAAAATTATGCATAAATACCATAAAAGTATTTTCCATAAATATGACAAAAAACATTCTTTTAGAATAAAAATATCTATGCCTAGAATATGATGGGAATTCCTCTTTTTGCTTCATTAAATTTATGCATAAAAATAAGATTTATCTTTTTTCTGAAAAATTTAACCATAGCTTCGCTGTCTCTGCAACTTCTGAGCTTGTTCAATTTTCTAGCTTTAAATGAATACTCATAATTGAAATATGATAAGAACTCTTTTAAACTAAAATTTAATTATGCATTCATAACATAATTATAATCATAATTATAAGCATAATTATGAATAAATCTCTTGATTATTCTTAAATATCCATTCCTCATTTCCAAAAATGTTTGCATATCCCTCTTTCAACTTAAAATGATTTAATATGATTTTTCTTAATCATAAACAAGCTTAAAGAAATTTATCATCATTTTTTAACTTTTTTAAATCATAAAAATACCTAATCTTTTTCTCTAGCTTGTCAAGCCTAGAGTTTTGTTTAAGATAATGACTTTATCATTAAGAACCATCCTTCTAACAAAGATCTAACCATAAAGATGATTAATCTTTCCAAAAAGAGAGATTTAATAAATAAAAACACTATAATTAAGCATAAAGATTAGTATTAAACCATTTAAACATTATGAATCATTAGAAATCTTGATTTCAAGAAAAAACCATTTAATTGAAAGCTTCCCACAAGAGTTAGAGGTGTTGGGAAGGAGATAACCATTGAGAAAGATAGAAAAACCATTGGATTAAGGCTTACCTTTGATTTTGGTTTGATTCTTTAAAGAAAGAAGTGAAGCCCACGAAGCAAGTTTTGGTCACCAAGTTGGGGAGGGTAATCTCCAAGAGACGATGTAGAATTGTGAAGCTCCAAAGCTTCCAAAAGTAGAGGCAAAAATAGAGGGATAATAGAATTATACTAAAATGAAGATAAAATTGGCATGTAATTACTCAAAGATAAAAATACAAAGGAATAAGGGTCTATTTATACGTGAGGAAGACCACTAACCAAGTCCAACTGGGATCTAGAGGCTTCCAGCTTCAGTTTGACCCAATTTGGACAAGTTTTGGACCAATCTGGCTCCCTTTTTTATCTAGATTGCAGGAGGAGAGAGGAGAGATAAAAATATCTCATTTTTTGAATTAAAAATGCAAGGTAATGATGAAAAAAAGGTGCCTCCTTCATGAGCCCTCTCCCTCCTTATTGAGGTATCAAAAATTGATTTGTTTACTAATAAACCTTAATTTTTAACTAATAAACCCAGTACTTGGTCAACTCTTCATCTTATGTGAGCATTTACTCATTTTTGGGGTATTTTCTTTTATTCTTTGTATTTTTGTCATCCCAACACTTGGATTAATCCTATTGGCCCTTTAGAACCTTATTTGGACCTTAGTTAAAAATTTCTAAAAATGTGGACCTTTAGGCTAAGGTCTCCAATACACATATTCAAATGATTTCTAATGCACATTGGAAAATTCTTTTTGAACTTCTGTTTCAAGGGAATTCATCTTAGATATTAGGAGAAACTTTGTATCCAAAAATATCTCAATTTTGTATTGTCTCTCTCTCTATGCTAAAACAAGGGAAAACAATGTTTTCTTGTATTCTAAATTAGGGAATTATTACAGAGACTGAAGGGGAGGTTCTTACACCTTTATATCTCAAAGGCTGGAGGGAGGAATCTTACAACTTGCGTTGTACATTCACATGACGAATGCGCTTGTGCCATATGTCAATATGTGTAATGACACATGTTCCATATGCAAATATGGTTGCCTTTACTTCAGGCATGCTCACATCCAAATTAAACATCCTTCCATTTATGTTACTCTTTGCAACCAAGTGACATTGATTTTTGAAGTCTTCCACAAAACATCTTTGAGGATTAAATCTCCCTTGCATACCGTGATCAACCATCTGTCCAACAAAAACTAGGTTCTTTGTAATATTTGGAATATGAAGTACATCTGCCAAGTACTACATTTTTCCATCCTGTATAGACAATGGCACTTTACCAACATGTGCAATGGGATGCGCAGTATCATCACATGTTTCTACATAACCTGGTTTTCCATTTTCTACATGTTTGTAAACCATTCAGCATGACTGGTCATGTGGTTAAAGGCACTAGAATTCACATACCATGTATCTTGAGATCCTAACACATCTCTTATTATGGAACTAAGTGTGTGCTGCATCAAAAATATCTTCTCACTTCTGTCATCACCTCCCTATTTACTAGATGATGCATAGATGCCTTGCCTGCAACTTTCCACTTTTAATGTCATTCTGCTTTTTATAGTAGTCCTTTGCCATGTGTCCTAGTTTTCCACAATAATAGCACTCTATGCTATTTTCATTCTGATTCCTTTGCCATGTGTCCTAGTTTTCTACAATAATAGCACTCTATGCTATTTTCATTCTGATTTCTTTGCCAACCACCTCGGCCTCAAAAGTTTGGCACCTCGAAGCCTGTGTGATAGATCCTCAATTAGAGATGTGTTCCCTATCCCCTCCGCGCAACAAATTCAGGGGTGCTAGTAGCAGAAGTAGCACTTCTTGCGTGGGGCAAGGTCCCTCACTCGAGGCCTCACCCATGGATATCCGAACAAGAGGCTAATCCCTCGGTTCTTCCAAAACCGATGAACCCAAAAAAACTTCCCTCTCCCGGAAAGCACGGGCAATTCCTCTAGGATATTTTTACTCTAACGTAGTCAAGAGCCTTAACTAACTGAATGGATTTGACCGAACCCGTAAGTATCATAGTCAGATCAAGGAAAAGACTTGCACTTAGATCATAGAGACCAACGCTTTTTTCCTCATTGAGAGGCACAGCCGTTGATTCTTTTCCATAGAATAATTTTTATCTGGGATTTACTTCATCTATCATACCATAATAGAATTGAGTCTTATTTTAGGGATCCATCCAGCCTAACCCCATCCAGTCTCGTGGGTTAGCCAACCGCCCAACCACTGTAGTGATGGGGTCCATTTAAGAATTTGGTTAGGTTTTCCCGGGTACCAGGGAAAAGAGTTCCCAGGCCCCCTAGCCAGATATTCATGCAAACTTAAAACTAGTCACACCATTTAGACACCCAATATGAAATTGCCTTTTTCATAGATACAGCTATCTTTAAAACAATCTTTTAATGAAAATATAGTATCATTGATCATAATATGAAATTGCCTTTTTCACAGATTCAGCTATCTTTAAAACAATCTTTTAATGAAAATATAGTATCATTGATCATAATCTTCCAAAATATCCGGTTGAATCCTAATTTCTAATTTTTCCTTCATTCGTGTACTTATGGCATCATTGGTAACCAGAACGCTCACCACTTATCCACTCAGGGACCTTTTCAATAGTTCCTAGCTCATAGTACCCCCGACAATATATTCACTTATAAAAATCAAAATGGAATCTCCGTCGAAGATCAACCAATAGATCCATATAAAAGAGCCATGGACTCATCCGTTGAGGGCCAGGAAGGTCAATCAACCAGATCCATGCCCGAATTTAGAAAACAACTCTTACTCCTTGTTCCAATATCTTCTCCAATATCTTTGGCGACCCAGAGCTCGAGCACCGTATGGTCAGCACCCTCTAGGATCCTTTGCAGGTCACCTAGCTCTTCACTCATAGGCCACTTCCTTGGTCTCTCATCCACCATACTGGAAGCTCACCATTTAAATCGAACTGAGGCTGGTCAAGACCTCAGCCGACCTTGCTACGCGAGACGTCCTCCATTGACTCTCCGTGTCTCAGCTGTTGCAACTTTATCAGTTAGGTCTCCACGACCTCATTCACAAGATGGTCAAAATGCTTCCCTAGCATTCTTGACATAAAATAGTCATTTAAAAACAGGTCATAAATACAGTTTCTATAACGAACTCTTGTCTTTCCACATTGTTCCACATCAATCCTCATTTATTTCATATATATTCCCATTCTCATCACATCATTTTCCATCTCATCACATCTTTCCTCATTTATCCATTAGGGCCAAAAACGACTAGAAAAGGGCTGTTTGTTAATCTAAGGATTAAGAAATTGTCCAATTGTGAATTGACACGTATACAAAAGTATGGCATTCTTGTCTCCTCTAAATGTTTTCTTAATGGTTCTATTTTAGTGGCGAACGGCTAAAATGGCTAAATTTAGACGTTTACGATGGCTAATCATTAAAGTTTGGGTCCAAAATAGTGACATCTTGTTCCATTTTATATTTCAAAACATCAAGCAGGAAGATACGAAATCCTCTTTTCAGGCCTTGAAAACAACGCTATTAATAACAAATCACCAAATTTTTTCAAACGTCTACTTTCCACCTTCCCTTCATTTTGGCATATGGTTTATTCTCCTTTCTTTGCACTTTCAAAAGATTCACTATTTTTCTCTCATCTGTGAGCTTCAATGGCGTCCTCACGTCGTCCTTCACATAATATAACTTCTTGTGATTTTCATAACATGAGAGAAGATGGTGTTTGGAAACCCATGTCTTTTCGTGTGAATGATTGGGTAACAATGCTTCCCTCTTGCAAAGGTGCCCACAGGGTGAAAAGAACCAAGCGAAATGAAGTGAAATCCCATTGGAAAGGTCGTGTTCTTGCCTTCAAAGTGACCGACAATGGCTGGCTTGCAAAAGTTCAACATGTCTACATGGCCAAAGACATGGTGTTGAACTTGGATGAACATCCAATTCTCCATTCTTACTGTAATTCAACAAAACTTTATCTATTTGATACAACACAATATTTCTCCTTCTGATATATTTATTGTTTGTTTAATTTCACTTATCTTTCCGTCAATAGCTGTGGAGTGGCAGCCTGTTGAGAGCTTAAGTGGCACATTCAAAGCAATTCACAAGGGGATTGCAGATGGAAAAGCAAGCTTGGTAGTTGGGTCCCTTTGGATTCTGAAGAGAATTGTCCAGATTTTGAATTTAACATCATAGTCCATCCATTCATAGATCCCAGGAAACTCATAGTAACATCAAACTGGCTCGACTACAACATGTAAGAGAGTCGCTTGAGTTTCTAGATGAAATATCACCTGAATATAGATTCAAAGTAGATGATATTGTTGTCAGTACAAGGATGGAGAGTGTAACCTCATGCATCACATGTCTCCCCCCAAAAAAAGTTGTATTTGAGCCACTTGCAAGGGCAAGTTTGTATAGTTGAAAAGGATTTCTCCAATAATGTAATCAATATATTCTGCTAAATTTCATCTTGACTTCTTCTTAAAAATGGTTAACATATTGTTCGCAACACAGAACAAGGTTTAACAGTTGAATATTAAATTATTGATACTGAATTTAAGTACAGAATATTGTCCCAAAAAGGGTGTGTTCATATGGACAAAATGAACAAAACAAAAGCCAATTGGTGGAATCACTCAACAAAATCAACTTTCCTTTTGGCATGAGATGACCCTGCATCTTTAGAGAATCTTTCTCTCTTCTTTTTGCTTCGATCAAATTTTGTTGATTGAGGTTCAAGTTCTGGAGTTTTCAGCTCTTGAGGTGTTGGAGAGGAAGACTTTAGAGTGAATTCCTCAAATGGTGGTAATTTGGGCTCTTCTCTAAGACCTTCAGGTGTTGGCGAGGGAGATTTGGCAGTGGGGTCTGGTTTTGGAGAAGGCTCTTTGGAGGTTGGCCTTGGAGACTTGGTAGTCTTCTTGGGGAACATGAAAAAGAAATTTAATGGAGAGCCAACATTTGCCCTCTTACTATCTTTGCTGGATAAACGACGCTTCTGAATTTTAAATTTAACTGGAGAGTGAAACGGAAGACCTTTAGTAGCACTCCTCTCTTTGACAGGGGTCCTCTCTTTGATAGGTGTCTTCTCTTGAGCTGGAGAAGAGCTCTTCTCTTTGGCAGGAGGACTAGGGATCTTCTCTTTGATAGGAGTCTTTCCTTGAGCTGGTGAAGAGCTCATCTCTTTGGCAGGAGGGCTAGGGGTCTTCTCTTTAGCAAGAGGGCTAGGGCTCTTCTCTTTAGCACGAGGGCTAGGGCTAGGGCTCTTCTCTTTAGCAAGAGGGCTAGGGATCTTCTCTTTAGCAAGAGGGCTAGGGCTAGGGCTCTTCTCTGTAGCCTGAGGGATCTTTCCTTTAGAATTGGTCTTCTCTTTAGAATGGCTCTTTTTCACCTTGGAAGATCTGCTCTTAGTAGGGCTCTTCTTTCTTTTCTTCTTCTCTTTGGTAGAGGTCTTTTCCTTTTTGGATGAGTCATCCTTGACATTGCTTTCCTTCTTCTCCCTTTTCCTTTTCTTTGAAGTTGTATCCTTGGCTTCTTTATTAGGTGGAAAGGGGGAATCAGGATCATATGGATTGATGGATCTGTTCAAAACCATGGACACTGCCTTCTCCCTTACCCAACTTACCCAAGAATCTGGATACTCATGCAACTTAGACAAAAGAAAATAAGAAAATAAGAAAATAGGTCACTAAATGTATTCACTAAATCAATCAATGGTTTGCATTCATGAACTTACAGTAAGTGTTGTCATTCTAAATCTTGACTCAAGATATCTCCAAGCATTTGCAAGCACCATCCATCCACAAGATGTTGAGTCTTTCTGCAAAGGAACTTCCTGATTGTAGTACTTAAAATCTTCAAGTTTGTAGTCTACATAGGTAGAACCTAGAAAACTCAAGATAAGTTTGGCAGCACTGCAAGCATAAAATATTGAGGGTCAACCATATAATTGAAAACATACAAAAAATTGTTGTGGAACATAAACCATGGAAAAGTTGATTCTTACATTTTACTTCTCCCATGAATGGATGCCAAAGAACTCATAAAAATCACATCTCTATCCAAAAGATTGAAGATAATAAGACTCCAATGGCCTCTGTGATAAGATGAAAACTGCAATTAGTTATGAATATTGTAATGTCTATTATATGCAAAAGATAATTGAGTATGAGTCTTACACTTCAACATAAGGGTATACAATGTAATTGCAGGTAAGCATATCAAAGTTTTTTAGAAAACTTGCAAGATCCCCTTGCCTATTGAAAAGGCACTGTGTAACAAGGGGATCAAGAATGGTCACTTGGACAGCCATTGATTCATGAAGATCCCTCATAAGACATCTGGAGACATAAACAAAACATGTCAACAAAATATGGAGTCTGAGAAATTCATCAAGAAAGCAGAAGCAAATCCACACAAACCTCAGACAGATGAAGAGGACTGTGTCAGATATCTCAATATTGTGATTCACAGGCATGCTTGTGTCTTCAGGGGCAATGTCACAATAAACCTCATCCTCTCCATGCATGGACACATCTACTATCATTTGACCTGTCACATTCTGATAAAGCTCTGAATTGGATGCATGGAGAATTTCAGCTTGCTGAGAAAGAATGGCATCCTCTGTTATCTTCTCCTGCTCTCTCTCTTTCTCAACTTCTTCTTTGATATCCTGAGCTTTTCTTGTACCATAAGTATGAGAAATATCTTCAATGACTGTTTGGGTTGCCTTGCTGGAGGGATATTAAGAATTTCAAAAGCTCTCATATCTTGACTTGGAATGGGCTCCAAAGCTTTGTCAAACTTATATCTAAGTCTGGACACAAGCACAAAATCTTTGCTCATGAGAGTGATCCTATGAGCAAATGTAGCAGCAATGTATCCATCATTCATAAAGTCGATTAAAAAATCTTCGGCAGCCTCTTGAAGACACATAAGGGCTTGGGTCTCCCATCGCACTTTTTCAAGATTTGTGTTTCTCATTTTACCAACTAACCTTTCTGATATGTCCCTGACAACCCGAGTAAATGGTAGTCGAGGGATGAGAAGACTAGTAGATTTCTGTGCTGCTCTTATCTCTCTTAAGGACTTCACCTGATAATTTAATCTCTTTCTTGCAGTCGCCCTCGCACGAGGCTTTGGAAGAGGCTTTTCTTGTTTGGAAGGTCCTGGTTTGTCCTCAGCTTTTTCAGTCTCCAAAGGTGGGTAGACTTTCCTTGCAGTCTGTTTTGTCCTTGCCATTGGAGCTTAAAAAAAGAGACCCGATGGAAGTGATTTGAATAATGAGATAAAAAAATAAAGTGGCCCGAACGAAGCGATAGAGCGAATCCAAATGTGTTGGAAAGGGATAATCGCGTGGTTCAGGAAATAACAAATGAA
Source organism: Cibotium barometz (assembly GCF_041138505.1). Classification (NCBI taxonomy): domain Eukaryota; kingdom Viridiplantae; phylum Streptophyta; class Polypodiopsida; order Cyatheales; family Cibotiaceae; genus Cibotium; species Cibotium barometz. The sequence goes on from NC_141095.1 coordinate 36,180,434, forward strand.
GCAGTCCCGAACGAAGCGATGAGGCAAATCCAAAAATGTCAGATAAGCTATATCGCTTGATTCGGGCAATCCAGAAAAAGCCGGAACAAAGCAATTGAAGGAATCCAAATCTCGTGGAAACGTGCAATCGCTTGATATGGGTAAGAAATGTAAAAGGAGGTTTGGGGAAATAAAATGGACTGATCTCGCTTGATACAGTGTCGGTGAAAAATAGAAATATTTTCAACAAAATTAACATTTTATACCTCGAATCTGTCGTACAAAGGACCGTTGGATACACGTGTCATGTAATCATTTTTGCCACGTGGCATAAACGGTCACTATTTAAGGTGTTTTTATCATGCTACAAATATTCTTAAAAGCTCTCTTTCAATTTTTTTTCCCGCTTTTGGACCCCTTATTTTCGTCAAATCAAGCTGTGCACCATAGTGTCTACCTAGCCCTATTTTGCAAAACTTTATATTTTTTTTGGGACCTTGGAATTGCCAAAGCCCGCACCAATCGATAGAGGAATTCCAAAACTTTTGGACCTTTCATTTTCGCTTCATTCGGGCTCATTAGAACTATTCCAGCATTTTTTTCAAATATCTCAATGAGTAAAAGTGTTGCGGGTCGACATGAACTTGTTGAAGAAAGCCCAAGTGAAAAATTGTTGAATGCTATTTTGTAAGATGGTCATGATATGAAGATATACGTAGATGCAGTGGAGATATTCAATCCAAGGTTTTCTCTTTCAGATGTTTTGTTGAAGCTTAAGGACATTCTTGAAGATGAGTACAAACAATTTGAAATGTCAATTGAAGCTCATTGTTTTCGTATCGGAGACCATGATTTTTGTCACCTTACAGATTTTACACAGCTGTCAGTGGAGAAAGCCAAAGTTACAAAGAGATTCAGTAGATTTTCAAATAGAACCTCTTTCACATGCCCTTCATCCATTTCTTGTCCAATCCATAAAAAGCATTGCAACCTTGTCCCCAAGGATGTCTCCTTTCTTTTCTTCCTATTTTTCAAAGAAAGGATGTCTCCTTTCTTTTCTTCCTATTTTTCAAAGCAGAAATACAGGATAAAGAGCAACAACCAGAAATTGAGGCAGAGAATGAGGAAGAAAATTTAAATGTCACCACAGTCTCAAAGTTAGAGAAAAGTGAGATATTAGAGGAGGAAGAAATTGATGTTCAAGCTGAGGAGAGAGAAAGTGCCCATCTTGATGTTGCAGAATTTAGGGCTTTCACTATTACTGAAGAGCCCTCAGAGGAAGCAAGCATATCTGAATCCTCTGTTACTCTTCCAAATCTTCCTTTCTTCTATATCAATGAGAAAGATTTTATTCCTCTGTCCTTTCTTCAATGTCTCTTCAATATCAGAGAAGACTACTGTATTGCAGCAATTTCAGAAGCTTGTGAAGTGGCTAAAGACTTTATTGATACAGAAGTAGAGTCAAAGGAAGAGTTTTTGGCACTTGATTTGCAAACATCTGACCAATCATTTATCCCTGCTACTACTGATGCACTTGCCTTATGCCTTAAAAAAGTGGATGAGGGGAAACCTTCCCTTAGAGATGAGGATTTTGAGAACAGGCTTATTGAGTTAGGTATTGAGTCTTTTGGCAGAGATTTCAAGGTTCAGGCAGATTCTGATAAAGTGGAAAGGGTTGGCTCATGCAACTTGATGAAAGACAAAGTAGTAATTGAGGATGAGTTGCAGAAGGTAGCTTCCATTTAATCTTTTGTAAATTGTTATTGTGATTGTAATTTTTTTAAATTGAGGTTTTTGTCTTGCAGATTGAATTGCTTGATAAGGATGATTTTCTAGGAAGAGCTAGAGGCAGCAGAGTGAAATCTACAGACACTAGGTCAAGAAGGCCTTCATCTGCTCTCATGCACTACTTGCCTACATTGGATAAGGCTGTGTTCTGTGCATTCCACATGAACTTCTCTGAAGATGCTGAGTTGCCAATATTTGCCTTGAAGGTGTTGTCAAGGTTCATGGGATACACTCCCCTTCAAATAAATGCTAACAAGGTTTTGCTTCTAGAGAGAGCTGCTGCTCTTAGAATCTTTGGGGATATGCTGCAGGTTTCAATGCCTCAAGAGCAGGATACTTTCTTTACTACTCTAGCTATGCAGCTGCAACTGAGGTGTCAGATATCAATCTTCTTGGAGGTTATAGAAGGAGAAAATTTTTTAGATACAGAGGTGACATGCCAAATAGTCCCAAGAGAATCAAAAACTAATGTACACAATATTTTGCAAGGACTGATTATATTTCAGCAAATATTTTGTAAGGGGTACAAATGTGTTAGTAATCATCAGTCTCTGTCTTGAGGTGTTTGTGTATTTTCAGATTGCTGGGTCTTTGATCTCATCCTTTGTAATTGCCTCTTGTAGAACCAGTTGAATAATTCTTTAAGTGCATTGCTTCTTCTTTGACCACCTCCTCTTCTGGTATATCTAAAAAAGGAAGTTCTCGCTTGATAATGAGACTTTTCCATTCCTTGTGTATTCCATGTTGCAAGGGGTCCTTCTGTAGCAAAATATGGTCCATGCAAGTAAAGAATATGCTACAAAGATAATTTTTTGTTAGTACATTTAAGAAATTACACATATTTTAACTGTTTTGATAAGTCTGAACACTCACCAAGTAATAAGTTATGTCTTTTTCTCCCCAGGCATCTATGATAGCTTTAATCAAAAGATTTATTGCTTTTTTGAAATCATCTGCATAAGTATTTGAACCAACTTGTTGTCTAAGGACTTTGAAAAAATTATCGAGTTTTTTCCAAACTTCCATACGTTTGTTGGCTACATCTGGTCTACTTTTGACATTTGTGGTGATGACACATAGCTGTTTCCAGCAGTTCCACATTGCATTGACTTGTTTGGTGTCATGGTTGCTCAAAAATCTTCTCGCTTTTGCTCCTCCCATTGAAACATCTTGCAGAACATCACCTGTACCTCCAGAAAGAACAGGATCTTTTTTAAGATGCACTTCCCCACCATGGAAACCCATTTGAGAGAGCAAGGCTTTCACTCATCTGCAAGTTTAGTTGGCTTAATAGAATATGCATAGTCCAGATGAAGTCTGAGCAATTTGTCCAAGATTCTTATCTCTGCATGCAATGTACATATATGCACATTTTTTAAATGTATTGGTAGAATTGGATCCCATATTTTAATAGAAGTTGGATAATCGACAACATTCACATTATTTCTGGATGGTGGTTTTCCAATCTCATTTTCTGCAAGCCATTCTCTTGTCCCTGTGCTTGCCATACAATAAAGACATGGATATTTGGTATTTTCTCCTCCACATACACCAAACATACACTTCAACGCCTTGAGGTCGGCACTCAAATGCCATTCCACAATGAAATCTCCTATGTCGTCTACATGAAGGTGTTCACCTGTATTTTGGCTCTGAATAACTGAAGGAATGTCTGTTTGTGAGAAGAGCCACTTTAATGTTTCATGACTCTCTACTGGTACATGAGCTGATCCAATCCACCATAGCTCCATTTCTGATTGAGTTTTGTGGTATGGAGAATCAAGCTTACCTTGACTATAGTCCAATGCTTTATTCATTAGGGATATAGATATTCTTTCCATTTTTTGACATTTTTGGATTTGAGCTTCATCTAATTTTAAAACAAATACAAGTTTTCCTTCACAATCTATTTCTCTTATGTTGTAATATCTCACCATAAAAGATTGGACTTTTCTAATGTTCATCCAAATATTATTATAAACGTTGTATTCAAAAGACGATTTTCTTTTTTGTCTCTCATATGGCATTGTTCCCTCAATATGGAAATACTCTCCGAAATGTTTAGAAATTTTCTCATTTAACAGAGTTCTATATTTTCCAACATTGTGAGGTCTAGGCAACCCAAAAGCTTTGATTTTGTAATACTTAAGGACCCTGAACCAGGTTTTTGAGATGGCTCTGTATCCCTTTCTACTCACTCCCACTGTGTCACAAACTTCTTGCATTTGGGAAGGCTAGACTAATAAGTCCATATCTTTTAATAGATGTTGAAAGACTAGTTTTTTTTTAGTTTGATTTTCAGGAAGTTCCAAAAGTTTCAAGATATCCGACCTATTCATAAGCTCATTCAAAAATCTTACCCTTTCCTGAGCATTAGACATGTCAAATCCTAGAAGGTTAGTAACATGATCTCTTACAAGTTTTAATCTTTTTTTTCTTTGTCCAGATCTCTCTGTTAAGTTAACTACATCTCGCATTCGTTTTACTCGTGCTCTTAACCCTATTGGAGTTTCTTTTAAGGTTTTCAATTGATCATTTTCTTGTTTCAAAGACACTATTTTGTTTTCAAGTTCGATAATTTTTGTTGCATTCAAAGATGAAGTATTTTGAAGATATGTAGTATATTCTGCATAATTAATATGTGATTGAGATAGTCTTGAACTATAACCAAGTAAGCCATCCACCCCATCACCAACAAATCTAATCAAATCATGTGGTGTGTGAAAAGAAGGATACCTTCCTGTTTTGGGATCCGGTGGATATAGACTTCCATCTGTCCATAGGTCAATATGCTTCTTTCCTTCGTTACGAAGATGTTGAGCTTTATTTGCACATGAAAGGGATCTTTGGTAGACACTCCGTGTAGTTGCATACTCTTGGTTGAGCTTGATATTCAAATGAAACTTACGATTAGATGTATCACTCATTACTAACAGAGCTAAAAATATAAGCAGAGCTATTAGAACATGAGAGACACAGAAGAATGAGAATGAGATGTAGCTTGTGAAATTCTTAGAGAAGCAGAGGAGTGAAATTTTTTTGGAGAATGGATGAGAGCGCGTTTGGAGGGAATGGTCATTTTGTCGCGAAGTCACTAAAAGAGGACAAATTTCGAGATGAGCCATTAAAGAGTAGCATGAAAACGATATATTTTTTTAGATTTTAAAATATGTACTTAGATACGTATTCAATCAGATAGATACGCTTTAAATATCCAAAACGGCTAAATTTGGAGCCGTTTTGACCGTCAACATTCTACTAATTAGCAAGTTAGCGAAATTCCTTACACAGCCCATTTTGAGACGTTTTTGGCCCTAATGCCACATCAGATCTCATCCACTCGCATCTACCCATATCCATATCTCATCACATCATATTCATTCACATCACATATCACATCTATCCCAATTTACATCACATCTCATTCACTCACATCCCGATTCACATGACATCACATCTTATTCATTCATATCCCGATTCGCATCACATCACATCTATTCACATCCATCACATTCATTTACATCACATCACATTCATTTACATCACATTCATTTACATCACATCTATTCACATCCATCACATCCATCACATCCATTTACATCCATCACATCCATTTACATCACATCTATTCACATCCATCACATTCATTTACATCACATCACATTCATTTACATCACATCTATTCACATCCATCACATTCATTTACATCACATCCATCATATCCATTTACATCCATCACATCAAATTCATTAATATCCATCACATTCATTCATTCATATCCACCACATTCATTCTCATAACCACCACATTCATTCTCATAACCATCCCATCATATATATTCTATCCACATTATATCATATCACTTCTATCTACATCATATCTCATTCATACACATCTCATCTCATTCATCCACATCCATCCAATCGTTCACATGTACGACTACTCACATCTATCCATACTTTCATATCTATCACTTCACATCCACATATATTCATGTCACATCACATCTCTTTACATTCTTTCACATACACATCCACATCCATTCTTTCACATACTCATTCACATCCATTCTTCACATACACATCCATATCCATTCTTCACATACACATTCACATCCATTTTCACATACGCATTCACATCCATTCTTCACATACGCATTCACATCCATTCTTCACATACACATCGACATCCATTCTTCACATACACATCGACATCCATTCTTTCACATACACATCCACATCCATTCTTCACATACACATCCACATCCATTCTTCACATACACATTCACATCCATTTTCATCACATACACATCCACATCCATCCATTCATTCACATCTATATTATTCACATCACATCTCATCACATCTATTCACATCACATTACATCCATCCATTCATTCACATCTATCTGATTCATATCGCATCTCATCATATCTATTCACATCACATCTTATTTCTATGCAAGTTTTCAGTTTGATTTTCTTTTGAATACAAGGAGTATTTCTTGAACCAAAACTTCTTGATTGGAATTCTGAATTTCATACCAGAATTCCTCGAATTCTATAACCTTAATCCACAGATCAATTTGAAGGGTCTCAAACTTAGTTTCAGATTTGGCGAGAGTTTTGAGTGTATTTTTCTAAAGTGGTCACACCTTCTTTCCTCAAAACTGACAAAAGAGTTTAATCTTGGTCATAGTCTGATTCAAGGTTCGAGTCGGATAAGATTTTTCTTGATCTATCTTTTTAAAAAAGCTTTAATAATTCAATTACTATTTTACTGAATTTCTTTCTTTGAATATTCACTTAACTAATTTCTAAATTAGTTAGTTACGAATTACAATGAGGAATATATAAATCATTTATCTGAATATTTTGATCTCGATAGATTTCCTTAATTCTCTTTTTATAATCCGTGTGAATATAAAACGATAGAAATTTCTCTCATAGAGTATTTAATTATTCATTTATCAAATACTCATAGAATTCCTTTATGCATCTTTCTATGCATAGAAATACATAGAATTCCTTTATGCATCTTTCTATGCATAGAAATACAATTTAATAAGAATAACACTTTTGTAATAAAAAAAATTCCTTTATGCATCTTCTATGCATAAAAATCAAATTTAATGAGAATAACACTTTTGTAATAAAAAAAATCCTTTATGCATCTTTCTATGCATAAAAATCAAATTTAATGAGAATAACACTTTTGTAATTAAAAAAAATTCCTTTATGCATCTTTCTATGCATAGAAATCAAATTTAATGAGAATAACACTTTTGTAATAAAAAAAATTTATTTATGCATCTTTCTATGCATAGAAATCAATTTTAATGAGAATAACACTTTTGTAATTAAAAAAATTCCTTTATGCATCTTTCTATGCATAGAAATCAAATTTAATGAGAATAAAACTTTTGTAATTAAAAAAACACTTTTATGCGTCTTTCTATGCATAAAAATCAAATTTAATGAGAATAACACTTTTCTAATAAAAAAATTTCCTTTAAGCATCTTTCTGTGCATAAAAATCAAATTTAATGAGAATAACACTTTTGTAATAAAAAAATTCCTTTATGCATCTTTCTATGCATAAAAATTCCTTTATGCATCTTTCTATGCATAAAAATCAAATTTAATGAGAATAAGACTTTTGTAATTAGAAAAATTCCTTTATGAATCTTTCAATGCATAAAAATCAAATTTAATGAGAATAACACTTTTGTAATTAAAAAAATTTCTTTATGCATCTGTCTATGCATAAAAATCAAATTTAATGAGAATATCACTTTTGTAACAAAAAATTCCTTTATGCATCTTTCTATGCATAAAAATCAAATTTAATGAGAATAACACTTTTGTAATAAAAAAAATTTCTTTATGCATCTTTCTATTCATAAAAATCGAATTTAATGAGAATAACACTTTGGTAATAAAAAAATCCTTTATGCATCTTTTTATGCATAAAAATTAAATTTAATGAGAATATCACTTTTGTAATTAAAAAAATTCCTTTATGCATCTTTCTATGCATAAAAATCAAATTTAATAATTAATATCAATGATATCCATGCATATTCATAGGTGAATATGTACATGGAGTAATTAGAATATTTCTTTTAGATGCAAAAATGGTGGGAATTACTCTTTTGGAATAACATAAAAACAAACTTACCTTTCCACAAAGTTCTCGAAAATTTTGCCATAACCTCCTTTGTATGGCTGACCATTTCTCATTTTTATCATTCTTGATTTAACTTAAATTAACCCAAATTAGATTTATAGAACTCTAATCTACACAATTTTCTAAATTCAAGAGAGTAAACAATAAGAAGAGTTTAATTAATCCCTTAGTTAATCTTTCTAGGATTGAGAAAGGTTGGAATGTAAAGAAGAGAAGGGGGTGGCCTTTTTATCAAAGGCATAGCATTTGAATTTACATCAACATCTGCAAGATATAAAAATTAAGAAAACCATAGATTCTTCATTAAACAAGTAAGAAAATTAGCTTACATGGAGCTTGTAAGCTCTCCTTTGGCTTGAGGGGTTGACGGTTCTACTCTTGTTTGGAGCAAGAGTGGCCACCAATTCACTTTTGAGAGGATTAGGCCAAAAATAATTGAATTATTAAAAAATTCAATGTAGATGGCTCAAGACAGGAACAGAGTAACAATGCATAAACACCATTAAGCTTTTACAAAGAGGGAGGCTTCTATTTATAGGAAAAATTGAGCCTCTAACCAAGCAAATTGATTCTAGAATTTTCCAGATTAGTTTGGTCAATTTTTGACCATTTTTGGGTTAGCTCAGCTTACTTTTTGGATCTAGTTTGAGATAGGAGAGAGGAGAGATGAAAATATCTCATTTTATTGATTAAAAATTGGGGATAATGATGAGAAAAAGGCACCTACTTCATGAGGGGAGATCCCCACACTAAGGTGTCAAAAATTCAGTTTCTTAATTCTTTTCTTTGGTCCTTAGTCCACTCTTCATCTTATGTGAGAATTTACTCTCTTTTTTTTGGTGGGGGGGTCTTTTATTCTTCAATTTATCTCCTCCCTACATTTGGATTAATCCTATTGGCCCTCCATAGGCACCTTAATTGGACCATAATCTAAAATTTTCTGAAAATCTAGACCCTTAGGCTACTAAGGTCCTTTATACCTATTTTTAATTAATTCCAATTGCATATTGGAAAGTTTTTTTTGAATTTTTGTGTTCAAGGGAAACCATTTTAGACACTAGGAGTATTTTTATATCCAAAAATATCTCAATTTTGAATTACCGCCCTCCTCTAGACATTTTCTCTCTCTAGGCCAAAACAAGGTAAAATAGGATCTTTCTTTTATTTCAGAGAGGGGAATAATTATAAGATTAGAAGGGGAGGTTCTTACACCTGCACACCTCAAAATCTGAAGAGAGAAATCTTACAACCTACCCCAGTTAAAAAACGCGAGATGTCCTCATCTCGCAAACTAGAGCACAACTCTTCACCTTAAGATCCAACTGATTCTGGGGTTCCTTATAGTCTGGTCAACCTAACAGAATCCTGGGATAAAGATCCCTTATATAGAACTCATCATCATTCATATCTTTAACATAATAATGGTCCATTAGGCCAAAATTTCCATTTGAACATTCCTCCATGGGAATTTCAATTATACAGGTTTTTAATTTGTCATCTCTTAACTTGATCCACTAGGTCAAGTGTTAAGAGTAGCAATCTGTCAGTACAATCCACTTATCTCTTAGTGATTTGCTAAAGTCATTATCGTTATTCAACTTACGAACATCATCACCATAGGGACTCGTCCCATTCATCCTCATTGTGGTTTCGCTCAGCTTATCACTTTTCAATCAAAATTCAGGAATCATCATTTTTTCAATCAGAATCTAATTCAACTCATCAGTTCTCAACCAGAATTTTAAAATCATATCAACCACATTCAAATTCATCATCTCGTTAGCATTTTTGCTTATAATTTCAAGGTCTTAGATTTACTTGTATATACTGCCAGTAAAGAGTTGAAGTTATACCCACGGTATATACGGGTAGTCACGGTCCTTGGAACTTTAAGGTAAATACCATCATGTCTAAGCCTCAAGCAAGTTAGAGATTCCATTACAATTACGGTACTTCCATCTGAAGACCCAATTACTAAATTATGAATTTCAGCCTGAATATCAATTTGTATGACTTTCATCACACATTTTCATTTTTTTACTGTTACTTCATAAAATTTTGACATTTTTGGCTTCTCAGTTGATCCACTTTAGCCAATTTACTATGATACCAGTTGAAAGATCCCTGTCTCCTTCGCGCAATGAATTCAGGGGTGCTAGCAGCGGAAGTAGAACTTCTTGCGTGGGGCAGGGTCCCTCACTCGGGGCCTCACTCGAGATATCCGGACAAGAGACTAATCCCTCGGCTCCTCCAAAACTGAGCCCGGAAAAACTTCCCTCGCCCGGAAAGCACATGCGATTCCTCTAGGAACTTTTTATTCTAATGTAGTCAAGAGCCTTAACTAACTGAATTCATCTAACTGAACCCGTAAGTATCATAGTCAGATCAAGGAAAATACTTGCACTTGGATCATAGAGACCAACGCTTTTTTTCTCATTGAGAGGCACAGCCGTTGATTCTTCTCCATAGAACAATTTTTATCTCGAATTTACTTAATCTATCGTACCATAATAGAATTGAGTCTCATTTTAGGGATCCATCAGTCTAGCCTAGTCCCGTGGGTTAGCCATATTGAGAGAACGTGGTGCTCATGCTAGATTCAAACATGTGGAGGAGAGAGACCCCAAAAATACAAGAAGAGTTCTTGCTTGTTAAGTTGTTTAGATATACAACTTGGCCTTTGCACCATGCCAAATGCCTTCTAGCTTTGCCTTTAAATAGGTGAGCTAGTGGACCATAAGTCCATTCACACACACACACACCCTTCTCCTACTCTTTTACATGACCTTAGTCTTTTAATAAGCCAACCACCCAACCACTGTAGTGACGGGATCCATTTAAGAATTTGGTTAGGTTTTGTCCCGGGTACCAGGGAAAAGAGTTCCCAAGCCCCCTAGCCGGATATTCATGCAAACTTAAAACTAGTCACACCACTTATACACCCAATATGAAATTGTCTTTTTCACAAATTTAGTTGTCTTTAAAAAAATCTTTTAATGAAACTATAGTATCATTGATCATAATCTTCCAAAATATTCAGTTGAATCCTAATTTTTAATTTTTCCTTCATCGGTGTACTTATGGCATTTTTCAAAATATCCAATTGAATTCTAAATTTTAAATTTTCCTTTATGCATCTTTCTATGCATAAAAATCAAATTTAATGAGAATAATACTTTTGTAATAAAAAAATTTCTTTATGCATAAAAATCAAATTTAATGAGAGTAACACTTTTGTAATTAAAAAAATTCCTTTATGCATCTTTCTATGCATAAAAATCAAATTTAATGAGAATATCAATTTTATAATTAAAAATTTTTCTTTATGCATATTTCTATACATAAAAATCAAATTTAATAATTAATATCAATGATATCCATGCATATTCATAGGTGAATATGTACATGGAGTAATTAGAATATTTCTTTTAGATGCAAAAATGGTGGGAATTACTCTTTTGGAATAGCATAAAAACAAACTTACCTTTCCACAAAATTCTCAAAAATTTTGCCATAACCTCCTTTGTATGGCTGACCATTTCTCATTTTTATCATTCTTTATTTAACTTAAATTAACCCAAATTAGATTTATATAACTCTAATCTACACAATTTTCTAAATTCAAGAGAGTAAACAATAAGAAGAGTTTAATTAATCCCTTACTTAATCTATCTAGGATTGAGAAAGGTTGGAATGTAAAGAAGAGAAGGGGGTGGCCTTTTTATCAAAGGCATAGCATTTAAATTTAATTCAACATTTACAAAACATAAAAATTAAGAAAACCATAGATTCTTCATTAAACAAGTAAGAAAATTAGCTTACATGGAGCTTGTAAGCTCTCCTTTGGCTTGAGGGATTGAGGGTTCTACTCTTGTTTGAAGCAAGAGTGGCCACCAATTCACTTTGGAGAGGATTAGGCTAAAAACAATTGAATTATTAAAAAATTCAATGTAGATGGCTCTCAGGACAAGAACAGGGTAACAGTGCATAAACACCATTAAGCTTTTACAAAGGGGGAGGCTTCTATTTATAGGAAAAAGTGAGCCTCTAACCAAGCAAATTGATTCTAGAATTTTCCAGTTCAGTTTGGTCACTTTTTGGGTCTGTTCAGCTTACTTTTTGGATCTAGTTTTGAAAGATGAAAATATCTCATTTTATTGATTAAAAATTAGGGGTAATGATGAGAAAAAGGTGCCTACTTCATGAGGAAGGAGATCTCCACACCGAGGTGTCAAATATTCAGTATTTTAATTCTTTTCTTTGGTCCTTAGTCCACTCTTCATCTTATGTGAGCATTTACTCATTTTTTTTTGGGGGGGTTCTTTTATTCTTCAATTTATCTCCTCCCTACATTTGGAATAATCTTATTGGTCCATAGGAACCTTAATTGGACCATAATCTAAATTTTTTTGAAAATCTAGACCCTTAGGCTAAGGTCCTTTATACCTATTTTTAATTAATTCCAATTGCATTGAAAAGTTTCTTTTGAATTTCTGTTTCAAGGGAAATCATTTTAGACACTAGGAGGATTTTTATATCTAAAAATATCTCAATTTTGAATTACCTCCCTCTAGACATTTTCTCTCTCCAAGCCAAAACAGGGTAAAACAAGATCTTTCTTTTTTTTCAGAGAGGGGAATAATTATAAGATCAGAAGGGGAGGTTCTTACACCTACACACCTCAAAAGCTAGAGGGAGGAATCTTACATCCTACCCCACTTAAAAAACGCGAGATGTCCTCATCTTGCAAACTAGAGGATAACTCTTTCCCTTAAGATCCAACTGATCCTGGGGTTCCTTATAGTCTGGTCAACCTAACATAATCCTGGGATAAACATCCCTTATATAGAACTCATCATCACATAACAATTCATTCAGATCATATCATTCATATCTTTAACACAACGATGGTCCATTAGACCAAAATTTCCATTTGAACATTCCTCCATGGGAGTTTCAATTATACAGGTTTTTAATTTGTTATCTCTTAACTTGATCCAATGGGTCAAGTGTTGACAGTAGCAATCTGTCGGTACAATCAACTAATCTCATAGTGATTTGCTGAAGTCATTATCATCATTCCAGTTATGAACATCATCACAGGGACTCGTCCCATTCATCCTCATTGTGGTTTTGCTCAGCTTATCGCTTTTTAACCAAAATTCAGGAATCATCATTTTTTCAATCAGAATCCAATTTAACTCATCAATTCTCAACCAAAATTTTAAAATCCAATTCAACTCATCAGTTCTCAACCAAAATTTTTAAATCATATCAACCACATTTGAATTCATCCTCTGGATAGCATTTTTGCTTATAATTTCAAGGTCTTATATTTACTCGTATATACTACCAATAAAGAGCTGCATTTATACCCTCGGTTTATACGGGTAGTCATGGTCCTTGGAATTTTAAGGTAAATACCATCATGTCTAGGCCTCAAGAAGCAAGTCAAGGATTTCATACAATTGCGGTACTTCCATTTGAAGGCTCAATTTTACTAAATTATGTATTTCAGTCTGAATATCAATTTGTATGAATTTCATCACACATTTCTAAATTTTTACTGTTACTTCATAAATTTTTGACATTTTTGGCTTCTCGGTTGATCCACTTTAACCAACTTGCTCTGATACCAGCTGAAAGATCCCTGTCCCCTCCGTGCAATAAATTTAGGGGTGCTAGCAGTGGAAGTAGCACTTCTTACGCGAGACAGGGTCCCTCACTCACGGCCTCACCCACAAATATCCAGACAAGAGACTAATCCCTTGGTTCTTCCAAAATCAAACCCGAAAAAACTTCCCTTGCTCGGAAAGCACGGGCGATTCCTCCAGGATAGTCAAGAGCCTTAACTAACTAAACTGATCTAACCGAACCCGTAAGTATCATAGTCAGATCAAGGAAAAGACTTGCACTTGGATCATAGAGACCAACCCTTTTTTCCTCATTAAGAGGCACAACCGTTGATTCTTTTCCATAGAATAATTTTATCTCTAATTGACTTCATCTATCGTACCATAATAGAATTGAGTCTCATTTTAGGGATCCATCAGTCTAGCCTAACCCAATATAGTCCCGTGGTTTAGCCATGTTGAGAGAACGTGGTACTCATGCTAGATTCAAATATGTGGAGGAGAGAGACCCCAAAAATACAAGAAGAGATCTTGATTATTAAGTTGTTTAGACATACAACTTGGCCTTTGTTGCACCATGCCAAATGCCTTCTAGCTTTGCCTTTAAATAGGTGAGCTAGTGGACCATAAGTCCATTCACACACACACCCTTCTCCTACCCTTTTACATGACCTTAGTCTTTTAATACCTCCCCTCAATAGCAACTATGAAAGAATTGGAATAGGTGATATTGGACATAGGTTGCCTTTATAACATTATGCGTATAAGGTTAGGAATATCGGTGTTGTTACATTGAGATTTAAAACAAGTGCTCATTGGAGTTAGAGGCTGATACAAGGTTAGCCTCTGACTCTTTGTTAGGACATTTAGAAGTGATATGTTCCGTTTGTTTACAATTATTACATTTTATCTTGTTGGGATATTTGATCCAACAATTATTTGCCAAATGACATTTACTCATTTTTGGGGGGGGGGGGAAGGGGTTTCTTTTATTCTTAAATTTATCTCCTTCCTACATTTGGATTAATCTTATTGGTCCATAGGAACCTTAATTGGACCATAATCCAAAAATTTCTAAAAATCTAGACCCTTAGGCTAAGGTCCTTTATACCTATTTTTAATTAATTCCAATTGCACATTGGAAAGTTCTTTTTGAATTTTTGTTTCAAGGGAAACCATTTTAGACACTAGAAGGATTTTTATATCAAAAAATATCTCAATTTTGAATTACCCCTTTAGACATTTTCTCTCTCCAGGCCAAAACAGGGTAAAACAGGATCTTTCTTTTATTTCAGAGAGGGGAATAATTATAAGATCAGAAGGGGAGGTTCTTACACCTGCACACCTCTAAAGCTGGAGGGAGGAATCATACAGACATGAAGTAATCTTGAAACACATCGTCTCCAGACAAGGAATATCCACGGATGATAGAAAAATGCGGCTCATCCTTGAGCTGCACCCACCCACCAACTTCAAGGGAGTCCAATGTTTCATGGGACATGTGGGCTACTATCGGTGATTCATTTTTATGTATGTTGATATAACTCGACCTCTTTATGGACTCTTTATCATTTTCAAGTGAATGGAGGAATGCCAACAGGCTTATACAACCCTTAAGAAAGCCTTGGCTAGTTCTCCTATTCTTAGGTCCCCCAACTGGGACATTATCTTTCATGTCCACATCGATGCCTCTGCTTTTGCTTTTGGATGCATGCTAGCCCAATCAGATGAATACAAGATGGATTTTCTCATCAGCTTTGCCAGCCCGCCAACTCAGCTTTGCCAGCCCGCCAACTCAACTTTGCCAGCCCGCCAACTCATCAGCTTTGCCAGCCCGCCAACTCAACGAGGGGCTGAGAGAAATTATACTACAACTGAAAGAGAAAGATTAGCCATGGTCTACACCATTAAGAAGTTTCACCATTATCATTTGGTGACAAAATTGATATTCTTTGTGGACCATCAAGCTCTTCTATACCTAGTCATCAACAACCCCTGTATATAGGAAGGATCACCAGGCGGCTTCTTATCTTTCTTGAGTTTGACTTCATAGTTACAGTCAGGAAAGTCTCTCATCTTGTTTTGGCTTACCACATGTCAAGGATCCCCAATGGGCAAGTTGCCACAATGGGAGTTAAAGACGATTTACTAGACATCGTCGCCCTATTCCAACTATGTTTAATTCTTGAGTGGAGCAAGGAGGTTGCACACTTTCTAGCCAATGGCTTGCCAGTGGACCCCCTCCTAAATAAGGACCATGCCCATCACCTAATTAAACAGGCAGCTCCCTACCAACTCATTGCAAGTCAACTCTATAGGCAGGGGAAAGACAAAAGTGTTAGACGTTGTGTCCGAGAAGACAAATATATCTTCCTTTTAGAACAAGCTCACTCTGCCTGTGGTGGGGGTACTTTGCAGCAGATATCACTATCTTCAAGGTCCTTATAGTCAGGTTATGGTGGCCCACTTTAATGATGAATGTAACAGCATATGTGAAGCGGTGCGATGAATGCCAAACGTGCGGCAATTCCCCACTTTAAGGATAGCATTCTCCTAAACCCTGTAGTGTCCTTGTAACCATTTGAGAAATGGAGAATTGATTTCATTGGACCCATCAATCCAACAGCTAGATACACTCAAGCCAGATATATAATCATTGCCACACACGAACTATTTCACTAAGTGGGTTGAAGCTCGGGCTACTCGTAAAGCTGATGCACAATCGACTACAAAATTCCTTTATGAATCAGTCATTACACGCTTTAGTTGCCCTCTAGATCTTGTGAGGTGACGATGGAATGCATTTCATTAATGAGGTAATCCAATTCCTCTTACAAGAGTTCCTGGTCACTCCTCCCCCTATTATCCACAAGCAAACGGCCAGGCTGAAATCACTAACAAAGTTTTATGTGCCATTCTGACCAAAATTGTGGAGGCCAGCCACAACGATTGGGAACAAAAATTTTCGGTAGCCCTCTGGGCCTATAGAACTACCAATGTCACCCCCTTCAATTTAACTTATAGTACTAAAGAGGCCAATGGAGTTCTTGGTCCCTAGCTTACGCATCACGATACAAGAGAAGCTCATAGGGAACGTCTTAGGCTATCACCTTTTTTAGCTTGAAAAGCTCAACAAAACACGTCTTCTAGATGTATATAGCATGATTGTCAAAAAGCTAAGGCAGCGTAAACAATGTTTTGACGACCAACTATAAGACAAACAAATGAAAGAGTGTGACATGGTCCTCCTATTTAGCACGAAAACTCATACGAAAAAACTCAAACTCATAGGATTATTCCTAGTCACTGAGATAACCCCACAAGGCACTGTGTGCATAGAGACACTTGACGGTATCGAAATGGTGGGCTATTTCAATGGTAGAGCAAGCTAAAATGCTACTATGGCCCACTTATGGAAGCCACCCTAAGGGCTATTCACGATAAGAAACAATAAAAATAGGACCATGAAGATATGAAACAAGCCACCCAACAAGAGGAAAAAGTGAGGCAAGCTAAGCTTAAACAAAAATATATAGCGATAACATGGCCCAGGTGGTAGACCTCAAAGAGGAAGAATGGGAGGTGAAGCCTACTCAGTTATGGTTAGGAATGACCACCCCGACGAGCTTCGTCCAAAAATTAGATCTCATAGATATAGGGGCTAGTTACAATTTGATGCCTCACAAAACCTGGTGTTCCCTTGGGGAACCTTCACTGAAAGATACCCCTGCCACAATTACAACATTGGCATCTCAAGAAGTTCACTTCTTAGGCATAGTCACACTTTTTTTCACATTGGAAATAATCCATTGGAAGGTAAGTTCTATGTGATGATTGCAAGAACAATGCACAAAGAAATACTCCTTGCAAGGGGTTTCATGGGAGACAAAAGGTGCAACATCGATTGGGATGCAAGGATGGAAACCTTACAGCTAGCCTCGGGCCAAAGCCTCAGGCCAAGTTACTGTCCTCATGATGGATGAAGATCTTGTACCCTGGCTGCTCCCCCATGCTAGGAAGTTACCCCTCCACTCCCCCATCACCATTTTGTCCTCACATTCCCACAAATCCATCCCACTCAAAAAGAGGCCGCTCACCCCCTTCCAAACACACCATTTCCTCTCACACCCTCCCCACCCCCACACTCGACAACAGCCCCCACACCCACATCTCAAAAACCAGAGAAGCTACTAATCCACCACAAAAAACTAACCGCACTAACAACCTCTAACAAACAGCACATAGGGCACGCCTTCTCAAACTAGGGTGCCTAAGAAGCTCCTAATCGTACAAGGCTATTATGAGGGCATGCCCACTTTGTGGATCCCCTGATGATCCACCTCTCATCCTCATACCCAGCACCCTGAGCTCCTTGTCATCCTTGTAGTGGCAAACAATTTGCCAAACACAAGCCCACCAACAGGATAAACGCCAGCCCAAAAACTCTCCACGGCCCACTTATCCTCAACAATCACATGCTGATCCGTGCCCAAAACCAACCTCCAGGAGGTGGATCCCTAAACCTACTATGATCCCAACAGTTCTATGAAAGAAATATTCATATTTAGATCCCCAAATCACCCCAACCCAACTCCCACCTCATGTCACAAACCGACCTTTCAATGGAAACCCAAGGTGGCCCCTTCCACAATGATTGCCAAGGAAAAAGGGAAGCAAAATCTTCACAATGACACTCTAGCCCCCATTTTGCTGAGCTCATGTCACAAACCGACCTTTCAAAGGAAAAAGGGAAGCAAAATCACCCCAACCCCAACTCCCACCTCATGTCACAAACTGACCTTTCAATGGAAACCCAAGGTGGCCCCTTCACAATGATTGCCAAGGAAAAAGGGAAGCAAAATCTTCACAATGACACTCTAGCCCCCATTTTGCCGCAGACGATAGCCCTTATACCAATGATATACCTCGACATCGGCAACTCCTCCACCCATTATTTTCAAGCTGCCTCAGATTATTCCGAAGCCACTATCAACCTCTCCACTTTCAAGTACTCCCTTGTCATCATCAGCCTCTACACCCCCCAGGGATCAAACGTCCCAATGTCGCCACCTAATTGGACCAAATCCTCACTTTGGTGAACTAGGCATGCAATCAGTACAAAACTCGTGATGGGGTGCTGGCAGCATAGCCCAAGGATACAAAACCTCACTCAGGGTGCCCCCAAAAAAAAAGTGCCACGGCCGTACCATTCACATCCCCAATTTCCACGCCCGCACCAATTAGAACTTCAAATTTGCCATGGTCGTTCTGAATGTGCCACCATGGCCACACCACCATTCACTTAAACTTTCATGGCCGTTTCGGCTTGCCATGGTCGTACCAACCCACAAATGAAGTGCCACGGTCGTTCCATCATCAAACCAAGCTGCCATGGTCGTTCCAAAAGTGCCACGGCCACACCAACTCTTTCTCAACTCACCCCGGCCATACCATTCTCCCAAATGAAGTGTCATGCCTGTTCCATCCTCCACAAAACTTGGTATGCCCATTCCAACAAAACTGCAATGCCCATACCAAAATACACACCCAACTACCATGCTTGTTTGATTCCAAGGGCCATGCCCATACCAAATACACACCCAACTACCATGCTTGTTTGATTCCAAGGGCCATGCCCATTAGTTGGAGGTGCCATGCCCGTACCATTCAGGTTGCCACGGCCGTGCCCTTTTGTAAAAGTATATATATGGGCCCCACCCCCTCATTTCCACACTTTCAACTTTCAGTGTAGTCAAACTCTTGCAAATGTTTCTCCCAAGCCTTCCCATGCAAAACCCTCTATCACTGGCTGACACCTTGGACTCCTCCATGGAGGTCTAGCACGGCCCAACCCTCAAGAGTAAGCACCCAATGGGGGGACGGTTTGAGGAATTTACCTGCCACCCCACACAACTTTCACATCTGGGGGAGCCTCTCATGAAACAGGTCAGCAACAACAGCCACACTACTGTACATTCACTCATGAAGAAAAACCATAAAGTCAAGCACAAGCTTCTTTATTTCATAGGGCCATGTTACAAGGCAGCAAACCCTGTAATCGTGACACGACTCGAGCAGTTGGGGCTAGGAGGTCTGCCAACTTTAGAGACATGGAGGCCGGATCTCTATAATTACATGTATTTCACAGAAACATATGATGCCAACTTGCACACAGGTGAAGTGTCGACAATGAGGAGCAGCCCCAAAGAGTACAAATGAGCGTGGACAGGTGAAGTGTCGACAATGAGGAGCAGCCCCAAAGAGTACAAATGAGCGCGGACTTATGCTTCCCCTCGTGGATCAACCTTATGTGCGGCTAACAAATTCCCCCAAGTTGACCAAGGGAACCTACAAGGCTGCAACCAACAAAGATGGAGTCGAGTGGGGAAATATCACACAAGAAGAGTTGGACATGCCAGCAAGGGCCTACAATTTCTTTTGACCACCTGCTCGACAAATAGGTTCAGCATATGCAGCATGTCCACTTTGGCTAGGATTCACCAAGGGAAGCCAATAAATTGGGCCGAATATCCGCACAAGGAGCTCCATGCCATTTTCTCCAATCCTCAAGGGAATATCCATCCTCAAGGGAATATCCATGCTCCTCATAAAAGTTCTTTACCATGCTGTCGGGTGGGAGAAGCTTCCCCAAGCCATCCAGCTCAGTGGCCTAGATGCAATACCCATGTTCATGCCAGCGCCATCAACCAGAACCTAAGGGCAAGGAGCCAGTTCCTCGCCGCCCAGTCAAGGCCTTACACAAGAGGAGCTAGAAGCTGAGGAAGCCCGACGTAAGGTTGCTAAGGAGGAGAGGAAGAAGAAGAAGTAGAACTTCTTCAATCAGAATCTTTATGAAACCCTGCCCCCGGACATCTTCACAGATTTCCCCCCTCACTTCACAGAAGCATGCTCCTCCTCCCACCCTCACTCTTCTCATGTCAACACACTGGAAACCCTCCGATGGGCGAGGCAAAACTTTCAGCCCAGCCAGGCATATGTTGAGAGTGTGCATGCGGCCCATGGCACACTACCAAATTTTGCACTAGGGTTCTCTCATATGGCCCGAGAGCTGATTACCCAGATGACAGATTGTATATAGAGGTGGCTGCTATATCCCAAAGATAGATGTTACTGGGCCAAACTCAATCAAGCCCTCTCTACTATCACACAAAACTCTAGCAAGAGATCTAGCAAGCTCACATAGCTGCATAGAGGGCACACCAAGATCTAACTTTAGCCCAAAGCATTGCCAGAGACTCCTAGAATTGAGCTACTACTACAGAGGAAGAGCTTACAAATACCCACACCGATTTCCAACGATACAAGCAGGTCTTAGAGGACACACTCCGTGAGATGGAGACCACATTGAATGCAACAGAGCCACGAACAACAACACCATCGACTCCTTCCTCTAGCACCACAGAATGAAAAGTTGATGCTCTCATTGGATACGCCCTCCCCCCATAGAACCCCTTCCAACTCCTTGATCTCCACTACCGGAGTGTCTGGATTAACCTCCTCCACCACAATGTTTTTCTGGATGAGCCCTTCTCCCGCCAAACCTTCTAATATTTCTTTGTGATGATCTTTACTCCTACTCTGCCATCAAGGATCACAAGATTTTGATAACTATTAAAGAACCATTGGTGGCAGTGTTACATTCGTGTCATCATAATACTTTCCCATTTGGTTTGACCAAAATTTAAACTAATTCTAGAAGATCCTCCCTTCGTTTAAACAATTCCAAATCTTCCTTAATAGGAAAGAGTAATTCTTCCTTGACTGGCTTGCATTCAGAGGGAACTAAACCAAGCTGCAGATGCATTAGCAAAAGGGGGGTTAGGCAAAGATTTGGATGTATATGCCTGTTATCCTAGCTATGTTGGAAGGGAGAGTTTACAAGAAATTGAAGATTTTTTGCACACAAGTCTGGTGTTTTCAGGCTTATCCAAAAAACAGAGATATGGTTTCATAAGGAAGGCACTACATTATGATGTTGTGAATGATCAACTTTACATGAAGAGCAAGGATTTGAATCTGAGAAGAATTTCAACCATGGAGGAGATCTTTGCCATTATGGCCTCTTGCCATAAAGGGGTCTGTGGAGGGCATTTTTCCTTGAAACTAATGCCTCCCTTGAGAGTGTGCCCCATGCCCCTATTATATAGGAGGGCCCTTAAGTGACTCTTGACTCTCCATTTCCCATGTGTGACCCTTGGATGCCTGACCCTAACCTCAACCCTTAAGGTTAGTCCTAACCCATGCTCCACTAGAGCTTGTTCCCATGCTCCCATGCTCACAAGCCTAATGTGAGTTAGCCTCCTAGTATATGCACATATAATGTGCACATAACATACTTCCCCTCTCTCAAAACATTGCACTCTTGAAATGAAAAGAAAGACATCTACGCTGAACATTCTCAACAACGACTCCCAAGTCGAATCCTCTATTTCCCTATCTTTTCATCTAATTTTAACCTCAAGGATTAGTCAACTACAAAGTTTCCTTTCCCTGAATTCAAGTACCTTTGTGGAACATAGGATAAATCCTTGACTTCAACGAGTTCTTGAGGAGTAACTGTGTTATCCTCACCTCCCAGTTTCTCTTTCAATCTACTGACATGAAAGACTGGATGAACTCTAACATTTGGAGACAGTTTTTACGCAACCACAATATCTAGGAGATAAATTCAAGCATTTTCCTATTGACAAAGTCTGAGAGTCTTTAAGAACTTTTAAATAAACCAACGCTCATGGTTCAAAAGACCAAGGTGAGCATCCTCTATCAATACAAAATCGTGCCCTATCTTTAGCACTCCTGATCGAAGCTCGAGGTTCGGTGAGCATTTCCTACATATAACGCAAGAAATCCCTCGATGCATCAAGCTCAATGTTCTTAAGATCGACATCAATAGGTGCCCTGGGTTGATACCCATACATAAGCATGAACAAACTAAAACCAATAACCGTATGTTTAGAACTGTTATAGGCAAGTTCTATCATTGGAAGATACTTTTTCCAATTTGCTAATTTTCCAGAGACATATGCACAAAGCATATCCTCTACAATCTGATTCACACGCCCTGTTTGTCCATCAGACTGCGGATGATCAAAGGAACTCATACTCAAAGTAGTTTCCTTGTTGTAAACCATTCAGAATAAAGTAGAAATACATGGCATTATAATGGCAGGAACCATGGATCCATCGACTGCCCAATGTACCCACATCTGCACATGGAATTATTGGCATACCCATATCAACATAGGGAGTCATCAACGTCTTGCGAGCGATAAGCCTTATATGTACATCCGTAAACCATCAGGTGGACTGTATAAATCACCTAAAGGATGGAAATAAAGAAAGAAATGCCAACAAAGGAAGAATCCAAAATTCCTTAATTTGAACACAACAAGATAAACTTGTTGAACTCTAAAGAAAGAGATTTCAACAAGTGAATATGCCGACGAGATTACACTCATCAAAACATGCAGGCTATAAATAATTTTTTTTTTAAATCTAAAGAATGAGATTGTCTTTGAATGTTGGGGTTAACATGCCAAAAGTAATGTTAGCAAGGCAATAATCTTGAGTCCAAATTATCCCATAAGATAATATATGTGAGGGATCACTAGCGTCCCATACCACCATAATACCACCCATACATAACTTACCAATTTAGAACTCCCTAGTATGCCGTCTAGGAAACATGAATAAAATCCTGTATAAAAGGAATAAGATGGCCTTATCCTAAACTTTCACATACTAAAACCTGTCTCTATATACCTGAGACCACATCAAGTAACTCTTTCCAAGTACATCATTAGAAAAGAATTTGAATTATTGGTGCCTTTCTAATGATAACTACCCAATAAACACAATAAAATAACTCCACCTAGATACATAAGCAACTAGGTATGCAAGTTGGAATATGTACAAGAGTACGAGGAATATACTCCAAAATTATGTGCAAAAAATGAAGGCAAATGCTACCTTCAAAGCACATAAAAATTATCCAAAAGTTTAAAAGATCCTTATAAACCCATGGATAAAAGCATAAAAGCTCCTCAAATCCATCAAAACCATAGTTAATCATAAAAATCAATGCATGCCATCTAATGGTCATTAATCATGCCAAAACAAGCATTAAAATTGGTAGCCAACTCATCAATCCCCGGAGTATATAAACATGGTGTTATTCAAACAAAACTCCAAGTAAAAAAGTGAAACACATGTGTGTAGCACTCATTAAAAACCCCTAGACAGTGATTTAGGTAGAACCTAATGAGTCCAAATAAAACTTGGAAAACATCCAATAAAATCCACCAAAACAAACAGATCACCTAACCCATGATAGAATTTATCTTAGGCTTAAGAAATTAAGCGTAGACCACACATAAACAAGTGAAAAATAAATTATCATGGACAAGTGTCAAAGGCAAGACACACTTTGAACACAGATTCTAGCCATCATTGAAGAAAGTATGGAACATGTCCAAAAAGAATGGCTAAACAATGGTAAAAAAATCATGAAAACATCGTTTAGAATTAATCCAAACAGAAATAACTACTAATACGAGGTACAATCGTTATTAATAATATGCCAATAAGCCACATCTATCTAATGATGTCAGCACGTGAAAACGTACTTCAACACTAAATAACCCTCAAAAATATTAAATTCTTGAGAAAAAAGAATTATCATGATTTTTTTCATTTTTCTCTAATTTTCTAGGGCCTCAAAATATGATAATTTTGAATTCAATCAAACCTATCTTATGGCATTCCAATCTATCTTATGGCATTCCAACCTATATTTTTGAATTCAATCAAACCTATCTTATGGCATTCCAACCTATATTTTTTCAAAAAAAAATTTAGCAATTAGATTTGCCAAAATACCATTAATATTTTAAAAATACCAATTTTTAGGATTTCTAAAAATAATTTCTAGAATATTTCTAAATTCTCTTGAGAATCCCATCATTCACGAAATTTCCAATTCCGCCCGACAATTCTCAAATCCAATGAAAATTTATAATTTTAATGGATTTTCTAAAAATTTGGGTAAAAATTAGATTTTTAAAGGAATTTAAATGGTCAACGGGTGCTGGAATGGACACCCCACATGCGTATCACCAGCCCCACATTTTCTAAAAATTTAAAATAACCTTTGTCTAATTTTTTATTAATTTTCAAGAAGTTTTTAAAATTTTTAATTTACCCCGAATGTATTAGAATATGAACGGTCCAAAAATTTTGGAATCCCAATGGTCTTCCCGAAATACGGAAAGCCAACAGCTTCGAAAAAATGAAAAGATTAAAAAAATTTTAGAATGTGAAAGGTCAAAAGTTTACGGAATCCGAAAGGTCAAAAGATCCCCCGAATTTGGAAGGTCAATAAGTTTCCCGGGAGTGCAGAAAGCCAAAAGGCTCTGTAAGATTCCTCCCAGCCCCTAAAGATATCCAATTTCTTTCCCTATAATCAATCCCCTTTTCAGAATAATAAAAGATCTTATTTCTACTTGTTTTGGCCTAGAGAGAGAAAATATTCTAGAGAGAGATAATTCAGTTTTAAGATATCTTTGGATGGAAAAATATCCCTTCTTATTAAAATAAATTCCCCCGAAATAGAAGTTCAAAAAGAAATTCCTAAGGTGCATTAGAAATAAATTATAATGTGCACAAAAGACAGCCTAAGGGCCCCTGTTTTCAAAAAATATTGGATTAAGGTCCAAACAAAGGTTTGACAGACCAATGAGATTAATCCAAATGTAGGGAGGAGAAAAATTGAAGAATAATAGAAAACCCCCCCAAAAATGAGTAAATACTCACATAAGATGAAGAGTGGACTAAGGACCAAAGAAAAGAATTAAAAAGCTGAATTTTGACATCTCAGTGTGGGGATCTCCCCTCATGAAGTAGGTGCTTTTTTCTCATCATTACCCCCAATTTTTAATGAATAAAATAAGATATTTTCATCTCTCCTCTCTCCTGTTTCAAATCTAGATCCAAAAAGTAAGCTGAACTGACCCAAAAATGGTCAAAAATTGACCAAACTGATCTGGAAAATTCTAGAATCAGTTTGCTTGGTTAGAGGCTCACTTTTTCCTATAAATGGAAGCCTCCCCCTTTTGTAAAAGCTTAATGATGTTTATGCACTATTACTCTACTTCTGTCCTGAGCCATCTACATTGAATTTTTTAATAATTCAATTGTTTTTTGGCATAATCCTCTCCAAAATGAATTGGTGGTGGCCACTATTGCTTCAAACAAGAGTAGAACCCTAAATCCCTCAAGCCAAAGGAGAGCTTACAAGCTCTCTATAAGCTATTTTTCTTACTTTGTTTATAAATTTTAATTAAAAATCTACGATTTTCTTGATTTTTATGTTTTGCAAATGATTGAATTAAATTCAACTGGTATGCCTTTGATGAAAAGGCCACCCCCTTCTCTTCTTTACATTCCAACCTTTCTTAATCCTAGAAAAATTAACTAAGTGATTAATTAAACTCTTCTTTTTGTTTACTCTCTTGAATTTAAAAAATTGTGTAGACTAGAGTTCTATAATTCTAAATTGGGCTAATTAAGTTAAGTGAAGAAAGACAAAAATGAGAAATGGTCAGCCATACAAAGGAGGTTATGGCAAAATTTTCAAGAATTTTGTGAAAAAGAAAGTTTGTTTTTATGTTATTCCAAAAGAGTAATTCCCACCATTTTTGCATCTAAAAGAAATATTCTAATTACTCCATGTACATATTCACCTATGAATATACATGGATATCACTCATATTAATTATTAAATTTGATTTCTATGCATAGAAAGATGCATAAAGGAAAATTTTTATTACAAAAGTGTTATTCTTATTAAACTTGATTTCTATGCATAGAAAGATGCATAAAGGACTTTTTTTTAATAAAAGTGTTATTCTTATTAAAATTGATTTCTATGCATAGAAAGATACATAATGGAATTTTTTTAATTATAAAAGTGTTATTCTTATTAAATTAAATTTCTATGCATAGAAAGATGCATAAAGGAATTTTTTTATTATAAAAGTGTTATTCTTATTAAATTTGATTTTTATTCATAAATAAATGCATAAAGAAATTCTTTTTATTTTAAAAGTGTTATTCCTATTAAATTTGATTTTATGCATAAATAGATGCATAAAAGGATTTTTTAAATAAAAGTGTTATTCCCATTGAAGTTGATTTTATGCATAAATACATGCATAAAGAATTTTTATATCAAAATTAGAATTCTCTTAAAATCTATGTTTAAATTCTATGAGTATTTGATAAATGAATAATTAAATACTCTAAGAGAGAAAATTCTATCGTTTTATATTCACATGGATTGTAAAAAAGAAAATTCAAGAAATCTATCGAGATCAAAATATTCAGATAAATGATTAATTTATTCCTCATTGGAGTTCGTAACTAATTTAGAAATCAGTTAAGTGAATATTCAAAGAAAGAAATTCAGTAAAATAGTAACTGAATTACCAAACCTTTTCGAGAAAGATAGTTGAGGAGAAATCTTATCCGACTCGAACCTTGAATCAGACTATGACCAAGACCAAAATCTTTCGTCATCAGTTTCAAGGAAAGAAAGTGTGAGGAGTTTAGAAAAATACACTCAAAACTCCTGCTAAATCTGAAACTAAGTTTGCGGCCCTTCGAATTGATCTATGGATCAAGGTTATATACTCAAGGAATTCTAGTATGAAATTCTGAATTCTGATCAAGAAGTTTTGGGGATACTGATTCAAGAAATACTCCTTGTATTCAAAAGAAAATCAAACTGAAAACTTGCTTAGAAACCCTGTTTTCTTAAAGGACTGTCTTACGCCAGAATGCTGGTGGAGGGAGCATTTGGTATATGTTTTTCTAAGGGAAGTTTGGTTGTAACAGCTAGTGGGGAGTGTTCAAAGGGGACAGCTCATGTGACAAAGCCTGCCCAGGTCTTGTTGACCAGCCTCGGTATGGTTGAAAAATGGTGCGCTTTCAGTATGATGGGCGAGGGCCAACGAAGCGGTCCCTAAGTGAAGTGCCAGGACACCTAAGGAGGATCCTAGGAGTTCTGACTAGGAGATGCACGGGCTCACGGTGCCTATGACACCCATGCATATGTCATGGAAGATATGTATGATGGACGAAATGATTATTGTAATCTGTTCATTAGGAATTTTTTAGACCCAAAAAGGGCCTCCTAAGGATTCCTAATTTTAAGGGATTAGAGCTTAAAAAGTTGGGAGACAAAGGCTATGATGACTCCTATTTTTGGCCTTGCCACATCAGCCATACCCCCTAGTTTCACTTTTTAAAGGAAATATTCTCATACTCTCTTATTTTTTGACTTTTCTCATACTTTCTCTCTTACTTTTTGAATTTTTTATCTTCACTCTCTACAAATTGAATCTTTCTTGTCAGTTTGAAATCTCCTTTCTCATTAACTCCCACCATATCTCCCTTCCATATCAGCAAAACATTCTCGTATTTAGGTGGGTCCCAAAAAGTGAAAATTTTAATTTTTTTTATTTTTTTAACATTTTGAGGTGGCAAAAAAACCACCCAACCAATATGTATGAATTTTTTATCTTCACTCTCTACAAATTGAATCTTTCTTGTCAGTTTGAAATCTCCTTTCTCATTAACTCCCACCATATCTCCCTTCCACATTAGCAAAACATTCTCGTATTTAGGTGGGCCCCAAGAAGTGAATTTTTTTTATTTTTTATTTTATTCTTTAATTTTGAGGTGGAAAAAACACCACCCAACCAATATGTATGATGAAAATAATTTTTTCCCTCCAAAAAGCTTGTAATTCAAGGGTCACGTCAGAAGCCTGTCAGGAGCCAGTACATCCATAACTAATTGTCACGTCCCCACAACCCCATGAACATAACTAACTGTCAGGAACCACTACATCCATGAGATCCCAAAATTGTGGGGACCCCAAAAATTAATATTTTTTAAATTTTCTCATAAATATAATTTATTGATGAGAAACTCCATGTTAGTATATTTGTATATCAAAAATATCATTTTCTACTTAGAAAAACGGATTTGTGTTAAACTTCCAATAGCAAAGTTTTAACAGTCTCTCTCACTCACTCTCACTCTCACTCTCTCTCTCTCCCTCCCTCCCTCTCAGGATCTCTCTGTTTTAGCTTCTTCCTCTGTTTAGCTATGGAGCCTTTCCAAGCTGTGTGTGTAGCCCCTTGTGAAGCTAGAAAATGGAAGGTTGATTTACACATTCGTATTCTTGAAGAGTATGGCAGCTCTAAAAAATCCATCCTACTGATACACAATCTATCCAAGCTCGTAGGATAGATAAGGAGAAAAATGTAGATCTTTGGGTTGATGGGCATCTCTATCCAATTGACCCTGCATTAAGAGCAAACCCTGGACTGGGGAAGCTCTGCCAAAACAGTGTGAATTTAGGCTCTGCAGAGCGACGCTGCAGACTCAAAATTCGCAACTGTTCTAGCACTGCTCCCCCAACCACTCAGGATCATTTCTGACGCATTTATAATAAAGTTGAGTACATTAATTATAAAAAACAGTAATTTATAAGATAAAAATACCTTTAATCATGTGTAAAAATACATTATTTGTTATCCAATGCATCAGAATTGATCCTGGAGGGCTGGGGAAGCTATGCCAGAACAATGCGAATTTGGGCTCTACAGTAGCGGTGCAGGCTCAAAATTTACAATGTTCTGGCACTGCTTCCCTAGCCACTTAGAATCATTTCTGATGCATTTATAATGAAGTTGAAAGCTCTGTAGGACAAGACTACCTAACACCATTAACTTGGTCCGATTCATTGATTAGAGTCGAGATGTCCAGAAAGATGCTTGACGACATGGAGCAGCAGATGCAGTCAATCTGCAAGGATATAAAAGCTGCCCAAGATAGACAGAAGTAGTATGCAGATAAGAAGAGGTTAGGAAAAAAATTCGAAGAAGCAGATATGGTCTTCATTCGAGTATGCCCCAAAAGAAGTTCTTTATCTCTTGGGAAGTACAAGAAGTTATCCCCCAGATACTGTGGGCCATATCTGATTACAAAGAAAGTAGGTGACTTAGCCTATGAACTTCTTCTGCCTCCTCATCTCAAAGTACATAATGTATTTCATGTCAGCCTACTTAAGAAGTATGTACTGAGCTCGAATCATGTGCTTAATGATGAACTCTTAACTTCTTCAACCTAAGGGTAGATGGAACTCCAACCTAAAGAAATCCTTGATGTTCGAGAGAAGGTTCTCAGAAACAGAATTTTGAGAGAATTATTAGTCAAATGGAAGTCCTATCCTTTTGAATGGGAGAAAGAAGCTTAACTAATGCAAGATTACCCCCAGTTTGCGAGATGAGGATATCTCGCATTTAAAAGTGGGAGAGGATGTAAGATTCCTCCCCAGCCCCTCAAGATGTCCAGTTTCTTCCCCTATAATCAATCCCCTTTTCAGAATAATAAAAGATCTTGTTTCTACCTGTTTTGGCCTAGAGAGAGAAAATGTTCTAGAGAGAGTTAATTCAGTTTTTAGATACCTTTGGACAGAAAAATATCCCTTCTTATTAAAATAAATTCTTATCATATTTCCATTAGAAGCTTTTACTCTTTTAAGAAAATTTGACAATTATCAGTAATAGCAACAAAGCTATGGTAAAATGTTTTGAAAATAATACATATCTTATTTTTATGCATAATGCTAAAAGAGGACTTCCTACCATATTCTAGGGATTGGACGTCCTATGCAAAAAGAATGATTTTCATCATATTCATGAGAAATAATTTTTATAATTATGCATAATTAATTGATTATGAGAAATGAGTAAATTTTGGTAAATCTATTTTTATACAAAAAGAGAAATTCCCATGATATTTGAGATCCAAGTAACTAAATGGTAATAGAGGAATTTTTGGTAAATTTATTTTTATGCAAAAAGTAGAATTTTTGGTAAATTTATTTTTATACAAAAAGAGGAGCTCCCATGATAATTGAGATCCAAGAAAGTAAATGGTAAAAGATGAATTTTTGGCATATTTCAAATTATGAGTATCAAAAGTGGAATTTTAAGTATTATTATTTTTACAGCTTGGAGTTCTCAAGAGTTACGAGCGCTCGGCCATTGGAAAGATCCTCAACGCAGTTCACCAGGTAATCTCTTGTTGGATATATTTCAAGGGGGGTTAGGATGAATTTTTGGCATATTTCAAATTATGAGTATCAAAAGTGGAATTTTAAGTATTATTATTTTTATAGCTTGGAGTTCTTAAAAGTTACGAGCGCTCGGCCATTGGAAAGATCCTCAACGCGGTTCACCAGGTAATCTCTTGTTGGATATATTTCAAGGGGGGTTAGGGTGAGCTATAACAATCACTCCATGGTCTATCAAAACAAACTCACTACTAGAGGACCGAGGACCCTCTCAGTCCACTCAATGACTTGCTAACCTGTGTTCTGTGCAACCACCTACTCTTGTGCATCAGTCCCAATCAAGTCTTTTATAGTATCATACCAACTGCTCATCTCATCAAAGACAACATCCCGACTCACCCTCATCTCACGTGTTACACGGTTATAACATCTATATCCCTTTTACTCAAGGGAGTAACCAATGAACACACATTTTCAGCCTTTGGATCCAACTTTTACTACATAGCTCATCATGAATGTGTACATATGTAATGCATCTGAATACCTTCATGTGTGACAAGTCTAGTTTTCTGCTAGTATACTTCTCCTCTGGATTCACACCATGTCCTTGTGGGGGTTGTGTTCATAATGTAAACTATAGTCTCAACTACTTCAACCCAATAACGGTGAGGCATGCCCTTCTCAGTCCCACCAATGCACGAGCAATCTCTACAATGTGCATATTCTTCCTCTCAGCACAACACCATTTTGCTACGAAGTGTACCTGTATGTGAATTGCCTCTCAATTCCATGCTTTCTCAAGTACTCATCACTCACTGAATTTATTTAAAAAATTTCTCCCTTTCCATTTGACCTTAGGTACTTAACTTGCAAACCTATTTACTTTTCAGCCAACATTCTGAAATTCTGAAAGTGAGTTAACACTTCACTTTTCTCTTTCATAAAATAGACCCACACCTTCCTTGTGTGGTCAATGAAAGATACATAGTAACGACATCTTCAATTGAATTTGCCTTTTTTTGCGTCTATACATCTAAGTGAAACACATCAAGTGCTCTCTTACATTCCTATCATGTGAAAATGCATTCTTTGTTTTCTTTCCAAACTAACATGCTTCATGCATTCCATCCACCTTAAACTTTGGTAAACCTATAAAAATTTCTGAATTCTACATAGACTTCAATCGTTGCTTATTCACATGACCAATACGTGTGTGCTAGATATCTATATCGGCCATGACACCTGTACCTTGTGCAAACATAGCAGCTTTCACCTCAAGCATGCTCATTCACATGACCAATACGTGTGTGTTGGATATCTATATCAACCATGACACTTGCACCTTATGCAAACATAGCAGCTTTCACCTCAAGCATGCTTATATTCAAAGTAAACATTCTACCCACTCTTTTGCCCTTTGCAACCAAACGACATTTGTTTTTGAAGTCCTCAACATAGCAGCCCACTCAGGGTTAAAGCGTACATGCAAACCTTGCTCAACCATCTTTCCAATAGAAACCAAATTCTTTGCCATGTTAGGCACATGAAGTACATCAGCCAAGTACCTCATCTTGACATCTTGCATAGCCAATGGCACATTCCCAATGTGAGCAATAGAATGAGCCATGTCATCTCCATCCCTACATAACCTAGTTTTTCCAAATTTTTGACATCTCTAAACCACTCACCATAACAAGTCTAGTTAGAGGCTCCCAAATCCACATACCATACATCATCACCATTTGTGGATACATCTGTAGTCTCATTGAATTTAACATGTGTTGCATAACAAACAACTGCTCATATGTATCTTTGGCCTACTTGCTTGAAGATGCATAATGGTTTTGTTGCAACCTGCCATTTTTTATGTCACTCTACCTCTTGCGACATTCTGCTACAAAGTGACCTGATTTGCCATAATAAAAGCAATCCTTTGAACCTAATCCTAATTGTTTTCTTTACCAATTAGCTCGTCCTCTCTGGCTCTTTCTACCTTGAGACTTGCCTCTTCCACCTGTGTGTGTTTGTTCCTATTATGAATCATTAAACTGCGGCTGTCTATAATTTTGATTTTCAAAACAGCCACCACCACCTTGGCCTCAATCGCCATGACCTCTACCTATACCTAAATTTGAGTAGATTTCTTATCATTTAGGTACGATTGAAACACAACCTAGTAAGAGGAACACGCAGAGCATTAATCATGCATGTCTCTCCATTTTGCCAAAACTTTGTAGAATTATTTGCCATAAATCTAGTTGGATGCTTCTTCTACGGTTGTTAGAACCTTTACACACCACATCCTTGCACCAGTTGACATCCAATATAAAAATTTGGAAATACCACCATTTCTTATCATTTAGGTATGATTGAAACACAACCTAGTAAGAGGAACACACAGAGCATTAATCATGAATGTATAAGGATTCTATAATGGAACCTTGATTTGTTATTTTTAGCTAGATTGTACATGTTACATGTTTGAGATAGGACAAATGTGTGTCTCTCCATTTGTCAAAACTTTGTAGAATTTATTTCCATAAATCCACTTCGATGCTTCTTATCATGATTTGAGAACATTGACACACCACATCCTCACACCAATTGACATCCATGGGCTAGTGTGGACACATTCTAGGGTAAGTGGCTATATAAGTCACTTGGTAGATAACTATTATACCTTTTTAATTCCTTTTATAACTTTGGTTACCTTTTGATTGTACTTTTCTTGGAGCTCATGCTTCTTTGGCTGATTCATTGTAGTCTTACCATGTGTAGGTGACTACTCTCTATGATGAGTGGAACTTGGTTTTCATGGGGGTTGGCTCATGATCCCTCATATGTGGATTAACACATGGCTTCTCATGGTGGATATGGCTTAGATCCATCCCCATATCTCAGTTTAGTTAGATCCCTTCATTGCATTAGTATCAGAGATATTGGCTTTGATCTTGGTATTTTGATTTGAGAGTGATTAAAACTTCATCATTTTCACATTAATTTTGACATATTTCAAGATTGGTATTATCTTGATTTGTGTGGATTAGTATTGAGATTAGTGTTAATCATTTTTTAATCTATACTAATCAACATTTTCAAAAATCCTATTCTCTAAGTTTAGTGCACGATTTCTTGATTAGTGTTCCTTCTTGCTAAATTTATCTATAAACCCTAGTTTTCTTCCACATTTACCTAGTTTCTAGGGAATCTTAGTAGTTTGGAGGGGGAATTGTTGGTTGTCGTGCAAATCTTGGTGCAGATTCATCAAGAATGGGTACATAGTATAGTTCTACATTCTATTGTAAATTTGTGCAAAGTTTGCAAAGTGGTGCAATTTACAAATCTATTACATAGTATGCAGAATATGTTGTGCAAAGTGCAGTTTATGAGGTTCTTGGTGAATATTTGTAAAGTTTACAAGATTATATGCAAAGATGAATAAATCTTGGTGCAAACTTAGATAGTGAGTTATTCATGATTAAAACTTTCCTAATCTTGATAGTTTTTGTTTCTTAAGAGAAATTGTAGAAATTTCAAGAAACCATGATAATTGATGTAAGAGAAGTAAGATAAGTGGGGATGGCCAAAAAGCGAGCACAATTGAGCAAGCAGATTTGTGTCCGAGTTCCAGAGAATAAACCCACAACAATATCCCCAGGCTTTCTGAACAATGAAACGATATACTTGTAGAACTTATGCTCTAGCAACCACCTCTCCAAGAAGAGCCCTTTCTTTTGACCAAATCTTTAGGAGGAACTCTGGTGATTCAATAAATTATCATTCAAAATCAAACTACATGACAAGATAATGATAACTAAGCACATACATGTTGAAATGAATTCAAAATTAAACAAATTCTTAACAAAAACAAAGATAATTAAAACTAAATACATACATATCATGAATGATTTCATGCTCCACATCAAGTTTCTCTCCAAGGTTCAAGTCTTTAACTTGATCACTATGAATTGAGAATACATCTTTTGGTAAAGAA
The DNA here is from genome assembly GCF_041138505.1 of Cibotium barometz. Lineage (NCBI taxonomy): Eukaryota > Viridiplantae > Streptophyta > Polypodiopsida > Cyatheales > Cibotiaceae > Cibotium > Cibotium barometz. The sequence goes on from NC_141095.1 coordinate 36,215,183, forward strand.
AAGCGTACAAATGTAGATAAGATAAGGCATTTCACCTGTGTTACACATTTATTAAGATTATGAAAATATAAAGTATTAAATGAAATTAGCTTCTATGTAGACTTATATGCAGAAAGGTTACCTTTGTTGCCATTAGTCCCTTTTTTCTTCCCACCGGTGGTGTACATTTCACAACCTGGCACTACACCACTACAAAACCCTGAATTGAGGCACAATGCTCCACCTTTGTAGCCTCCTCCATTGTATATAGGCATGCAAAGAAGCCGGTATCAGCGAGACAAAAGTCGGCATATTTAAAGGCCGTGGTATATAGATTATCATCAATCCTATTCCAAGATGGAATCCTATTTATGGAACCCTCTAAAACAATGTCACATGGGAAGTCACCAAATATTAGCTCAACACAATGATCCACCATCTTCCCTTTCTCCTTGCCTTTAGTACACATTATATTCAATGCTTCGATAATTCCACTCATGATGGTGGAGGGTTGCTTCCAATTCTGAACATGCAAAGCAAGATCTACAATGCTTTATGCTTAAAATAAAACTATGAATTTAAATCATAATGTTAACCACATAATCTTAAACTTAATTATGATTATCCCACTAGATTAAGCTGATTCCATTATTTCTCTTTCCCAAATTGATAGCATAATCTTTTTTTCATTTAGAATCAATCAATGTAGTTTTAACTACTTATAAATAATCTAAGAGAAATAACCATTAATTTGTTAACATAAAATCATAAAAATACCATTTTCTTAATCTCTAGCTTATCAAGCCTAGAGTTTAACTTTGAATTAAGAGACTATCATTGAGAAGCATCCTTTTTTAAGGGATTTAGCCATAAAGATGGCTATTCTTTTAGAGAGAGAGATTTACTTAAAGAAAGCATTACAAATAAGCATAAAGATTAACTTTCTCTTAATTAAGCATTAAGACTTTAAGGGAAAGCTTGATTTGAATTAAAATAATTATTTAGAAAGCTTCTCAAGCTTGAGAGGGGTTGAGAAGAAGAAAGTCATTGAGATAAATTGGAAAAAACCATAAAAATTGATTTTACCTCCAAGTTTGGCTTGATTCTCTATTAGCAGTGAAGCCCCCGACCAATCAATTGGTCCACTAAGAGGAGAAGAGCAACTCTAAGAGTTGTTGTAGAGAGAGAGAGCTCCAAGCTCTCAAGAGAGAGGAAAAATTAAGGAATAATAGAAAATATGATTATTTTCTATTATCATAATTTTTTTGAATTAAAAAACCCTTCCACACATGTGAAAAAGGCGCCTACCTCAAGAGTCCTCCTATCCATACCAAGGTATCAAAAATGCATCATTATTCCAAAATATCTCATTTGTTTAGTAATATCTCATAATTTGTTTACTCAATGTAGTGATAGGATCCATTTAGAAATTTGGTTATGTTTTGCCCCGAGTACAGGGAAAAGAGGTTCGAGGCCCCCTAGCCGACGCTTCAAGCAAACTTCAAGATAGTTACACCACTTACACACCCAATATGAAATTGCCTGTTTCACAGATTCAACTATCTTTAAAACAATCTTTTAATGAAACCATAGTATCACTAATCATAATCCTCCAAAATATGAAATTGCCTGTTTCATAGATTCAACTGTCTTTAAAACAATCTTTTAATAAAATTGCCTGTTTCACAAATTCAACTGTCTTTAAAACAATCTTTTAATGAAACCATAGTATCACAAATCATAATCCTCCAAAATATCGAGCTTGAATTCTAATTTCCAATCATTCCTTCATCGGTGTACCACTGGCATCATTGGAAACCAGAACGCTCGCCACCTGTTCACTCAGGCGCCTTTTCAATAGTTCCTAGCTCATAGTACCTGTTAATATAATCACATAATAAAATCCAGATGGGTTCTCCGTTGAAGATCAGCAAGATCAACCAACAGATCCATATAAAAGAGCCAGGGACTCATCTGTCGAGGACCATCAAAGGACAATCAACCAGATCCATGCCCGAGTTTAGAAAACAACTCTAACACCTTGTTCCATTTTCTTCCACGATGCACGCGTGGGTATCTTCGGCGACCTAGAGCCCGAGCACCATATGGTTAGCACCCTCTAGGATCCTTCGTAGGTCACCTAGCGCTTCACTTATAGGCCGCTTCCTTGGTCCCTCATCCACTGTACACCGACCTCTTTATGTCAAGATCTCGGCCGACCTTGCTACGCGAGACGTCCTCCGTTGACTCTCCGTCAGCTTGCAACTTTATCACTTAGGTCTCCATGACCTCATTCACAAGATGGTCAAAATGATTCCCTAGCATTCTTGACATAAAATAGTCATTTAAAAATAGGTCATAAATACAGTTTCTAACGAACTCTCATCTTTCCACATTGTTCCACATCATTTCTCGTTATTCCACATTCTTCTATATCAATTCACTTTGCTTATTCCACGACACCAGTCATATGTATTCCCATCATCTTCATCCATTCTCGTCCAATCACATCATATTATATCTCATCACATCCATTCTCGTCCAATCACATCATATTACATCTCATCACATCTATCCACATCACATCTAATTCATTCACATCTACCCATATCCACATCACATTACATTCACATCTACCCATATCCACATCACATTACATCACATCCATTCACATCACATCTCATCCATTCACATCTACCCCGATTCATATCACATCTCATCATATCCGTTCACATCACATCTCATCCATTCACGTCTCATCACATCATATTCACATCTATTTACATCTCATCACATCATATTCACATCACATCATATCCATTCAGATATCATCACATCACATTCACATCCATTCACATCTCATCGCATCCATTGAGATATCATCACATCACATTCACATCCATTCACATCTCATCGCATCCATTCACATCTCACCGCATCCACTCACATCTCATCACATCCATTTATATCTCATCACACCCATTCACATTCCATTACACCCATTCACATCCATCATATTCATTGCATCAAAATCACATCACATACATTCCATCCACATCTATCCTTATCACATCACAGTCATTCCATCCATATCACATCACATTCATTCCATCCACATTACATCACGTCCACATATTTCCACAACCATCCATCCATTCACATGCACATCTATCACTTCACATCTCATTCATGCATTTACATTACATCACACCCATTCACATATCATCACATCTCATTCATGCATTTACATTACATCACACCTATTCACATCTCATCACCTTCACATCCACATCCATTTACATCGCATCACATCTCATCCGCATCTCATACATCCACTCACATCTCATAACATCCACTCACATCTCCTCACATCTTATCACATCACATTCACATCTTATCACATTCACATCCACATCCACATCCACATCCATTTACATCGCATCACATCTCATCACATCCACTCACATCTCCTCACATCACATTCACCTCTTATCACATCACATTCACATCTTATCACATTCACATCCACATCCACATCCACATCCATTTACATTCCTTAAGCTTCATTTTAATGAGAACTAATTCTAAACTTCCGTTTACTCATTGGATCCTCGATCCTTCTAGGGATTCTAGATTCCCTTTTCTGAATAAGAATTATCCAAGTTTTCTCGATGGATATTTTCATATTATTTCTCAAATTTCTCAATTAAAATATATTTAATATTCTTCTTTTCGAGTAAAAGATTCATGGGATTTACAAAAAATCAATTCTACCCTTATTTCCCAATAAAAATAATAATACTCAAAACTCCAATTTTGATAAATACTCATCATTTGAAATATGCCAAAAATTCCTCTTTTACCATTTAAATTCTTGGATCTCAATTATCATGGGAATTCCTCTTTTTGCATAAAATAAATTTACCAAAAATTCCTTTTTTGCATAAAATTAAATTTACCAAAAATGTCTCTTTTTGCATAAAAATAAATGTACTAAAAAATTCCACTTGTTGTATAAAAATAAATTTACCAAAAATTCCTCTATTACCATTTATTTACTTGGATCTCAAATATAATGGAAATTTCTCTTTCTGTATAAAAATAGATTTACCAAAATTAACTCTTTTCTCATAATCAATTAATTATGCATGATTACAAAAAATTATTTCTCATGAATAGGATGAAATCATTCTTTTTGCATAGGATGTCCAATCCTAGAATATGGTAGGAAGTCCTCTTTTAGCATTATGCATAAAAAAAAGATATGTATAATTTTCTGAAAATTTTGCCATAGCTTCGTTCTGCTATTACTGATAATTCTCAAATTTTCTTAAAAGAGTAAAAGCTTCTAATGGAAAATATGATAGTAGTTCCTCTTTTATGCTTAAAATCAAACTATGAATGTAAATCATAATTTTAACCATAATCATAAACTTAAATATGATTATCCTACTAGATTAAGCTAATTCCATTATTTCTCTTTCCTAAATTGATAGGATAATCTATTTCTCATTTAGAATCAATCAATGTAGACTGAGGGTCTATTTAAAGGTGAGGGAGGCCACTAACCAAGTCCAACTGGGTTCTAGAATTTTCCAGGTTCAGTTTGACTCAATTTGGACAAGATTTGGACCAGTTTGGCACAACATCTCATCACACCCATTCACATCCATCACATTTATTGCATCAACATCACATCACAATTCATTCCATCCATAATCATACACTTAATTATGATTATCCCACTAGATTAAGCTAATTCCATTATTTCTCTTTCCTAAATTGATAGGATAATCTATTTCTCATTTAGAATCAATCAATGTAGAATGAGTGAAAAGATGCAGGGGGGAAGAGAGCTTGAGCTCTTGCAAGCACACACACACACTCACAAAACCCTAATAGTGAACACACAAGGTGAGAGACTGAAAATCTTCTTCTTCTCTACTCACACTCAACACACCATATACAAGATAAGAGTACACAATAATATGGAAGGTACTCAACCAATACATACACGGGTTCTCTATAGTGTGAACCCTACTAAATGAGCTGGCGCTATAACTATGCCAGTCTCTAGAATGGCTGTCACACAGCCTGTCATCCCACTGGCCGCATATCTCCCATGATCTCACCAACCATGTCAGTGGTGTAAGTGTGGGGTCTATCCCCCAGGCGGGTCATCAGTGGCCACCGCCTCACTAGACGAGCTTGATATCTCAACACTCCCCCTCGAGCTCAACTCCATCTCATGTACACCAAGCGAAGCCCTGAATCTGCGGAGCTTCTCTGTACCCAATGCTTTGGTGAAGATGTCAGCTACCTGATCCTCTGTGCTAACATAAATAAGGTCAAGGTCTCCTGCCAAGACCTTCTCTCTGACGAAGTGGTAGTGGACCTCTATGTGCTTCGTACGAGCATGAAAGACTGGGTTCCTGGCCAACTATATACTGCTCATGTTGTCACAGAAAATGACAACTTGTCTATCCACTGATAGACCCAAATCTGCAAGTAGCTTTCTCCACCAAGCTACCTCACATGCTGCCATAGCAGCTCCTCTGTACTCGGCTTCTGTACTCGATAGAGCAACCGTAGGCTGCTTCTTGCTGCTCCAAGTCACAGCAGCACTCCCCAAAGAAAACATGAATCCACTGGTAGATCTTCTATCTGAGATACTACCAGCCCAATCAGCATCTGTGTACCCATGTACACATATCTCTGCCCCAGTCTCATAGAATAGTCCACAATGCAAAGTAGACTTCACATACCTCAGTATGCGTCTCACTGCATCCAAATGCGGTTTTCGTGGAACCTGCATAAACTGACTCACCAACCCAACAACATAGCTCAAATCTGGTCTGGTGATCGTCATGTAGATCAAACTTCCTACTATGCTCCTGTACATAGTAGGATCCTCCAAGATCTCTCCTGAATCTGCACTCAACTTGCCATTCTGATCCAATGGCACAGAAATAGACTTACAGCCTGTCATACTATATTTGGACATGTCCAAGCCATACTGTCTCTGCAGTAATCCAATACCATGTGGTGACCTAATCACCTCAATGCCCAAGAAATACCTGAGCTCCCCCAGATCCTTCATCTCGAACTTCTGTCTAAGCAAGATCTTTACATCAAAGATCTCTGCATCAAGATCCCCCGTAATGATCAAGTCATCTACATAGATGACAACAAGCACAACTCCTCTATCACCATGTCTCACATACAATGAGAAATCTGCATTGGCTACATGAAAGCCAATAGTGACAAGATATTCATAAATCTTGTCAGACCATGCTCTTGGTGCTTGCTTTAAGCCATACAAGGCTTTCTTCAACCTGCAAACATGCTCGAGGTGACCCTCATCCTCATAACCAGGTGGCTGCAACATATACACCTCTTCTTGCAAATCCCCATGCAAGAATACATTCTTTACATCCATCTGATGTAAAGACCATTGCTTTGACGCAGCCACTGCTATCACAACTCTCACCGTTGCCATCTTGGCAACTGGGCTGAAAGTTTCCTCATAATCAATCCCATATGTCTGCGCATATCCTTTGGCTACCAATCTAGCCTTGTACCTGTTTATGCTTCCATCACTGTTATGTTTAACATTGTACACCCACTTGCATCCAATGGCTTTCTTGCCTTCTGGCAATTGCACTAAATCCCAAGTTTCATTTCCATATAGTGCATCCATCTCCTCATCCATAGCTTTCTCCCAACACACATTTCCAATAGCCTCATCAATGCATGTGGGCTCAACAACCTGCACAACCTTTGCCATATATGCATAGTGATGTGCCACATAACCATCATATGTAAATCTCTGCACAGGGTTCTTCACTCTCCTTGATCTTCGCAGCTTTTCATTCATGGCTTCCATAGCCTTCTTTACACCAGGTGTTCTCATAGCTGGGATCCCAAGCTCCTCATCAAGGCTCATATCTGAGCCACTAGACTCTCCATCAACATGAGAATGCCCTGCATAAATGTCAGGCATACCAAGGGGCTCAACCATTTTCTCTTTTCCTTTACGTGATGTAGTAATCACATTTGCAGGGCTGGTATTATGACGCAGCCTGCCACTCCATGGTCTATCAACAGACCCACTAGATGAGGACTCTCCTGGTCCACTCAAAGGCTGTGATTGCTGACCTGCATTTTGTGAAACCACACTTCCATTCACATCATCCCCAACAGCTTCCTTTTCAGCAGCATACCAGCTGCTCATCTCATCAAAGACAACATCCCTGCTTACTCTCAACTCACGTGTAGCAGGGTTATAACACCTGTATCCCTTTTGCTCAAGGGAATATCCAATAAACACACATTTTTCAGCTTTCGGATCCAGCTTAGTTCTCAGCTCATCTGGCACATGCACATATGCAATGCATCCAAAGACTTTCAGATGAGACAAATCTGGTTTTCTACCAGTAAACCTCTCCTCTGGAGTTACATCATGTATGGCTGCAGTTGGAGTCCTGTTCATGATGTATACTGCTGTAGAAACAGCCTCAGCCCAATAGCAATGCGGCATATTCTTCTCTTCCATCAATGCTCGCGCAATCTCAGCAATGTGCCTGTTTTTCCGCTCAGCAACTCCATTTTGCTGCGGAGTGTATCTGCATGTAAACTGTCTCCGAATACCATTCTTCTTCAAAAATTCAGAGAACTCATTGGAGAAGTACTCTCCCCCTCCATCTGACCTTAGGCATTTCACATATTTTCCTGTTTGCTTTCCAACCAAAACTCTGAAATTCTGAAAGTGAGTGAACACCTCACTCTTCTCTTTCATGAAATATACCCACACTTTCCTTGTGTGGTCATCAATGAAAGTGACATAGTACTTGCAGCCTCCCATAGATATGGTCTTCGTAGGACCCCATACATCTGAATGCACAAGATCTAGTGCATTTCTGCTCACATATCTGTTACGTGGAAACACATGCTTTGTTTGCTTCCCAAATTGGCATGCTTCACATATTTTCTGCATACCTTCCACTTTAAATTTTGGCAGCCCTGTCACAATTCCTTTTGTCTGCATAGACTTCAATCTCTGCACATTTACATGTCCAATTCTTTTATGCCATATGTCTGTGTCTGCAACAACTCCTGAACCATTTGCAAACATCGTAGCACTCATTTCAGGCATGTCTACATTCAACGTAAACATTCTGCCCACTCTGTTGCCTTTTGCAACCAACCTGCACTTGTCTTTGAAATCTTCAACATAACACCCATCAGGGTTAAACCGAACCTGCAAACCCTGCTCAATCATCTGGCCAACTGAAACCAGATTCTTTGTTATGTTCGGTACATGAAGTACATCTGCAAGGTACTTCACTTTGCCATCCTGCATAGACAATGGCACATCTCCAATGTGGGCAATTGGATGAGCAGTGTCATCCCCTGTTTCCACAAAACCTGGTCTTTCCGGGTTTTTCATCTCCTTGAACCACTCCCCATGACTCGTCATGTGGTTCGAAGCACCTGAATCCACATACCATACATTATCCTTTTGTGCTGCATCAACATTTTCAGACATGGCATTCACAACATGCTGCATAACAAACAACCTTTCATTATCCTCATTATTTCTGCTTGAGGATGCATAGTTGTTTTGCTGCACTTTCCCATTTTGCATGTCAGCCTGCTTCTTATAACATTCTGACTGCACATGTCCAGGCTTGCCACAATAATAACATTCACGTGCATCATTGTACTGCCTTTGCTAATTTCCACGTCCTCTTTGACTCCCCCTACCTCTGAATTTGCCTCTTCCACCTGCGTGTTGTTGTTGTTGTTGTTGATTCTGGGACTGTTGTTGCTGCTGCTGCTGCTGCTGACCATAATTCTGATTACCTGTTCGGCCACCTCCTTGACCGCGTCCACGGCCTCCTCTACCTCGTCCTCTTCCTGAACTCGTGTAGAAGGCCTGTTGCTCTGAACTGTTTTTGCTTTGTGAAGACTGTTGGTCTTCACCCAAGCTCTTCTCTTCAATAATCAGCATAGACACCAAATCTGTAAAGTTGGGAATGTTTTCCCGAGTCTGAATAGACGTCTTAAACGCCTTGTATTGTGGCCCGAGACCACGTAGACAGACTTCCACCTTGTCATCATCATCTACTGACACACCAATAGATGCAAGGGATTCCACAATACCCTTTATCTTCAACGCATAGTCATTCACAGACATGCTCTTTTTCTCCACAGTATGAAGTTCATTCTTCAACTGTATCTTACGTGCCTTGGTATTTGTTTCATAAAGCTTTACCAAGGTGTCCCACGCCTCCTTGGGGGACTTGGCATCCTGAATGTGCCCAATCATGGTGTCCTGTATACTAATGGAAAGCCAATACATAACCTTCCTGGCTCCTTGGTTCTAGTCTTTAAACTCTTTCACATCTGCAGCAGTCGGATTTATATCCGGTATCTCCGGTGCCTCTTCATGCTCACCTTCTATGTAGTCCCAATAACCTTTTCCCATCAGGAAATTTGTCAACCTGAACCTCCAAGCATGGAAGTTATTCTTGTCAAGCTTCTCAGCCACAATCTGTGTTATGCCATCATTAGACATCTTGCCAAACACACAATTTTACCAGAACCTGCACTCTGGTTTTTCCTGCAGAAATGCTGTATTTTCTGCACAGCGGTACTGTAGTACTCTCAAATGTCACAACCAGTGACTTCAATGTGCATACATACACCCACCAATGGCAACTGTAGACCTCTTTGCAGCACCCACAGTGTCTGCACAATCAATCTGTCTTCCTGCAGTTCTTAAAACAGAGTTCTGCAGAGAATCGATGACTTACCCGTAGTGCTCGAAATCGCCTGCTTTCTGAAAAACGGAGGTCCGGACGCGCCCGAAACGCGTGTTCGGCCCAGAAATTGTAGTCCATAGGTCTGTATAGTTGCCCTATAGCTTCACTCCCTCGAAGAAAGCTCCTCAATCGGAGATCGTTTGCCGGTGCCTCCCGTAGAGCTCCCGACAAGGGTGTAGTCACCAACACAATAGGGAAGAGTAGTTGAAGCTCTTACCCTCATACCGCTTCCTGTGGTTCTCTTGCTTGCAGCTCAGCCCTTAGCACGAACCAGGCTCTGATACCATGAAAAGATGCAGGGGGGAAGAGAGCTTGAGCTCTTGCAAGCACACACACACACTCACAAAACCCTAATAGTGAACACACAAGGTGAGAGGCTGAAAATCTTCTTCTTCTCTACTCACACTCAACACACCATATACAAGATAAGAGTACACAATAATATGGAAGGTACTCAACCAATACATACACGGGTTCTCTATAGTGTGAACCCGACTAAATGAGCTGGCGCTATAACTATGCCAGTCTCTAGAATGGCTGTCACACAGCCTGTCATCCCACTGGCCGCATATCTCCCATGATCTCACCAACCATGCCAGTGGTGTAAGTGTGGGGTCTATCCCCCAGGCGGGTCATCAGTGGCCACCGCCTCACTAGACGAGCTCGATATCTCAACAATGAGGGTCTATTTAAAGGTGAGGGAGACCACTAACCAAGCACAACTAGGTTCTAGAATTTTCCAGGTTCAGTTTGACTCAATTTGGACAAGATTTGGACCAGTTTCGCACAACATCTCATTACACCCATTCACATCCATCACACCCATTCACATCCATCACATTCATTGCATCAACATCACATCACATACATTCCATCTACATCTATCCTTATCACATCACATTCATTCCATCCATATTACATCACATTCATTCCATCCACATTGCATCACGTCTCATTACACCCATTCACACCCATTCACATTCATTGCATCAACATCACATCACATACATTCCATCTACATCTATCCTTATCACATCACATTCATTCCATCCATATTACATCACATTCATTCCATCCACATTGCATCACGTCCACATCTATCCACATCCATCCATCCATTCACATACACATCTATCACTTCACATCTCATTCTCATCCATTTACATCATATCACACCCATTCACATATCATCGCATCTCATTCACATCTCATCATATTCACATCCACATCCATTTACATCCCATCATATCTCATCCACATCTCATCACATCCACTCACATCTCCTCACATCACATTCACATCTTATCACATCACATTCACATCCATATCCATTTACATCGCATCACATCTCGTCACATCCACTCACATCTCCTCACATCACATCACATTCACATCTTATCACATCACATTCACATCTTATCACATTCACATTCACATCCACATCCATTTACATCGCATCACATCTCATCCACATCTTATCACATCACATTCACATCTTATCACATTCACATTCACATCCACATCCATTTACATCTCATCACATCCACTCATGTCTCCTCACATCACATTCACATCTTATCACATCACATGCACATCTTATCACATTCACATCCACATCCATTTACTTCGCATCACATCTCATCCACATCCATTTTACTTCGCATCACATCTCATCCACATCTCATCACATCCACTCACATCACATTCACATCTTATCACATCACATTCACATTCCTTAAGCTTCATTAATGAGAACTAATTCTAAACTTTCGTTTACTCATTGGATCCTCAATCCTAGATTCCATTTTTTGAATAAGAATTATCCAAGTTTTCTCGATGGATATTTTCATATTCTTTCTCAAATTTCTCAATTAAAACATATTCAATATTCTTCTTTTCGAGTAAAAGATTCATGGGATTTACAAAAATCAATGCTAGCTATATTTTTCAATAAAAAAATAATACTCAAAATTCCACTTTTGATAAATACTCATAATTAGAATTATGCCAAAAATTTCTCTTTTACCACTTAATTTCTTGGATCTCAATTATCATGGGAATTCCTCTTTTTTCATAAAATGAATTTACCAAAAATTCATCTTTTTGCATAAAAATAAATTTACCAAAAATTCCTCTTTTTGCTAAAAATAAATTTACCAAAAATTTTACTTTTTGCATAAAAATAAATTTACCAAAAATTTCTCTATTACCATTTAATTACTTGGATCTCAAATATCATGGGAATTCCTCTTTTTGTATAAAAATAGATTTACTAAAATTTATTCTTTTCTCATAATCAATTAATTATGTATAATTACAAAAAAAATTATTTCTCATGAAGATGATGAAAATCATTCTTTTTGCATAGGATGTCCAATCCTAGAATATGGTAGGAAGTCCTCTTTTAGCATTATGCATAAAAATAAGATATGTATAATTTTTTGAAAATTTTGCCATAGCTTTGTTGCTATTACTGATAATTCTCAAATTTTCTTAAAAGAGTAAAAGATTCTAATGAAAATATGATAGTAGCTCCTCTTTTATGCTTAAAATCAAACTATGAATTTAAATCATAATTTTAACCATAATCATAAACTTCATTATGATTATCGCACTAGATTAAGCTAATTTCATTTCTCTTTCCCAAATTGATAGGATAATCTATTTCTCATTTATAATCAATCAAAGTAGTTTTTAACTACTTATAAATAATCTAAGAGAAATAACTATTATTTTGTTAACACAAAATCATAAAAATACCATTTTCTTAATCTCTAGCTTATCAAGCCTAGAGTTTAGCTTTGAATTAAGAGACTATCATTGAGAAGCATCCTTTTTTAAGAGATTTAGCCATAAAGATGGCTTTTCTTTTAGAGAGAGAGCTTTACTTAAAGAAAGCATTACAAATAGGCATAAAGATTAACTTTCTCTTAATTAAGCATTAAGACTTTAAGGGAAAGCTTGATTTGAATTAAAACAATTATTTAGAAAGCTTCTCAAGCTTGAGAGGGGTTGAGAAGAAGAAAGTCGTTGGAAAAAACCATAAAAATTGATTTTACCTCCAAGTTTGGCTTGATTCTCTACAGTGAAGCCCTCGACCAATCAATTGGTCCACTAAGAGGAGAAGAGCAGCTCCAAGAGTTGTTGTAGAGAGAAAGAGAGAGCTCGAAGCTCTCAAGAGAGAGGAAAAATTAAGGGATTATAGAAAATATGATTATTTTCTATTATCATAATTTTTTTGAATTAAAAAACCCTTCCACACATGTGAAAAAGGTGCCTACCTCAAGAGTCCCCCTATCCATACCAAGGTGTCAAAAATGCATCATTATTCCAAAATATCTCATTTGTTTAGTAATATCTCATAATTTTTAACTAATAAACCTTGTACTCAGTCAACTCTTCATCTTATGTCAGCATTTACTCATTTTTGGGTATTTTCTTTTATTCTTTTGGATTTATCTCATCCCAACACTTGGATTAATCCAATTGGCCCATTGGAACCTTAATTGGACCATAATCTAAAAATTTCTGAAAATGTAGACCCTTAGGCTAAGGTCCCTTATATACATTTTCAATTAATTCCTAATGCACATTGGAAAGTTCATTTTGAACTTTGGTTTCAGGGGAATCCATTTTAGGCACTAGGAGGATTTTTATATCCAAAGATATCTCAAATTTGGATTATCTCTCTCTAGACATTTTCTCTCTCTAGGCATTTTCTCTCTCTAGGCCAAAACAGGGCAAAACAAGATCTTTCTTCTATTTCAGGGAGGGGAATAATTTCAAGAACAGAAGGGGAGGTTCTTACACCTTTCCACCTCAAAAGCTAGAGGGAGGAATCTTACATCCTACCCCACTTAAAAAACGCGAGATGTCCTGGATAAAGATCCCTTCTACAAGAAGAACATACAGAACTCATTATCAGAGAACAATTCATTCAGAACATACAGAACATTCATATCCTTAACACAATAATAGTCCATCAGACCGAAAATTCCATCTCAACATTCCCCATGGAATTTTCAGTTATGTAAGTTCTCAATTTGTCATTCCTTTATTAGATCCACTGGGTCAAAGGTTAATAGTAGTAATCTGTCATCACACAATCCACTAATCTCATAGTGATTTGCTGAAGTCATAATCATCATTTCAGTTACTAACATCATCACTGGGATTCGTCCCATTCATCCTCATTGTGGCTTTGTTCAACTTTTCTTTTTTCAACCAGAATTCTGAAATCATCATCTTTCAATCGAAAATCCAAATCAACTCATCAATTCTCAACCAAAATTCTAAAATCATATCATCCAGCATACGAATTCATCCTTTGGATAACATTTTTGCTTATAACTTCAAGGTCTTAGATTTACTCGTATATATTGTCAGTAAAGAGCTACAGATATACGGGTAGTCACGATCCTTGGAGCTATGAGGTAAATACCATCATATCTAGGCCTCAAGCAAGTCAGGGATTCCATACAATTGCGGTACTTCCATCTGAAGACCCAAGTTCCAATTTATGAGTCTTCATTCTGAATATCAATTTGTATGAATTTCATTACACAATTATAATCTCATAAATTTTTGACATTTTTGGCTTCTCGGTTGTTCCACTTTAGCCAATTTGCTCTGATACCTGAAAGATCCCTCTCCCCTCCACGCAATGAATTTCGGGGTGCTAGCAGCAGTAGAAGTAGCACTTCTTGCACAGGGTAGAACCTCTCACTCGGGGCCTCGCCCACCACCGATATCCGGACAAGAGACTAATCCCTCGGTTCTTCCAAAAACTGAACCCGAAAAAAACTTCCCTCGCCCAGCAGACAGGCGATTCCTCTAGGATATTTTTTTTCTAACGTAGTCAAGAGCGTTAACTAACCAAATTGATCCGACCGAACCCATAAGTCACATGGTCAGATCAAGGAGGAGACTTGCACTTGGATCATAGAGACCAACACTTTTTTCCTCATCAAGAGGCATAGCCATTGATTCTTTTCCATAGAACAAAGACTATCCGAGATTTACTTCATCTATCGTAACATAACAGAATTGAGTCTCATTTTAGGGATCCATCAGTCTAGCCTACCCCATCCAATCCCATGGGTTAGTAGCCAACCGCCCAACCACTGTAGTGATAATATCCATTTAGAAATTTGGTTATGGTTTGCCCCGGGTACCAGGGAAAAGAGTTCCCAGGCTCCCTAGCTGGCGCCTCAAGCAAACTTCAAGATAGTCACACCACTTACACACCTAATATGAAATTGCCTGTTTCATAGATTGAGCTATCTTTAAAACAATCTTTTAATGAAACCATAGTATCATTGATCATAATCCTCCAAAATATCTAGCTTGAATTCTAATTTCCAATCATTCCTTCATCGGTGTACCAATGGCATCATTGGAAACCAGAACGCTCACCAGCTGTTCATCAGGGGCCTTTTCAATAGTTCCTAGCTCATAGTATCCGTTAATATAATCACATAATAAAATCAAGATGGACTCTCTGTTGAAGATGAGCAAGATCAACCAACCGATCCATATAAAAGAGCCATGGACTCATCCGTTGAGGACCAGCAAGGACAATCAACCAGATCCATGCTCGAGTTCAGAAAACAACTCTAACACCTTGTTCCATTTTCTTCCATGATGCACGCGTGGGTATCTCCGGTGACCCAGAGCCCAAGCACCGTATGGTCAGCACCCTCTAGGCTCCTTCACACGTCACCTAGCGCTTCACTCAAAGGTCGCTTCCTTGGTCCCTCATCCACCATACATTGAAAGCTCACCATTTAAATCGAACACTGAGGCTGGTCAAGATCTCGGCCGACCTTGCTATGCGAGACGTCCTCCGTTGACTCTCTGTCAGGTGTTTGTAACTTTATCACTTAGGTCTCCACAACCCTATTCACAAGATGGTCAAACCGATTCCCTAGCATTCTTGACATAAAACAGTCATTTAAAAATAGATCATAAATACAGTTTCAAACGAACTCTCATCTTTCCACATTGTTCCACATCATTTCTCGTTATTCCACATTCTTCTAAATCAATTCATTTTGCTTATTCCATATCCAGTCATATGTATTTCCATCATCTTCATCCATTCTTATCCACTTTGCTTATTCCATATCCAGTCATATGTATTCCCATCGTCTTCATCCATTCTCATCCAATCACATCATATTACATCTCATCACATCTATCCTCATCACATCTCATCCATTCACATCTACCCATATCCACATCACATCACATCACATCCATTCACATCACATCTCAACCATTCACATCTACCCCTATTCATATCACATCTCATCACATCTGTTCACATCACATCTCATCCATTCACATCTCATCACATCATATTCACATCCATTTACATCTCATCATATCATATTCACATATCACATAACATCCATTTAGATATCATCACATCACATTCACATCCATTCACATCTCATCGCATCCATTCAGATATCATCACATCACATTCACATCCATTCACATCCATTCACATCTCATCACATCCAATCACATCTCATCACATCCATTTATATCTCATCACACCCATTCACATCTCATCACACCCATTCACATCCATCACACCCATTCACATCCATCACATTCATTGCATCAACGTCACATCACATACGTTCCATCCACATATATCCTTATCACATAACATTCATTCCATCCACATTGCATCACGTCCACATCTATCCACATCCATCCATCCATTCATATGCACATCTATCAATTCACATCTCATTCTCATTCATTTACATCACATCACACCCATTCACATATCATCACATCTCATCACATGCACATCCACATCCATTTACATCGCATCACATCTCATCCACATCTCATCACATCCACTCACATCTCCTCACATCACATTCACATCTTATCACATCACATTCACATCCACATCCATTTACATCACATCACATCTCATCCACATCTCATCACATCCACTCACATCTCCTCACATCACATTTACATCTTATCAAATCACATTTACATCTTATCACATTCACATCCACATTCACTTTTTTTTGTAAGCTCAACATGCCCTCTTCATGTGAGACCAACAATGCAAAGTATGTCAAATATATTAAAGCCATGAAGAAAGCCAAAGTCAAATCCATCAACAAAGTTCATGCCAAAAACAAACCCACTTCTCGGATTCCATCATCCTATCTTGAAGTATTACACTTATATGGGGAAGGCAACTTTGATTTCCCATGCATGTAATTTGTTTGAGTGAGTCGTTTCTTTGGTATGTCAGAACACAAGGATAAAGGGCTTACTAGGTTTGATGGCACTAATTTCTTTACTTGGTCAGTCAAGGCAAAATTCCTTCTCATAAAGAAGGGACTCTGGAATATTGTCAATGGTAAGAACAAATGTCCAAATGGCAGAGACAAAGAAGTTGAGAAAGCAAAATGGATAACTAAAGATGAAAAGGCACTTGCCCTTCTAGTGCTTAGTATGGATGATAATTTCATTCATTATATTAGTGCATGCAACACCTCTAAAATAGTATGGGATACATTGGAGGAGTTATTTGGAGCCAAAGGGAAAGGCACCTTTAATGAACCTCATGATAGAATTTTTTGGGATAATGATGCAAGTTAATGAAAGTTTCTCAACTCACCTCAATAAGGCTAAAAGCCTTCTCTCTCAGCTTGCCGGTGAAGGAGAAGTTTTGAAAGATGAAATAGTCATTGCTGTTTTGCTTAAAAGTTTATCTTCCACTTACAGCACTTTGATCACCACTTTAAAAAATGTACCAGATCTAACCTTGAAAAAGGTAGAATCTTCTATCCTGGAAGAAGAAAGAAAGATGGGCAAAGAAGGTCTCTTTCAAGTTGACAATTCAATGATAGTAGGCAAATCAAAAGTATCTTGCTCCCATTGTGGAAAGTCAGGACACAAAGTTGACACATGCAGGTTGAAGATGATATGCAGTTTTTGTGGTCTTAAAGGTCATTCAGAGAATTTTTGCTTTAAAAAAGAAGGATAAAGTTGACACATGCAGGTTGAAGATGATATGCAGTTTTTGTGGTCTTAAAGGTCATTCAGAGAATTTTTGCTTTAAAAAGAAGGATAAAGCACACTTAGTTGAGGAAAAAGAAGTTTTGGCAAAGGAAGAAGAAGCAAATTTTGCTTCCATTGATTCTGATTGGGCTTTTTGAAGTCCTTTTTGTATGGTTACCTCTGAGCACCACATGATGTAGTTCATGTAACTTTCTTAGTAGTAGTAGTGGGACTTTTGTATGGTTACCTCTGAGCACCACATGATGTAGCTCATGTAACTTTCTTAGTAGTAGTAGTGGGACTTTTGTAGGATACCTCTGAGCACCATATGATGTAGCTCATGTAACGTTTTAGACATTTGCCTCCTGGGAGGGCAAATCTAGTGATTGAGTTCACTTTTTTGAAAAACCAAAAACTGGGCCACCTTGGAGTGAAAGAATGGATGCCTTTCACTAAACATTTTCAAAAAAGCTTCAATATGCTTCAATAGAAATGTGTCCACATGATAATCATCACCCTAAACACTTGATTAAGCAAAGGAATCATTACTTAATCTCTGTTTTGACCAAAGTACCTTATGTAGTTGCCACAGTGCTGGAGGAACTACAAGCAATTGTTTTCGACCAAATCTGATGCTACAGGCGTGTTCGCCATGCCCCAAAACCCCCTGGGCTAACGGGAATTAGGTCAATTCGTAGAGGTTGGCTGAATTTTTGCAAAAAACCAGATTTTTCCCTTCAAGATGGCGATGGCGATTTCACCTGCTGTGAGCTGCGTTTTGCTTCGAGCCTCCACATATAGGTTCGCCTAGGGGTTAGCTTGAAGCCCCTAAGAGGGCTTGATCATTGTTGAAGTGGTTTGTGCACAGCAAGGCAAAGTTCAGCTATGGGTGAAGATGGGCTATGGTGAGAAGAGGTAAAAGTGACTTAATTAATGAGCGATGATTACCAAATGAGATTAGGGACTAAACACAGCTTGAGGGTGACTTACATGGCTCTGATACCATGTTAGAAAACATGGGAGCTCAAGGATGGATTGAGCACATGATTAGAGCAAGGATTAAGAATTAGGAAGCAAGACTATGCTTAAGCATGGCAAGATTAGCTAAAGACAAATCATATGAGCATAATGACAATGTGAATAGGGCAAAAGCTTCGTATTCTCTTCATTATATGAGGAGCCTTTAAATAGGCTGAAGTACAAAAGGATTAAGGAGGAGATTAGGATCTAATCCTAATCAAGATGCTTATCACTTGCCTAGAAGTGAGCACCCAAAGCCTAGAGTAGAGTGCAAGAAGTAGAGATTCTCCACTAAGGCATATAAAAAGCTAAAAATAGGACCATCCAAAAAAGGTGCTACTAACCCTTAGAGAAATAATCTACTAAGGTCCACTACTGAAGCCATGCTACTGAACCTTAGAGAAATAATCTACTAAGGTCCACTACTAAAGCCATTAGAGAGGCCATAAATTCCAATACTTATCACATTCACATCCACATCCATTTACATTCCTTAAGCTTCATTAATGAGAGCTAATTCTAAACTTTCGTTTACTCATTGGATCCTCGATCCTTCTAGGGATTCTAGATTCCATTTTTTGAATAAGAATTATCCAAGTTTTCTCGATGGGGATATTTTCATATTCTTTCTCAAATTTCTCAATTAAAATATATTCAACGTTCTTCTTTTCGAGTAAAAGATTCATGGGACTTACAAAAATCAATTCTACCCATATTTTCCAATAGAAATAATAATACTCAAAATTCCACTTTTGATAAATACTCATAATTAGAATTATGCCAAAAATTCCTCTTTTACCATTTAATTTCTTGGATCTCAATTATCATGGGAATTCCTCTTTTTCATAAAACAAATTTACCAAAAATTTCTCTTTTTGCATAAAAATAAATTTATAAAAAATTCCTCTATTGCCATTTAATTACTTGGATCTCAAATATCATGGGAATTCCTCTTTTTGTATAAAAATAGATTTACCAAAATTTACTCTTTTCTCATAATCAATTAATTATGCATAATTAAAAAAAATTAGTTTTCATGAATATGATGAAAATCATTCTTTGTGCATAGGACATCCAATCCTAGAATATGGTAGGAAGTCCTCTTTTAGCATTATGCATAAAAATAAGATATGTATTATTTTCTAAAAATTTTGCCATAGCTTCGCTGTTAGTACTGATAATTCTCAAGTTTTCTTAAAAGAGTAAAGCTTCTAGATAGTAGTTCCTCTTTTATGCTTAAAATCAAACTATAAATTTAAATCATAATTTTAACCATAATCATAAACTTATGATTATCCCACTAGATTAAGCTAATTTCATTATTTCTCTTTTCCCAAATTGATAGGATCATCTTTTTCTCATTTAGATCAATCAAAGTAGTTTTTAACTACTTAAAAATGATCTAAGAGAAATAACCATTATTTTGTTAACACAAATCATAAAAATACCATTTTCTTAATCTCTAGCTTATCAAGCCTAGAGTTTAACTTTGAATTAAGAGACTATCATTGAGAAGCATCCTTTTTTAAGGGATTTAGCCATAAAGACGGCTATTCTTTTCGAGAGAGAGATTTACTTAAAGAAAGCATTACAAATAAGCATAAAGATTAACTTTCTCTTAATTAAGCATTAGGACTTTAAGGGAAAGCTTGATTTGAAATAAAACAATTATTTAGAGAGCTTCTAAAGCTTGAGAGGTTTTGAGAAGAAGAAAGTTGAGAAAAATAGGAAAAAACAATAAAAATTGATTTTACCTCCAAGTTTGGCTTGATTCTCTATTAGTAGTGAAGCCCCCGACCAATCAATTGGTCTAACAAGAGGAGAAGAGAAACTCCAAGAGTTGTTGTAGAGAGAGAGAGCTCCAAGCTCTCAAGAGAGAGGAAAAATTTTTGGATAATAGAAAATATGATTATTTTATTTTATTTTATAAAAGACTGAGGGTCTATTTATAGGTGAGGGAGGCCACTAACCAAGTCCAACTGGGTTCTAGAATTTTCCAGGTTCAGTTTGACTCAATTTGGACAAGATTTGAACTAGTTTAGCTCCCTTTTTGATTTGGTTTGATCCAGGAGAGAGGAGAGATAAAAATATCACATTTTTTTTGAATTAAAACCCTTCCGCACATGTGAAAAATGTGCCTACCTCAAGAGTCCCCCTCTCCTTACCAAGGTGTCAAAAATGCATCATTATTCCAAAATATCTCATTTGTTTAGTAATATCTCATAATTTTTAACTAATAAACCTTGTACTCAGTCAACTCTTCATCTTATGTGAGCATTTACTCATTTTTGGGTATTTTCTTTTATTCTTTTGGATTTAAAAATTTTTGAAAATGTAGACCCTTAGGCTAAGATCCCTTATACACATTTTCAATTAATTCCTAATGCACATTGGAAAGTTCATTTTGAGCTTCTATTTCAGGGGAATCCATTTTAGGATTTTTATATCCAAAGATATCTCAATTTTGGATTATCTCTCTGTAGACATTTTCTCTCTCTAGGCCAAAACCGGGTAAAATAAGATCTTTCTTCTATTTTAGGGAGGGGAATGATTTCAAGAACAAAAGGGGAGGTTCTTACACCTTTACACCTCAAAAGTTGGAGGGAGGAATCTTACATCCTACCCCACTTAAAAAAACGTGAGATGTCCTCATCTCACAGCTGGAGGATAAACTCTTTCACCCTAAGATCCAACTAATTCTGGGGTTCCTTATAGTCTGGTCAACCCGCACAGAATCCTGGGATAAAGATCCCTTCTACAAGAAGAACATACATAACTCATTATCAGAGAACAATTCATTCAGAACATACAGAACATTCATATCCGTAACACAATAATGGTCCATCAGACCGGAAATTCCATCTCAACATTCCCCATGGAATTTTCAGTTATGTAAGTTCTCAATTTGTCATTCCTTAATTAGATCCACTGGGTCAAAGCTTAGTAGTGGCAATCTGTCATCACAATCCACTAATCTCATAGTGATTTGTTGAAGTCATAATCATCATTCCAGTTGCTAACATCATCACTGGGATTCGTCCCTTTCATCCTCATTGTGGCTTTGTTCAACTTATATTTTTTCAACCAGAATTTTGAAATCATCATCTTTCAATCAGAATCCAAATCAACTCATCAATTCTCAACTAGAATTCTAAAATCATATCAACTAGTATTCGAATTCATCCTTTGGATAGCATTTTTGCTTATAACTTCAAGGTCTTAGATTTACTCGTAAAGAGCTATAGATATACCCACGGTATATATATGGGTAGTCACGATCCTTGGAGCTATAAGGTAAATACCATAATATCTAGACCTCAAGCAAGTCAGGGATTCCATACAATTACGGTACTTCCATCTAAAGACCCAAGTTCTAATTTATGAGTCTTCATTTTGAATATCAATTTGTATGAATTTCATCACACAATTACAATCTTTTACTGGTACTTCATAAAATTTTGACATTTCTGGCTTCTCGGTTATCCCACTTTAGCCAATTCGTTCTGATACCAGCTGAAAGATCCCTGTCCCCTCCACGCAACGAATTCCGGGGTGCTAGCAGCGGAAGTAGCACTTCTTGCGCAGGGCAGAACCTCTCACTCGGGGCCTCGCCCACCACGGATATCCGGACAAGAGACTAATCCCTCGGTTCTTCCAAAAACTGAACCCGAAAAACACTTTCCTCGCCCAGCAGATAGGCCATTCCTCTTGGATATTTTTATTCTAGCGTAGTCAAGAGCCTTAACTAACCAAACTGATCCGACCGAACCTGTAAGTCACATGGTCAGATCAAGGAGGAGACTTGCACTTGGATCATAGAGACCAACGCTTTTTTCCTCATCAAGAGGCACAGCCGTTGATTCTTTTCCGTAGAATAAAGACTATGCGGAATTTACTTTATCTATCGTTACATAACAGAATTAAGTCTCATTTTAGGGATCCATGAGTCCAGCCTAACCCCATCCAATCCCATGGGTTAGCCAACCACCCAACCACTGTAGTGATAGGATCCATTTAGAAATTTGGTTATGGTTTGCCCCGTGTACCGGGAGCTCCCTAGTCGGCGCTTGAAGCAAACTTCAAGATAGTCACACCACTTACACACCCAATATGAAATTCCCTGTTTCATAGATTTGGCTGTCTTTAAAACAATGTTTTAATGAAACTATAGTATCACTGATCAGAATCCTCCAAAATATCTAGCTTTAATTCTAATTTCCAATCATTCCTTCATCATTGGAAACGAGAACGCTCACCACCTGTTCACTCAGGGGCCTTTTCAATAGTTCCTAGCTCATAGTACTTGTTAATATAATCACGTAATAAAATCCAAATGGACTCTCTGTTGAAGACCAGCAAGATCAACCAACAGATCCATATAAAAGAGCCATGGACTCATCCATTGAGGACCAGCAAAAAGGACAATCAACCAGACCATGCCCGAGTTTAGAAAATAACTCTAACACCTTGTTCCATTTTCTTCCACGACGTACGCATGGGTATCTTCATAGTTCACCTAGCGCTTCACTTATAGGCCGCTTCCTTGGTCCCTCATCCACCGAAGCTCACCGTTTAAATCAAACACCGAGGCTAGTCAAGATCTCGGTCGACCTTGCTACGCGAGACGTCCTCCGTTCTCTCCGTCAACTGTTTGCAACTTTATCACTTAGGTCTCCACGACCTCATTCACAAGATGGTCAAAATGATTCCCCAGCATTCTTGACATAAAACAGTCATTTAAAAGAGGTCATAATACAGTTTCTAACGAGCTCTCATCTTTCCACATTGTTCCACATCATTTCTCGTTATTCCACATTCTTCTAAATCAATTCACTTTGCTTATTCCATATCCAGTCATATGTATTCCCATCGTCTTCATCCATTCTCATCCAATCACATCATATTACATCTCATCACATCTATCATCATCTTATCTCATCCATTCACATCTACCCATATCCACATCACATCTCCATTCACATCACATCTCATCCATTCACATCTACCCCGATTCATATCACATCCGTTCACATCACATCTCATCCATTCACGTCTCATCACATAATATTCACATCCATTTACATCTCATCATATCATATTCACATCACATCACATCCATTCAATTATCATCACATTACATTCACATCCATTCACATCTGATCACATCCATTCAGATATCATCACATCACATTCACATCCATTCACATTTCATCGCATCCATTCACATCTCATCACATCCACTCACATCTCATCACATCCATTTATATCGCATCACACCCATTCACATCTCATCACACCCATTCACATCTCATCACACCCATTCACATCCATCACATTCATTGCATCAACATCACATCACATACATTCCATCCACATCTATCCTTATCACATCACATTCATTCCATCCATATCACATCACATTCATTCCATACACATTGCATCAAGTCCACATCTATCCACATCCATCCATCAATCCAGTCACATGCACATCTATCACTTCACATCTCATTCTCATCCATTTACATCTCATTCTCATCCATTTACATCACATCACACCCATTCACATATCATCACATCTCATTCACATCTCATTCTCATCCATTTACATCACATCACACCCATTCACATCTCATTCTCATCCATTTACATCACATCACACCCATTCACATATCATCACATCTCATCACATTCACATCCACATCCATTTACATCGCATCACATCCACTCATATCTCCTCACATAACATTCACATCTTATCACATCACATTCACATCTTATCACATTCACATCCACATCCATTTACATTGCATCACATCTCATCCACATCCACTCACATCTCCTCACATCTTATCACATCACATTCACATCTTATCACATTTACATCCACATCCACATCCACATCCATTTACATCGCATCACATCTCATCCACATCTCATCACATCCACTCACATCTCCTCACATCACACTCACATCTTATCACATCACATTCACATCCACATCCATTTACATCGCATCACATCTCATCCATCTCATCACATCCACTCACATCTCCTCACATCACATTCACATCTTATCACATCACATTCACATCCACATCCCTTTACATTCCTTAAGCTTCATTAATGAGAACTAATTCTAAACTTTCTTTTACTCATTGGATCCTTGATCCTTCTAGGGATTCTAGATTCCATTTTCTGAATAAGATTTATCCAAGTTTTCTCGATGGATATTTTCATATTCTTTCTCAAATTTCTCAATTAAAATATATTCAATATTCTTCTTTTCGAGTAAAAGATTCATGAGATTTAAAAAAATCAATTCTACCCATATTTTCCAATAAAAATAATAATACTCAAATTTTCACTTTTGATAAATAAAAATAATTAGAATTATGCAAATTCCTCTTTTACCATTTAATTTCTTGGATCTTAATTATCATGGGAATTCCTCTTTTTGCATAAAATAAATTTACCAAAAGTTCATCTTTTTGCATAAAAATAAATTTACCAAAAATTCCTCTTTTTGCATAAAAATAAATTTACCAAAAATTCCACTTTTTGCATAAAAATAAATTTACAAAAAATTCCTCTATTACCATTTAATTACTTGGATCTCAAATATCATGGGAATTTCTCTTTTTGTATAAAAATAGATTTACCAAAATTTACTCTTTTCTCATAATCAATTAATTATGCATAATTACAAAAAAATTATTTCTCATGAATATGATGAAAATCTTTCTTTTTGCATAGGATGTCCAATCCTAGAATATGGTAGGAAGTCCTTTTTTAGCATTATGCATAAAAATAAGACATGTATTATTTTTCAAAATTTTTGCCATAGCTTCAATGTTGCTCTGCTATTACTGACACTTCTTAAATTTTCTTAAAAGAGTAAAAGCTTTTAATGAAAATATGATAGTAGTTCAGCTTTTATACTTAAAATCAAACTATGAATTTAAATCATAATTTTAACCATAATAATAAACTTAATTATGATTATCCCACTAGATTAAGCTAATTCCATTATTTATCTTTTCCAAATTGATAGGATAATATATTTCTCAATTAGAATCAATCAAAGTAGTTTTTGACTACTTATAAATAATGTAAGAGAAATAACCATTATTGTGTTAACACAAAATCATAAAAATACCATTTTCATAATCTCTAGCTTATCAAGCCTAGAGTTTAACTTTGAATTAAGAAACTATCATTGAGAAGCATCCTTTTTTAAGGGATTTAGCCATAAAGATGGTTATTCTTTTAGAGAGAGAGCTTTACTTAAAGAAAGAATTACAAATAAGCATAAAGATTAACTTTCTCTTATTTAAGCATTAAGACTTTAAGGGAAAGCTTGATTTGAATTAAAACAATTATTTAGAAAGCTTCTCAAGCTTGAGAGGGGTTGAGAAGAAGAAAGACATTGAGATAAATTGGAAAAAAACCATAAAAATTGATTTTACCTCCAAGTTTGGCTTGATTCTCTATTAGCACTGAAGCCCCCGACCAATCATTTGGTCCACCACCACGAGGAGAAGAGCAAATCCAAGAGTTGTTGTAGAGAGAGAGAGAGAGAGCTCCAAGCTCTCAAGAGAGAGGAAAAATTACGGGATAATAGAAAATATGATTATTTTAATATAATACTAGCATAGTATAGCTCCAATATTTTTTTACAAAAGACTGAGGGTCTATTTATAGGTGAGGGAGGCCACTAACCAAGTCCAACTAGGTTCTAGAATTTTCTAGGTTCAGTTTGACTCAAGTTGGACAAGATTTGGACCTGTTTGGCTCCCTTTTTGATTTCGTTTGATCTAGGAGAGATAAAAATATCACAATTTTTTTGAATTAAAAACCCTTCCACACATGCGAAAAAGGTGCCTACCTCAAGAGTCCCCCTCTCCTTACCAAGGTATCAAAAATGCATCATTATTCTAAAAATATCTCGTTTGTTTAGTAATATCTCATAATTCTTAACTAATAAACCTTGTACTCAGTCAACTCTTCATCTTATGTGAGAATTTACTCCTTGAAGTGCTTGTGCTATGTTTCCTTTTCAAGATTTACTGGATGGACTTGTGTAGGTGGTAGCAGGAGTCAGGTCAAACTCAAAAGTGTAGAGGTGCCCATTTGTGTCAGAGGTTAGAGTCAAAGCTTATTGGTGCCTTTTGAGCTAGGGTCCTAAGTTTTTATCCTTATACATTTTCTTGTTGTGTGTCTACTGGTGGTGTTATAGAGGCCATCACCCAATTACACCACACAACATAAAAAATATCAAATGTATTTCTTTGATGAAGTCAAAGGGCATGTGGAAAGAAGGGTAATGAATTGATTGGAGGTGAGCAAGACTGCCAAATAGATAGTTGTTTCCAGAGAGCCACCTACACATAGCTAAAACTACTATAAATGGTTTGGATTAGTAAAGGATTTGCAATATGGTGTGTGTAGCTCTTTCCCTGAGCAGTGCTTAGCTTGCAGTCTTTTGTAGATCTTTAAGCATGCTATTCTCTTTTATTATATATATGGTGCACCAGGTGGATGTAGTTGGAAGAGAGAGCTTCTCCCTTATAGAAAGACACTAGCCAACATCTCTCTTCTTGGGGCAAGGTTTTTCCTCAACCAAAAGTTGCCAATGTAAATGTGCTTATAGCAACAAGGCATGTTGCATGTGTGCTTTGACGGCACCACCCTTTACTATAAGGGCTACTATGCAAACGATGCTATGCTATTTGTGTCAGAAGTTGCCGTGGAGAGATGTACCCAACAGCTACGGCCTTGGAGAAATGTCAGAAGTTGCTGTGGAGAGATGTACCCAACAGCTACGGCCTTCCCCTGTTGGGTGAACTGTGGGACGGGCTCAACTACTTTTTGCAATCTAAGGCAAAGATGAGTTCTTCTTAGCCTCTTGAAGCACTAATACAATGCCACAGTGGTGAGGGTGATCATGTCCTCGAGCCCCCCTCTCTTTCTAGACAGCATCATGATGTTGGACCAGAATAGCATCAAAGTCCTCATTGATATCACTAAGGTGGAGAAAAAAGGACGTGTTTTGCTGGCACCTACATGCCCAACAGTAACTTCACGGGGCGGGGGCGGCTTTAGAGACTATTTTGATAGCTTTCCCCACTTATGGCATACCTATCTACAAGTTTCCTAAGAGCAGTGCACGGAACCCCTCTATTTTCCCATTTCTCTCTTGCCTGTGGACCTGGAACAAGTTTTCCATGGGGCTGCCTCGCTACTCCTACACATTAGCTTGTTTGATTTCTTGCCTCCTCCCCCATGGTAAATTTTTCCAACCGGCACAGCTACTTGCTTACCACCATGATGAGGTCACTTTCCATAGAGCAGAGCTGGAGCCCTGACATAGTCACCATGTCATTGGCTAGGCCACCACTGGAATTGCTTTGCCTTCATGCCGCCTCTTCTCTCCATGCTTTACTGATCTATGATTTTAATTACACCATGCAAACACCTCCTTAGGCACTATGTCACTTGCACAGGGCCTCCTAGCAGCTTCACATCAAGGAGTTAACCATCATTAGGGTTGGCTAATTGCACCTCTCTGAGATCGACCCTTGCATGTTTTTTCTCTTCTTCTTCTTTTTCTTCTTCTTCTTCTTCTTCTTCTTCTTCTTCTTCTTCTCTCTCTCTCTCTCTCTCTCTCTCTCTCTCTCTCTCTCTCTCTCTCTCTCTCTCTCTCTCTCTCTCTTTCTCTCTCTCTTGTGTGCAAGGTGGTATGTTAGGATAACATCTTTGGAGCTGTCAAGGAGTGCATTTAGCTTAGGGTCCTCCACTTTGTTCATTTTCTAGAGTCAGGTCAATCGAGCATTGGATCATTGAGATCTTCATCAAGTGCGGAAGAAGCAAGTAAGTGTTCAAACTTTTCCCTTGACATTCATGCAAATCTCTATTTTTATGTTCTTTTTTCATCAAGATTGGACCATAGCTTAATTAGAAAATTAATCTCAATTAGTTAGGTTTCTTTAAGCATTGTAGGCATCAATAGATAGCTTGAGACTAGCTCTAGCTCTTTATTAAATCAAAAACCCAAAACATTAGTGGGAAGATACCTGAAATTGCAAGAATCTGAGGGAAAAATAAGGTGGAAATCACATTATGTAGGCATTTCTAAGAAGTGAATGACCGTTCCTTTCCATGGTCGTGGCACTTGTGCCATGCTCATTCCTTTCTCTCTAGCCAAATATTTGGATATCTCCAACCTTCAATGTGGCAGTTAGCATTAAAAAATAGAAAATTTTGATTAAGTGGACATAAAATACATTTAATTGCTTCAACCAAGTAGGTACAACTGCACTGTCAGGGAATATAGTGGGTGGCAGTCAAACCTACTGCCTTAAATACTCTAAAATTTAAAAAATCTTAAAAAAATTTGAAATATGACAGTGCCATGGCCGTTCCATTTTTGCCCCTCAGCTATTCCTTCCTGAAGGGTACGACTGTTTCGAAGAGTTCATCCAATTGGCACGTCTGTGTCAGTTTTTCCACGCCCGTGTCATTCTCTTTTATTGCAGCTCTAGAAAGTGTATGGCCGTTCCACTTGTGCCACACGTACTAGTTATCTTATCTAAAGCATACGCCCGTGGCAAGAGTGCCATGCCCGTACCAACTGTCTCTGATCCATAGGTAGGACAAGAGAGAGGAGAGCAATCTGTCAAACCATAAGTTGTAAGCAACTTCTCCACATACTTCTCCTAGGAAATAAAGATGCAATCATTTCTTTGCCAAACCTCCAGACCAAGAAAATAATGAAGTAAGCCAAGGTCCGTCACCTTAAACGTGAGGGAAAGTTGAGATTGAACCTGAGTGACCAACTCAACCTGTGAGCCTGCAAGAATGAGGTTATCAACATAAAGCACAATGATGCATATATCCCCATCAAAAAGAAGCACATAGAGGTTTGGATCTACATATGACCTCTCAAAACCAAGAGATAACAACAAGAAAGCATCAACCTTTTGATACCAAGCACAAGGTGCTTGTTTGAGACCATAAAGAGCTTTCTTCAACAAGTAAACATGGTCCTCATGTCCTTGAATCACAAAACTAGGAGGCTACTCCACATAAACTTCCTCCTCTAAATCACCGTTCTAAAGGCATATTTAACATCCATCTAGAACACAGGCCATCTAAAATGAGCAGCCAGAGCCAAAACAATACGAATGGAAGTAAACCTGTCTAAGACGGGCCTTGTACTTATCCAAAGTACCATCTACATGAAACTTGACTTTGAAGATCCATTTGACACTAATGACTAGTCGATAGTAAAGGCCGTGGTACTAAATCCCATGTATTATTCCTCTCAATAGAGGACATCTCAGCTTCCATAGCCCATCACCACTATGGTTGGCCTCCTTTGGAGATTCAGGCTCATCAATCGTCTGCAAAGTACTCATAAGAGCATAATTCACTGTGGGAGTGGGAACCCGAGAAGATCTCCTCCGGATGAAGAAGTAAAGACCTGGTCATGCAATTGACTATTAAAAAGGCCAGAATCTCCAAGTTATTAATGGGGTGGACCAGCCCTCGTCATCACAAATGTGGAAGAGGAAGTATCCGCAGTTGTAATGGATGCACCCGGGGCAGCTGAGGATGAAGAAGGGATGTCCAAGCATGTGGGAGATGATGTAGAGGCTATCTAGACTGGCTGAGAAGTTCTGAAAGATGGTCCAGCACTCTGTATGGGACTGAAAATAGCAGAAACAAGGGCTGAAATAGTAGCAATAGCGGGTTGAATCGCTACCAAAGTGATCGGAGGCACAGGGGGTGATGAAGTGCCTGATGGGAGCAAAGAATATTTATTCCGATATGGAGCAGAAATGGATCAATATCCTCAGAAAACTGCATGGGTGAAGAGGAATCAAATACAAAGAGGGTCTCGTCAAACAAGCATCACGAGATATGATGATGTCCCTTAATGCTGGATCCCCAAAGCGGTATCCTTTCGACTTCGAACTATATCCCATAAAGATCATCCTCTTCGACTTCGGGGAAAGTGTAGTCCTCTTTTGACCTGGTACATGTACAAACGCAACACAACCGAAAACTCGTAAGTGTGAGACGGAGGGCTTATGTCCAAAAAATGCCTCCTCTGGTGTCTTCCCATCGAGTGCCATTGTGAGAGAGCGATTGATGAGATAAACTGAGGTAGCCAAAGCTTCATCCCAGAAAGAGGGAGGAAGACTCGCATGATGCAAGAGGGATCGAGCCATGTCCTTCACTATTCGGTTCTTTTACTCCACTACTCCATTTGCTGAGGAATATAAGGAACAGTTGTCTACCACTCGCGATGCCTTTAGAAGTAAGAAACTCATCAAAAGGTTCACCACCATTGTCAGTTCGTAAGAATGAAACTTTGCTTTGAGATTGGTTCTCAACCATTGGAAGTCAAGACCTGAAATTGGCAAATGCATCAAATTTGTGTGGTGCCAAGACACACACCCATACCTTCCGCATGAAATCATCCACCAGGAGCATATAATAACGGGCACCGCCAAGGGGCTCAATCTGCATAGGGCCAGCCAAGTCTGCATGGATCAACTCAAGTCTCCGAGTAGCTCTATGTGTAGCCGCTTTTGGAAAGGACTCCCTGTGATGTTTCCCCATCATGCAAGAGAAACAAATGTGTGGGAGAGCTCTTAACTCTAGAAGTCCACTAACAAGTTGCTTGGAAGAAGCTTTTGCAAAGCGGCAATAGGCACATGACCAAAACGTGAATGCCACAAAGAAGTATCTACAATAGAATTCGAATTCATCATCTGGATAGCATTTTTGCTTATAAGGTCTTAGATTTACTAGTATATACTACCAATAAAGAGCTACAATTATACCCTCGGTATATACTGCCAATAAAGAGCTACAGTTATACCCTCGCTATATACAGGTAGTCACGGTCCTTGGAATTATAAGGTGAATACCATCATGTCTAGGCCTCAAGTCAGGGATTCCATATAATTGTGGTACTTCCATCTGAAGACCCAATTACAAATTTATGAATTTCAATTTGAATATCAATTTGTATGAATTTCATCACACAATTCCAACCTTTTACTATTACTTCATAAATTTTTGACATTTTTGGCTTCTCAGTTGATCCACTTTAGTCAATTCGCTCTGATACCAGCACAGCTGAAAGATCCCTGCCCCCTCCGCGCAACAGATTCGGGGGTGCTAGCAGCGGCAATAACACTTCTTGCGCGGGGCAGGGTCCCTCACTCGGGGCCTCTCCCATAGATATCCGGACAAGAGACTAATCCCTCGGTTCTTCCAAAACCAAACCCAGAAAAACTTCCCTCTCCCAAAAAGCACGAGCGATTCCTCTGGGATATTTTTACTCTAACGTAGTCAAGGTCATCACTAACCAAACTGATCCAATCGAGCTTGTAAAGACACTCGGTCAGATCAAGGAAGAAACTTACACTTGGATCATAGAGACCAATGCTTTTTTCCTCATTGAGTTGCATAGCCGTTGATTCTTTTCCATAGAACAATTTTTATCTAGGATTTACTTCATCTATCGTGCTATAATAGAATTGAGTCTCATTTTACGGATCCATCAGTCCAGCCTACGGTCCCATGGGTTAGCCAACCACCCTAACCACTGTAGTGATGGGATCCAATTAGGAATTTGGTTAGGTTTTGTCTCGGGTACCAGGGAAAAGAGTTCCCAGGCCCCCTAGCAAGATATTCATGCAAATTTAAAGTTACGCACCCAATATGAAATTGCCTTTTTCACAGATTCAGCTATTTTTAAAACAATAATTTAATGAAATCATAGTGTCACTGATCATAATTCTCCAAAATATCTTGTTGAATCCTAATTTCTTCTCATTCCTTCATCGGTATACCTATGGCATCATTGGTAACCAGAACGCTCACCACTTGTCAGGGGCCTTTTCGATAGTTCCTAGCTCATAGTACTCGGTAATATATTCACTTATAAAAATCAAGATTGAATCTCCGTTGAAGATCAGCAAAAGATTAACCATCAGATCCATATAAAAGAGCCATGGACTCATCCATTGAGGACCAGCAAGGTCTATCAACCAGATCCATACCCAGTTTCAGAAAACAACTCTTACTCCTTGTTCCAATATCTTCCCTGACGCACGGCATAAGCCCTATGCATAAGGCTATGCATAAACCTATTGCACAGGACTTATGCATAAGCCCTATGCATAAGGCTATGCATGAACCTATTGCATAGGGCTTATGAATAAGTCCTATTGCATAAGGCCTATGCATATTCTATTGCAAGAGGCCTTTGCATAAGGCTATGCATAAAGCCTATTTCCTATTGATCTAACCCTAATCCCCGACACCCAAGGGTGAAAAAACACAAAGACAAGAAGCATAAGCAAAAATGAAGAAAGAGGGCTTACCGTATGAGAGGATATGCCCAAATCCTTGCTCACTTGAATAAACCTACAAAAAAGAAACATAATAAATAAACAAAGTTAGTTCTCATTAACAAATTAGTAAGCAAGAAGAACAAGAGCAAAAAGAGGTGAGAGTACCCTAAACCATACTCTTAATGCATAAGTGAATGAAAAAATTAGTTTATGTTAAGCTTAAACCCTAGCTCTATGAATACTAAAATGTTAAGCCTAAACCCTAGCTCTATGAATACTAGAATGCTTAATAGAAAGCTTTGATGGAGAGCTCTACATCAAAGCTCTCTATTAAAACTCTATGCATAAGGCTAGGATTAGGGCAAGGGATAGGAAAGAGAGGGGAAGGGAGAAAGAGGAAGGAAAGAGAGAGGAAGGGGAAGAAAAGCTCACATTGAACTATGTCAGGGCTTTCCACCATGAAAGCTTGGAAGAAGACAAAGATTGAAAAAAATCGTTAAAGCTTGAAGAAAGCAAGAAAGGTCTTATCTTGGAGAGGGAGACTTAATTGATGCAACATCCTTGAGAGAAGAGGTGTGGTGGGAGGAATAGTTGGGTTGCAGGTGTAGGCTATGCATGTGCAGGATAGGGGAAGTAGGTAGGTATTGACACCCGTGGGCGATAATTTAAGCGAGAGTCACAGTTTGCAAGTCGGTGCTTAGCAGAGCAAAATTTCACTGCTAGCTTCGTTACACTGCTGTGGTGGACAGTGGATTTTCGCTACTACTGGGCATTGACAAAATGCTGTTGTGGTCACTGTGTATAGCAGCAAAACCTTGAGTAATTTTCTTTTTGCAATTCTCGATGTTGTTGTGTGTTTTGTATGAACCCTAAATCAATTTTGGCCAAGTTAAAGGTGTCTCACACAGTGATCAAGGGCTGGAAGTTGGTTCTAAGGTATGGTTGAGAGAAAAAATTCAATGTGTATAGATTGATGCAAGGGCCAATATATACAACAACGTCGTATAACAATTGGGCATGTCCGGACATATGGTCTTCAGATGAGGGAGTGGCACAACCAAGTGCGGATGATGACATGGAGGAGAACCATAGGAGAGTGCTAGGTAACATGCCACATAATTCGGTGACATCGGGTAGAGTGCAGAAGATGGAAAGGCTTCATATGGAAAGCATGGCTGAGACTCATCTTCCCCAACCAATGAGTGAGGTGCCTCCACCATTGCCACATGAGGAGGAAGAGAATCTCATCATGGACGACATGGTGAATGACTTCTTTGGATGGGAGTTCATAGATGATAGTGAGCAAGATCCACTATCACAAGAGGAGGTAACCTTGTATAAAGAGGCAAGTACCCCTTTGTATGAGTGCTCAAGTACCAATGCATGACTATCCCGGGTTCTCGGAATACTCAGGTACCTACTTTAATTCTATATGCAGAAGGCTTTTGGCCTTTAAACTTTAAGTTTATATCTCTATCATCTCAATTTTAAAATAAGTTTGGCAATCTCCGGACATCATGCATGTCTAATTTGTGGACCATCACTTGTTTTATAAAGACCCTCTACATTTAAGAAGGTGGTTTATGACAAACATCATCGATTGCTCCCTCCTTCACATCCCAAGTATATGCCACATGATGTCTCACCACTTGTGATTAGAGGTAGAGATTGGTTTAAGGCATGGAGAGGCACTCCCAATCCACCACCAAATGGGATGTCTAGACACTCAATTTTCTTTCGACTTCCATATTGGTGTGACATGAAGTTCAGTCATCTCTTAGATCCCATGCAAATCTTTAAGAATGTGGCAACAAATATTTGGGACCATTTAATCAGTAAAAGAGATACAAAGGGTGCAAGGGATGACTTAAAAAAAATTGGATGCCTTCAAAGTGCATGGCCTAAATTGAAAGTGAGAGTGGAAAAATAGTCCTACCAAAGGCACCATGTGTATTAACCAAGAGCAAACATAATAAGGTGAAAAGTGTGATTGCCTCTGTTTGTACACTAACACAAGTAATGTATTCATTCAAGGGTGCCTTCACAAATACCAAAAAGAAAGGAAAGGAACAATTATATGGCCTTAAGACACATGATTAGCACAAGATATTACAGGTATATAAATATTCGCTTATTCATTTTCTCTTTGCGGTACATAATTTGTAAGCTCATATACTAACTTACATTTTTTTCTATGCATAGTTTATTCTTCCAATTGCTATAGTTGGTTGTGGAGACAAAAAGGTGAGAGAGGCTATTTACAAAATGGGAAGCTTGGTGAGGTATGAATCTTCTCTTCAATTCAATAAGTTATATTTCTTATTTGGAATTCTCATACGCTCACAAGTTATATATTGGTAAATAGTACACATAATTACTAATAATGTATGTAGGTACATATCCTTAAAGGAGATAGATCCTACATCCATTGAGATGGCTCGTCTCAATGCTATTGAGGCAGTGTGTGTATAATCAAGGACAACTTTTCTAGAACAATTCTCACTAGCCAATTGCATCTTATGGTGGATTTGGTTGATGAAGTGGCGTTGTGTGGTGCTGTTCATGTTTGATGGATGTTTTTCCTTGAAAGGTTCATGAAAACCTTAAAGGACTTTGTGAGACAAAGAGAAAGGCCAGAAGAGCAAGCATGGCAGAGGGATGGTTGATGCAAGAGTCTCTGGTGTATATCTCAAAACATTTATCTCTCATAGATCCTTCCATGCCATGATTGTGGAAGAATGAGGAGGATAACCGACTAATCACTAATGTGTCTCAGGGAAAAGGAAGGCAACAAAGAATGAATGAAGCATTACGCCACAAGGTGAATACATTCTGCATTCTAAATAGTCCCATCATGGAGAAGTGGATTGGGAGATACAAGGATGCAAGATGAAAGGATGAGAGAAGAGCTTTCAAAAGAGCAAATAGACGCTTGCCATTCCCACCTAGCTTGGAACCTCTACCAAATGTGATCAATATAGAATGGCTTCATACGGCAATATCGATGAAATCACAAAATGGAGAGATGATCACAAGAGAAGAGCATGAGTATGCAAGAGAATGTGACCCTCAAGTAAGTACATTCTTCATCTCTATCTCATGTACATACCTTGTTTAATGCACTATACTAAATGTCATGCTTTTGTTTAATGTTAGTACAAACTATATAATGCAATATGGTGAGGGAAGGCACTTTTGCACGGAGTGTGTGGATTCTAAAAGAAACACATTTTATTGTGGTGTGATGGAAGCTTTTGAGCAAGAAAGTCGAGCTAGTAGACATGATACCAATGTCATAGAGGAAAATCTTGAGTATTGTGAAACTATATTTGAGGTTACTTGGACCATGGAAAGATCACAAATGACGAGGTAGAGTACACCTTGAGAAGACTAAGTATATAGAAATCACATAGAGAGTATACCAACCATATGTAGATTACATGGACCGTACAAAGCGCACTGGGAGAAGACTAAGCATGTTTATATTCCAGCACATCTCGCATATATACATAGCATATGGATAATCCAAGGCCATGCAAACCACACCAAAGACAACACTCAGCATGAAAATATCTTGGGCAGCCCCTTCGGACCATGCACATATCTCAAAAGATAAGGTAGAGCATACCTTGAGAAGACTAGGCATATAGAAATAACATAGAACATAGTACATCAAGAGAAGGCCAAGCATGTGGAGAAGGCCAAGCATGTGGAGATCCCATACAACCCATTCCACACACGTATGGACCATCTAAGGCCATGATCTATGACATAATGCATGGCCATCATGTGGATGATGCATGTATGTTCACATGTGGAGATCCCATACAACCCATTCCACATATGTATGGACCATCCAAGGCCATGATCTATGACATAATGCATGGCCATCATGTGGATGATGCATGTATGTCCATGGTGCACATGATAGAATGTATGTCCATGTCACATGTTTACATGGGCATGCCACATGTTCACATGGACACATGAAGCACCACATCATTAGGGTAGTCCACATAAAAAAAACCCATGGAACCAAAGCTTGCCAAAAAAAAGTTGGCTACTAATTGCTCGCCTTAGTGGCTCTCGCCAAAACAATTCACTAGCATTTTACTTTTGAGCTTAAGATGTGTTTTTTGATTGGTCAATAAGCCTTAATCACGGCTCATTAACCCTTTTTTTGTAGGCTTTTTTAGACCTTAACAACTAAGGGCTACAAGCCTTAGTAGTTTTAAAGTCTCTAAAATACTTAGTTCCTAAGCCTAATAGACCTAAAATCTTTAAGGGCTAGCACACAACCTTTTTCCACCTAAGCACAACAAGGGCCCCTCCTAATAACTTCTTGGAACATACTATGAATCTACAATAGGATAAGTCATTGCTTATTTTTCGTTGCTCGGTTTAGGTCTCACTTGGTTTCGATCAGGTGTTTTGACTGCCTCGAAAAAATCACAACCTTCCCATTGTTAGATGTGTTCACCCTTACTATAGTTTTCTTGCAAATTATCTAATTTGATATTTTCACATCTCTTGATTTAGATGTGTTCACCCTTACTTTGGATTTCTTGCCAAATTATAGACAATTTGATATTTTCACATCTCCTCATTGAAGAAGTGCATACTAAAAAGTTTTACAACAAAATTCATAAATATATAAGTAAATATTTACGTAATATAGTTTTATTATGTGCGTAAAAATGTTTAGTTGGACCTGCTTTTGAAAAAGCATCATATGCTAATAAAGTTTTAAGATTTTTTCCTTAAATAAAGTTAACAAGATTTTGAGTCTTATAGTTCCATTATGTGTTGAAACTCTCCCCTTATGTACTCTTGGCCAAGGTTATTTTGTAGATATGAAAGAGATGAACGAATAAAAAGAAAAATTTCTCTAATGAGA
This sequence comes from Cibotium barometz, assembly GCF_041138505.1. Taxonomy (NCBI): domain Eukaryota; kingdom Viridiplantae; phylum Streptophyta; class Polypodiopsida; order Cyatheales; family Cibotiaceae; genus Cibotium; species Cibotium barometz. The sequence continues at coordinate 36,253,321 of NC_141095.1, forward strand.
GCTTATATCTTTAGAAGGACTACATTTTCTTAGTTTAAGGAATAAACATGAGCATTTGTTCATGTGCCTTGCATAAGGATCTTAGTTATGGTCTTTATTTTATATAACAAAGATACTTATGCAAGTTAAGTGACAAATATGAAATTGTGATATGATCTCAATGTAAAAGACCATTCTTAATCAACTTTACTTTGAAACAAAGTATAAAACTTTAGAAACGAAGAATATCTTGTATTGAATTTAATATTTTATGAACACAATTCAACTGTGCTAGATTGTATTTTGTGATAAGATAATGAGGAGCACATTATAGATCTCATAGATTTATGCGATGTAATCAATAATTCAGCTCTTGCTCATGCATTGAATTCAATTATAGAAGTACTTAATGATACAAAAAAAATTACACGATTATGTTTTCATGATATGATGATCAATAGCTTATGAAACTTGTTTTTCTTTATTAAAATCCCTCTACTATAACAAATGCTCTTCATGTATTGATTTTTTTTTAGTCCTTGTGAAAATCTTCTTATACATTGTGATCATAATGAAGCTTCTTAAAGTGAATGAATGTCCACATCATATTGTAAATATAATATTTGCATTTTACAAGAAAGAATCAACACATGGTTACCCTTTTTAATAGCCCTCACTAGTACACTTTCCATCGTTGAAGTGCTCCATGATCCTTAATGTCAATGCATCAACCTTTATGATAGTCCAATTATCACGTTCCTTGTTTTTTCACTTTCTTATCACAAGGATTGTGTCTTTTAATGGCATGATTAACCATCATCAAAAGTCATTATGCTATAACAACCCCATTATTACACTTTTTAATCTAGAGTTAAAATGTGAGGACTTTTAGAATCAAATTCACATTGAAATGAATGTGATCTGAATTAAAATGATAGCTCATAGTATTGTTTTGATGCACCATATGAACCTTTAAACTATGAATGTGTCCACTCTAATGAGATTCCTAAATAGCTAGGGCTTTGATTATGAGAATCAAATTCGCAATGCAATGAATGCAATCAAATTCGCATTGCAATGAATGCAATCTGAATTAAAATGATAGCTCGTAGTATAGTGTTTTGATGTACCATATGTACGCTTAAACTATGAATACATCCCCTCTAATGAGACTCTTGAATAGCTAGAGCTTTGATATTATGAGAAATGTCAACATATGGCGCCTCATGGCCAAGTACTCTCATCTTATATTCTCAATATTCAAATGGGTGTTTGGACATGTTAGAAAATCAAAAGATTGCATCACATGCCAATTTAAGAGTTTGTTTAGGTTCTCCATTGTCAACATGTACCATATGTATGTTTAAACTATGAATTTACCCACTCTAATGAGACTCCTGAATAGCTAGAACTTTTATATTATGAGAAGTGTCAGCATATGGCACCTCATGGTGGCCAAGTACTCTAATCTTATGTTCTCAATATTCAAATGGGTTTTTGGACATGTTAGAAAATCAAAAGGTTGCATCAGAGAGTTTGTTGAGGTTCTCCATTGTGAGCATCATATTTACAAAATAATTATAGTAAATATTTTATGCCCCCCTTTTTTGTGGTGATTCGTGAAATGTTTGTGAGGCTTTGAACCATAAGCTTGATGAATGGTAGGTTTTAAATTGGGGCAATTTTATATTGATGGGTTGTGTTGTGTTGTGTGTGTGTGTGTGTGTGTGTGTGTGTGTGAGAGAGAGAGAGAGAGAGAGAGAGAAGAAGAAGAAGAAGAAGAAGAAGGAGGAGGAGGAGAAGGAAGAGGATGATTTTTACGAGAGAGAGAAAAGAAGAAGAAGAAGAGGAATTTTAAACGAGAGAGAGAGAGAGAGAAAATAAGAAGAGGAAGAGGATTTTTATACGAGAGAGAGAAAAGAGGATTTTTACACGAGAGAGAGAGAGAGAGAGAGAGAGAGCCGCAACCGAAAACAAATGGTTTGACAAAAGGCACTCCAAAAAGACGACGGCATTATTTATTAGAAAACACGAAAGTACGGCAGGTTAGTATTATAATATCGTTCCTGTTGCAATGGCTGCAGAGCAGCACGCTGCTATATAAATGCAGGCGCCGGAAGCGAGAGAACTTCAACCCTTGAGTGTCCTGAGATGATTCAGCAAAGAGCAAAGCTCTACAGTTTAGCTGTCATGAAATGCGGGCACTTGCGACTCCGTCTCTCGAAGCTGGACACCTCTGCTTAGCCATGAAAGCTTCTCTCTCTCTCGCTCTCTCGCGCTCTCTCTCTCTCTCTCTCTCGATCTCAATCTCGACGCTGCACACCTCTGCTTAGCCATGGAAAGCTTCTCTCCCTCTCTCTTTCTCTCTCTCTCGCTCGCTCTCTCGATCTCGAAGCTGCACACCTCTGCTTAGCCATGAAAGCTTCTCTCTCTCTCTCTCTCTCTCTCTCTCTCTCTCTCTCTCTCAACTAGTCTTCTGTTTGTCTTCTTTTACAAAGTATGGAAAGAGAGATAGAGGTTTCCATGGCTACGCACGTGTCTAGCTTCGGAAGTCGCTCGCTTGTGCTGCGTTTCATGCTAGCTGAGCTGCAGAGCCGATCAGCTTTGAGAACACGTAAAACTTCATGTTTTGTTGTCAACTCGCTTTTTTCGTTAGACCTTACATCATTTACTGTTCAGAATTCTTCAGAATGATCACTTCCTTAATATGGCCTTACTCTACCTATAATGAGCATATAATCCCCATGAAATGTTTAGTTCCATACATAGATCGACTCAACAATTGCTATGCTACATTTAGGCTTGGCTTTCAATTCCTATAATATATTTAGTTCCATAGATAGATCTACTCAACAATATATGCTAACAACCCCCTCATGCTCTCTAGCTTTCCCCCATCCTTTATCTTACACAATCTGAAAAGGGTTCACCTTTTGAACCTTGAATTCATCAACATAGTCAAGTTATCTTCTACCACACTATATTGAGATTGTATTCAGCTAGTTAGAGAGTAGCTACCCCCAACTATTTATGGCTCATCACCACCTTATTCATATTTGGAACTAAAATAAATGTCTACACTTCAATTTTCTTTATCTTTACAATATTACACGTTTTTCTTTTGCAATGGTTAATCTTTATCCTAGGGTATAGCTTGATTTTTCTTAAAAAGCTAGTCATTTCAGTATATTTTCTATGTTTGAATATAATAAACTTGTACTCTGAGTTTTTTTTTTGCAAGTTTATGCCGTGTCTATCACTTCTACATCTCCTACCCTATCCTTCTCAAGCTCAAGCGAGGTATGTCTATTGTTTTCATTTATCTCCTATGCAAACAAGCTTTCCATAAAAGCTATCTTTTAAGTATTTCCTTTCTCTTTCCTCTCTTTTAAGTTTTTCTTTTCTTCTTTTTCCCAAATTAAGAGCTCTCCATTAAAGCTTCATATGGTAAAAGATCTTGATTTTTCTTAATACTTTTTTTTTCTTAACTTGGTTTAATTTTATAGGATTTCAACACATACAAGCCTCACAAGAGATCTCTTTCTTGTATGTTTCTTCTTTCATGCTTTTACATGTTTATAGGCTTTGTAAGTTTTAGGGCTTTTAAGATTAGGTTTTCTTATTAATACATTTTTTTTCTTATTTTGGTTTGATTTTGTAGGCTTTCAACACATACAAGCCTCACAAGGTAAGAGATCTCTTTCTTGTATGTTTCTTCTCTTATGCTTTTACATGTTATAGGGTTTGTTACTTTTCCCATGCTCCATGTTGGATGCATGCCGGTAGCTTCCTAGGCATGCCGGTAGCTACCTATGCACGTTGGTAGCTTCCAATGCATGGCGGTAGCAACCTATGCATGCCGCTAGCTACCAATGCATGTCGGTAGCTACCTACGCATGCCGATAGTAACCAACGCATGCCGGTAGCATGTCGGTAGCTTTATGCATTAGCCATATGCATAAGAGTTTTAAGTATTTATGGTTTTTCTTGGATAGATGGCAAATAACTTGAGGTGCAATGTTACACGTGAAGGAGGAGTCGATATCCCAACAATATTTGTAAGTATATATTAGCCTCAAATTGTATCTTATCTTTTAATTAAAGAAGGTTATCTTAAATAACAACTTTTTAAAATGTTCATTTGTTTGTATGCTATAGCTTGAAGCAGTGGACCACCCCCTTACAAAAGATGAATATGATTTTGTGTTACAACGGGGTTTGCAAGCTCTATTTGATAGAGTACAAGACAAAGGATATATTGTTATTACTAGAGGACATGATTGGCAAGCATGAAAAGTAAGTGCATTACAATGGGGTTTGCAAGCTCTATTTGATAGAGTACAAGACAAAGGATATATTGTTATTACTAGAGGACATGATTGGCAAGCATGAAAAGTAAGTACATTCCAAAACCTTAAACCTCTTTGTTTTTGCAAAACTGATTTTCACTTGTGTTAGTTTTATTGTGTTTTAGGATCATTTAACTAGATACTGTGGTGCAAATGTCCATGCCGGTAGCAATGGAAATGTGAAAAGCGAAGGGGGTGGAGCTGTAAAGGAACAATAATAATCGCACAGCGTGAGATCTAGATATCCCCTAGCTCCATAGATTTTCATCACGCTTTATCTTGTATATGAGCTTTTTGGAATCATACACTTACATAATTCTGCTAAGTATTGTAATTGAATTTTGACATTCCTAAAACCATGAATTGCAATTATCTTTTTTTTTGGGTATTTTATCAAGTTTTAAATTACACTTGTCCATGATGATGTGAAGTTATGTCAGTTTTACTATGTCTACTGTGTTAGTTTCGCTGCTCAGTACCAATGAAACTAGCAACAATATTTCACTACTGATGAGCGGCAAACGAAATAACGCTGCTAGTTTCGTTACTAAGCAGTGAAAGTACTGCATAATAAAAATGAGTCAAAAGACTCCCTAGTTTGCCCCAGCTCATTTTTATTATGCAGTACTTTCACTACGCAACGAAACTAGCAGCGAAAATAGCAACGTATTTTAGCACTGACATAGGCCCAACATCTCTGTACCCTTCTAGTTATAAAAGCATTGCTATTTTTGCTACTAAATCAACATTCTGTTGTAGTAAACTCTTCATAGTTCATAGCCTGGACCTTTCAAGGGAGGCTGTGGAGAAGTGGATCGAAGCAATGGAAGAGTACTTTGATGTCACCGGGTATAATGAGAAGAGAAAAATGGCTCTTGCAAGGCTGAAGATAGTAGAAACAGCAGAGTGGCATGGAGAAACCACTGCGAGACATACCGTCTAGATCGGAATACCCAGACATGGGATGATCTCAAAATTTACGTAAGGCACTAATTTTTTCCCATACTTACCATACAATAAAGACAAGGATGTTTAGTGTTAGCACCACCACTTATACCAAATATTGACTTTAATGCCTTTAAGTTTGCACTCATATGCCATTCAATTGTAAAACTTCCAGCACCATCAACATTGAGACATTCACCAGCATTTTGAAATTCAATAATGCTAGGAATTTGAGTATGAGACAAGCCATTTCAATGTTTGATGGTTTTCTACACCAGTACTTGGGCACAACCAATCCACCATAGCTCCATTTCTGATTGCACACTATGATAAGGGGTATCTCTTATACCTTGGCTATACTCCAATGCTCTATTCATAAGAGAAATGCTTACTCTCTGTATTTTTTGGCTCTTTTGAATTCCAGCTTCATCCAACTTTAAGACAAATTTCAAATGGCCATTACATTCATTAATACTAATTCCATATAGCTACACCATAGCAATTTACGCTCTTCTTAGGTCCATCCATATGTTATTAAAAGTAGTATATTAAAAAATAGACTTTCTTTTCAAGTAGTTAGATATTCATAGATTCAATTGATTTCATGCTTTGACAACATTCTGTGGCTTTGGCAATCCAAAAGCCTTTATTTTCTGATGTCTTAAATTTTTAAACCATAATCAGAATTTATCAAAGCAATGTTTAAGTTCAAAATATGATGCACTTGTTCATTCCTATATTGGCATAACTTTGTATAGTATCCTAAAAGACCATTTACACCATCTCCTACAAACCGGATAATATCATGAACAAAATAAAAAGAAGGAAACCTTCTAGTTGAGGGATCTTTTGGGTAGAGATTAAAATCAACCCATAAGTCGATGTGTTTCCTCCCTTTCCATCCAAAGTCGGTTTGCTTCATTTGCATCTTTCAAAGACATCCGATTTGCCCTGTTCCAGGTTGCATATTCAAGATTGAGCTTAATATTTATATGAAACTTTCTTTGGGAGGGACTATCTGAATTAGACATATCCCAAGCTAAACTTCCAAAAGATGTAAATAAAAGTTGTAAAAGATTAGAATAGGTTGTTAACAAAACTTGTAGGTTCTTACAAGATTGGAAAAAATTATGCCATTAGCTGCTATAAAATGTTGTATTAGGGCTAGGTTATGAGCAGGAAAAGCTTGAAAAATGGCTTGGAGGGAAATCCATACACATTGGAGGGAAATCTATAGATGTCAATGAGTGATTCAAAATATTCAAATTACAAAGGAGCTATGGCAAGGAAAAGTGACATAAGATATATTCAAAGATATGCAAAGAAATGCTTTAAAGATAAAAAATAGCCATGAATCTAGTTTAAACCATCATCTTTGGAGACATTCGACCTCTAAAACCTTTACTAAATTAACATCTTAACCACTTTCTTATAGAGTTTAAAAAAAAATTATTTTTGGCCCTAATATATATCTGTCGTGGGTTCTTTTATAGTGCCTTCATCATGGGCACCACGGCCTGATCTTGCGAGGCCGCTATTCCCACCTGCACCTGCACCATTTGGTAAACCTCCCTACCCCATACCACCTTCCTTCTACCACCGGGACCCGCGGTGTCCATACTGATGTATTTCACTAGCTTGTAATGAAAGAAATATATTGTTTGTGATATTATTGTTGTATACTCAAATTATGTCAATGGCATTGTTTTTGGCTTCTTCCATGACCATTTAGGAAATAAAATTGACAATTGAGAGAGATGGAGCAATTGCAAAGAGATGTCAAGGACACGAGAGAGAGAGAGAGAGAGAGAGTAAAAGAGAGTTTGAATGAGACCTTAAAATAAATACATTTGTGTATAAAGTAGTTATTTTTATGCTTAGAATATTACTTTTATGATTAAAAAAATTATTTATATTTGAGAAATTATAAATATAGTGGAGATCGCATGCTCCAATACTCTTCTTCTAGGCCATGTTCCAAATACTCTTCTTCTATTTTTGAGAAGTTATAAATACAGTGGAGATCGCCATGTTATGATACTCTTCTTCTAGGCACATATCCCACCCTCCACTTATATCTTTATATTGCAATAGGCTCTTTGTTACCTCTTTTCTCATGGCTTCATCCAAAAATCTCTCTAATACTACTACGTTTGCAAGCATATTAAGAAAATCTCTTCAAACTTTTATGCACCTCAAAGAAAAGGAACCTAGTTTGGATGCCGTTTATGATAGCATGAACAACAACATCTGAAGTGCAGGAGCTCTACAGGAAGCTCACAATAGAGAAAACAATAGGCCTTCCTAGCAAGAACATACTAGAGGTGAAAGTAGCAAATAACCATTGGGATATGGAGAGCTTTTGGCATCATTGAAGAGGCAAAGGAGGCTACTCTTCGAGCTAAAGTTTCCTGTTAACCTATTCCTAGGGTTAACAAGAACTACCATAATTATCTTACTTCAAGAAGTCAAGGTAGATACACCAAAGGGTCATACATTCAAGATATGAAGAAGCAATGGTGTCCAAAGCTACAACTTGGACAGGCACCCGTAATGGTGTGACAGAGTATTTATGGCAATTTTTGCTTCAAAAGCATGTGGTAGCATGTAGGATGAATTCCCAAGTGGTGTACTTCATGGATATATTATGAGAGTAGTCATTGTAATAGCATTAGGCCTCTTATGAGCCTAAAGTGCCTGACTGGCCACATTTTAAGTGAGTGTGAACAGTTATGGACATGTATATCAGTGAATTTCTCTCATAATACAACATACTCTCCCATTGTGCGCAATCCTCTTGCTAATATATCTCTCTAATGCATGCTAGTGAGTGTGTGTGAGTGATGTGAGGTGAGTCTTTCTCTTGCTAATCCTCTTGCTAATATATCTCTCTAATGCATGCTAGTGAGTGTGTGTGAGTGATGTGAGGTGAGAGGAGGGATGAGTACCTATAGTGCAACGACGGTGTGACAATGCTCGCGGGAGGTACGGTGGAATTTCTTCTCAAGGAGATGTTGAGCTTGGAGACCTCAAGGATTACGAGCTCGTCCATTGGAAAGATCCTTACACGAGAGTTGCGGTTCATTAGTCTCTTGTTGGATGTGTCTCAAGGGAGGTTAGGGTGAGCCATAACATTTTTGGCACCGCTACTAGGGAGCCATCCCTTAGCTTTTTCCATCATTTTTTCTCTAATCTATGCATTACCCATTTCCCATTGTCTTGATTAATAGTTTTATGTGGATGATTTGTGTGTGATTTGGTGTAGAATAGGTCTCTTTTTTGTTTTTGTAAAGAATGCTTTTTGCTTAATTTTTAGCTTAATTTATTATTTTTGTTATTGTTGTTAATGCGGTTTTTCATGTTCTTAGGGCTTTCACATAGAGTATATTATGTTTAGTTTGCATCCATTACATCAAACAATGTAATAGAATGCATTTCTTAGTAAATGTTAGCTCTCTTCAGTGTTAAACATAGACCTAATATCATTAGGTTTAGCTTAATTCGTGTGTTTTTTGTTGAAATTGTTTGCAATAGAGTTTTAGTAGTAAGCATTAGGAGTAGCTTAATCCTTCAAAAAATTCTCAAAACCATAAAAAACCCTTGAATTCGACTAATTTCTCTTAATGGACTCGTTTTTTTCATTAAGAGTAATTAATCCACTTTAAAAGATAAAAAAATTTAGAAAATGTGTTATTTGGGATTCAAATGGATCATGTAAGTACTTGAAATTAGTGTTTTTGAGTGTTGTGAGAGTATCTACATGCTTCAAAACACCTAATTACATCAATCGGAGGAATTTGACTCTTTTGCCTAATTTTGCCTTAAAAGATGAGATCAAAATTAAGAGTCTAATTAATCTTCTATTTTAGATTTATTTACACATTTGTTGATAGACATAGCTTAGCATTCCCTTGCTCTATGATGTGCTCAATTGTGTGAATTACTTAGGGGAGGATTAGTGGTTAATTAGAGTCTTTGATGAGTGTAAAGGAGGGGAAGATTAGTGAAAGGATTAATTCTTGATTAGTTCTTAATCACCTTTTTATATAACTCATTAAGGCTAATGAGAATTCAATGAGTAGGTTCCCATGAGTTGTCAAATTGTCCATTTTGGGGGTCATTTATGAAGGGTGTAAGTGGGTGTTATAAAAAGGTTGACTTTTTGATTCCCACTTACCTTTTTGGAAAAATGCCCATATCTCCTTAATTCTAAATTCAAAAAATATCCCCCCCAAACAAGGAAATTCGAATTTTCCACCAAACTCCAAAAAATTAAAAAATGCATGAGTCACATGGCTCACGTCATGAACCATTTCTATACTCTCATGTCTTCAGGGTTCATGTCCTAGGTGTCCGTGCAAAAAAATAAAAATAAAAAATCGCGTGAGCCATGTGGCTCACGTCGTGAACCATTTCTACACTCTCACACCTTAAGGGTTCACGTCCTAGGAGTATGTTCCAAAAGTAATAATAATAAATAAATAAATAATCGCGTGAGCCATTTGGCTCACGTCATGAATGTATTACTATCTTCATTTAAAGACGAGATATGATCATTGCATCATTTAGATTCATGAAGATGATTGTGGTACTTCTTAAATTTTGATAAGGAGATATTGTGTTTTGATATGAATAGGGGTCTAGAGGAGGAGAAAAATTTGTATTACTATCATCATCATTTGGTGCTTACATGGCTATATATAATTACATTTGAAGACGTGATAGGCACATCCTTCTAGACACCATCCTCATTTTCAAATAACATTGTGCAAGATTTAGTCAATGTAAAATCATTATAGATTCAAGCTTGGCGGTAGGGATTTCAGGCCATGACAAAGTTCCAAGGATGGGACTTCCATTAGGTAGGGGAAATGTTAACCCAATTTTGGGCTTAACAAAGGCACTCTCTATTAGACTAGCATAATAAGTATCATGAAAAGGCACTATAAATGTTATAAATATTATGAGAAACACTAGAAAATGACCAACTTTATTAGGTAGGTTCTAAGTTTTGGGTGCCTAAGTATGAATAAGGGCTAGATGTATAGAAGTCAATTTTTGATAATACAATGGGACAATCCCCCTCAGACAGAGCAACCTCGTGTATGCATACATATCCAAGATCGCGTGCTAAGTGTGCCACTATATGCATACATATCCAAGGTCGCGTGCTAAGTGTGCCACTATATGCGAACCACCAAATGTTGAATCCCGGAGGCATCCACACTCCCGGTATCAAAGAAAAAATGGGCCAACTCCCATAGTCGGCCTATCACATCTGTCACCTCCAGATCGCTCACATGGTGAGAAAACTCAACTGCCTGAGTCTTCAAAATGCTAAGAGCGAGATCCAGAGTCCACTCCCGGTCGCTAGGGCCACAGAGAGGAAATGAGAAGGCCACCGCTGAATGCCTCCTCCCCTCGGGCCAGAGGTATCACTACATGAACTCTGGTGGGTGCTGGCTCATGGGGGCCCTCCGCTCCAAAAAGCCGTGTGAAGGAGTAATCAAAAGCCTCCGAGCACTGTCTAGTGTCGAGGCGACTCAACCGACTACAGATAGAGGATATCCGTGAAGCCTGAATCGACATGGTAAGTCTCCTTTGCGGTGCTCGAGCAAGGTCGGTGCTCAGTGTCCACCGCTGTGGCGGACTGCAGGTGAGCGCTAGGGAACTGCCAGGGCCTCCCAGGGAGTTGAGGCGAGCGGGGGGGAGGAGGGGGGGGAGAAGGGGGTAGAGAAGGAGCCGCTGGCAAAACCGGAGCGGGAATGGGAGGAGGCGAAGGTAGAAGCGAGGCGGGAGGGGGGGACGGGGGAGGGGGGTGGGGGGTGGGGGTGGGGGCGAAGGAGGGGGTGCTGGCATCTCCTGGTCCTCAGTCAGTGCTGGGGTCTCCTCCTGGAGGGGAGCAAAGCTATTCCTCACGGGAACCCAGTGATGCTGAGATTGTGGCTACTGCTACTGCATTGGTCTTTCAGCGTACTGCTGTGGTTGTCTCCCTCATGGGCGTCCTTGTCCAGGCTGCCACTCTGAGGTCTCGCTGGGCTGAGCAGGTGTCCCGGAGGCTGCCTGCCGAGCTGCATCTATGGGCGGGCCATCGGGGGCCTGCTGCTTTTCTGCAGTGAAGGTCGGGGTCTCCTACGAGGCAGGGCCTTAGCCATGTGGCCGACCTGCCTGCAGATAAAACACTGGTTCGGGAGCCCCAAAAGCTCCACTCTCTGATCAATCCATCCCCCCCCTATCCTAGGTAGCTGAATGACCTTCGAAAGGAAGGAGATGTCAGGAACCAAAACTCTGACCAAAGGTAGCCCAGCTACTCTAGCCACCACTGAAGCTGCTGTGGGGCTAGTCTCAAAGCACCGAGCCCACCAATGCTCCTAGCCTAGAAAGGAGCGGAAGGTACTCACGGCGGAGTCCAGGGAAGCAAACTATAACATGAAATAGGAGTTCTCCCTACTCGGCCCCGCTGCTGGATCAAAGCCATGCTGCCAAGGTCTGAAGAATGCCCGAGCGCCCCTAATGTCAAGGGGACTCACGGGTAGGACCTGGGCCACGCTCTGGGCTGTCTCAAACTCAATCTAGTAGTGCCCACAACCCAGTAATTGAACGTCTAGGATCTTGCCCACATCTGCAAGAAGGCGGGCCTGGAGAAGATCCCGAATCTCCCCTCTGCTGGGGCGAGTGCCGACTATACGGCAAATGGTGGAATGTGCCTGGAGGCGTTCCACCTCTGCGGCGAGGCTCGCTTCCTCTTCTGGCGAAAGACAAAGCCTGATGGGGGTATCCTCAGGGGCGGCGGGCGAAGGGGCTGCGGAAGAGTCCCTCTAAGGTGGGGCGGGAGGAGCCTCCATCAGAGTCTGAAGCTAAGTCGAAAAGGCAGAGCAAATGAGGAGAGTCCTGCAAGAACCGACCTGCACACAAAGGGCAGAAGGGGAAGGCGGAAGGCAAAAAACCCCCAGGGGACGGAAAAAAGCAGAAAGAAGGGGAGGGGGGGTAAGGCGGTGGCGAAGAAAAAACCAGAGAGGGCGGAAGCAACACGAAAGGGGGGTGGGGGGGAAGAGAGGGCGGAGGCTGGCCGAGGGAGGGTGGGGCTGGCGGAGGGAGGGCAGGGCGCTGAAGAAGGGAGGGGGGCGAAGGAGAGGAGCAGGGGGCAACGGGCAGGCAACGGGCGCTACAGCTCTAGGGCAGGGGGGAGAACGCGAGGGCGGCAGAAAGGGCAGGTGGGGGGGGACAGACTCGAGGGCGGGAAGGGGGGAGGGCGTGCAGGCAGCAGCACGAGCAGGGGGGAGCAGAAGCTTCAGCGAGCAAGCTATCTCTTGATTAATTCTGCTTATTATCTCCTCACTCGAGTGGATGTTATTCTAGGTCATGAGTGGTTATATAACATTGGTGCATCTTTGTCTAGAAGTTATTTGCATAATTCCTTTTTAAGTAGATGGTAAGAAAGTACGCTTGAAAGGTGAACATGTAGGTGCATCTTTGTCTAGAAGTTATTTACATAATTCCTTTTTAAGTAGATGGTAAGAAAGTACGCTTGAAAGATGAACATGTACCCTTCTCAACCCTTATATGCTCTATGGAACTCAATCACCTTGTACAAGCAAAGTAGAAAACATCTTTTTGTGCTACATGAGTCTTGATGATGTCATTTCTTTTTTTGCATGTGAAAACATAAGTGGTTTGAGTGAGCACAGTGTTTACATGACTTCTTTTCAATCAGAGCATGTTAACAATAAAAAATTTAATGAATCCTTAAATTAATTGTTACAACAATTTAAATATGTGTTTCCAAATGAATTACAGGAAGGATTACCTCTTGTTCGCAATGTTAAGTATCCAATTAACATAATATCTCGCTCAAAGCCAGTGAGTAAGCCTCCTTATTGTCTTAGTTTTAAGGAAGCACAAGAAGTAGAACTACAACTAAAGGAATACCTTAAAACTGGGTTCATTCGATCAAGTGTTTTGCCTTGGGCCTAACCAATTCTATTGGTGAAGAAAAAAGATGGGTCTATGCGACTATGTGTAGACTACCATGATTTCAATCAAATCACGATTAAGAATAAGTACCCTTTGCCATGAATAGATGAGTTGTTTGATCAACTCCAAGGGGAAAAGTATTTTACGAAATTCAATTTACAATCGGATATCATCAAGTGAGAATTCAGAAAGTGGATGTCGAAAAGACTCCTTTTTGAACTAAGTTTGGTCACTATGAGTTTTTGGTCATGCCCTTCGGTTTGACTAATGCTCCAACCACATTTATGACACTCATGGGTAGTGTCTTGAAAACCTATTTAGGAAAATTTCTGGTGGTTTTCCTAGATGATATCCTGATCTACAATCATACCAAGAAAGAGCATCTCAAAAACTTACAAGTATTTGAGTTACTCAGAAAGCATTCACTTTATGCCAAAGAGAGTAAATGTGAATTCTTTGGAAAAGAAATCCAATACTTAGGCCACATAATCTCAGAAGATGGTATTCGTATATGGATCCAGAAAAAGTTAAAGCCATATTAAAATGGCCACATTCCACAAACTTAGAAGAATTACAAATTTTTGCTGGTTTTACTGGATTTTATAAAAAGTATGTTCAAGATTATGATAAGATAGCTCTTCCGATGACGGATCAGCTTAAAGGAAAGGGAAATACCTTTGTTTGGGGGGATTCCCAACAAAGAAATTTTGAAAAACTTAAGGTAGCTATAGCTACAGGTCCCATTCTCCAAGTTGTCAATCCGAATCAACCCTTTGTGATAGAGAGATGAATGTTAGTAATTATGCAGTAGGAGCACTCATTTTACAAGGGGGGAAACCTATTGCATTTGAAAGTAAAAAATTGGACCGAGCTCAACAAAATTGGACCGAGCTCAACAAAATTATTCAACTTATGAAAGGGAGTTATATGCTATTATTCATGCCTTAAAGAAGTGGAGGTATTATTTATATGGTACGAGATTTGAGATAGTCTTTGATCATGAGAGTATCAAATGGCTATCTAGTCAAAAAGAGTTGAAAGTATTAAGATATAGGCCTTGGAGCCTTAGTGAACTGCCTTGGGACCATTCACACCCACACCCTCTACACCCTTGATCACTAAGGCTCTAAGGCCTATATCTTAATAGAAAGGATGTAAAGCTCGATGGGGGAAGAGTTGCTCCAGGAGTTTGACTTTCAACTGAGATATAAAAAAGGACGTTACAATTGGTAGCTGATTCATTGAGTCGCATGCCCATGGTTAACGAGTTGAGTTTTACTCAAATTAAGAGTGATTTTTTGGAATTGCTTAAGGGGAAGTGCGTTGATGATCCACATTATTCTCACGTGTGGAGTGTCATATAGAAGAGGGATCCCTTGACTATAAATAAAGATAGCCCCGTTAACGAGATAGACACTTCCACTAGCGGTAAGTCTTGAGAGATGTTTCAAGGAGACATGTCACTAACAAGTGATGAAAGAAATCATTGGGAGAATTTTTCCATCGATAATTGTTATCTATTTTACAATGGTAGAGTATGTATACCTTTAGATCAAACATTAGGCACTATATTTTATTTGAATGTCATGATAGTCCAAGTGCTGTTCATTCTAGAATACAAAAGACATATGAACAAGTTAAAAGATAATTTTATTAGTCTGGCTAAGTAAGGACGTTGAGGACTATGTCTTAAAATGCCAAAAGTGCCAGGTCAATAAAGTAGAACGCCTAAAGGTAGGTAGTTTATTAAGTCCACTAGAGATCCCAAATGGCAAGCAGGAGAGTATTTCAATGGACTTGATAGCTAGATTACCTAAAACAAACAAAGGCCACGATTCAGTTTGGGTGGTCATAGATAGGTTGACCAAAATGTGGGTTTATTCCAACAAAAACGACAATGACTATGCCTCAGTTAGCAAGGCTATTCACTTAAAATATCTATCGATTATATGGCTTGCCGACGGTCGATATAGTTAGTGATAGAGATACAAAGTTTAATAGTTATTTTTGGCATGCTGTGTTCAAGAGATTGAACACCATGCTAAGTATGAGTATGGTTGATCATCCTCAAAGTGATGGTCAAACCGAGAGAGTCAACCAAGTCCTAGAAGATATGCTACAAGCATATGTAAGTAAAAAGCAAACCAATTGGGAAGAATATTTACCCCTATTGGAATTTTATTATAATAGTGTCAAACATTCAACAATGGGATTTAGTTCATTTATGTTGATGTATAGTTTTCAACCACAAGCTCTAGTGGCCGTGGGCTCGAGAAAGAAAAGATGCAAAAGGTTAAATTTTCTTCAAGATCTCTGGAGGTGACCAAAATCACCAAAAGATAATGTTAAGAGAGCACATGACCATGCTAAAGATTATGTAGACAAATATCGTAGACAAATCATCTTTGAGGAAGGTGTTAAAGTGTTTTTAAAGGTTCCCGCACACTCCGAATCTTTGAAAATGGGGAGAAGTCCGAAGCTATCTCCAAGGTATTGTGGTCCATTTTACAATACTTAAAAAAGTAGGTAGTGTTGCTTATAAGTTAGCTTTACCAAAAAGCTCTAAAGTCCATCCACTTTTTCACGTTAGTAGACTCAAAAAGAAATTGCATGATGATGATAATCTCGTCAGTCATCAAGAGATCCTATTAGAACTTATTGAACCCCCATCCTTACCACATGAATAAAAAAAAGTCTTGGATTTCCAAGAGAAAAGAATTCAACACTCTATACGAGAGGAGTGTTTAGTCAAGTGGAAGGATAGACCAGAAGAAGGTTCTACCTAGGAAAAGGTAAGCACACTTAGAAAGAGGTTCCCAAATTTCATTTTCGGAGGGTGAAAACTCCTCTTAAGGGGGGAGTAATGTCATGACAACGGGATTAACGGGAGCCTAGAGAGCTCAACCATCAGGTAAGGCCCAAGCAAGGTTTAGGGGAGCCAAAACGACCAAGTACGGACTCAAGAATGGTAGGACAGTAGTGAGAGTGGCCGAGCACATGTGAAGAGCTGACTAGCTAATAAAAGTGTGGAGTCCTAGTATAGAGGGTCCAGAGTTAATTTTGGCTGAGGTTGGGAGGAGAACCAGGAGCTCTTAGCACCCTTGCCTTGGAGAAGAGAGTTGTGGAGTTGAGGCTACCCTTACAATATCACAAGAATCTAGTAGATATATTGGAATATCACCATGTCTAGATCCATGTATAGCTATGGTCCATGTGGCAATAGAGGCATGCTGACTATAATTTACAACAACCTTGTTTTTTATGATTTTGATGCTATAGATGACATCCACATGGGTTTTGATACTAGGATGAGTACACCCAATGTGTATACATGTGATCCATAAAGTTCTTAAGACTTTGTACATGTGGGTCCCACTAGGACATGTTAAAACAGTGAGCAACAGGGCTAGCTACAAGAAGTGCACAACACGAAAAGTTATCATTTTCACTAGGTTTGCACAACCATAATAGGAGTGATACTGGCAATCTGACATCACGAGAGTCTATTAGATATATTAAAACATCATCATATAAAACCCTAGGCAAAACCAAGGTGTCTTGATCCATCTAGAACCATGGTCCATGTGGTAGCAGAGGCAGGACTGCGATTTATAACAGCCCTATTTTTTATGATTTTGATGTTACAAATGGCATCCACATGGGTTTCGATATTGGGATGAGTACACTAAATGTTTATAAAGGTGAGTTATAAATTTATAAAGAGTTTGAAAATGTGCGTCCCACTAGGATATGACAAAACAGAGAGCAACATGGTAGGCTATAAGTAGTGCACAATACGCAAAGTTGTCATTTTCACCAGGTCTGCACAACAAAATAAGAGTTCTATTGGAAAGATGACATCACGAATGTCTAGGAAATATATTGGAATATAACCAGATTGAACCCTAGGAAAAACCAAGGTGTCTGGACCCATACAGTCATGGTCCAAGTGGCAACAGAGAGGTATGTGGATTGTAGTTTACAGAGAAGCCCTATTTTTTATAATTTTGATGTTACATATGACATTTGCATGGGTTTGATATTGGGCTGAGTACACCTAATGTGTATACCGGTGAGCTATCGAGTTTTGAAGAGTTTGGACATGTGGGTCCCATTGGGACATGTCAAAACAATGAGCAACAGGCATGCCAAGTAGGTCACAACATACAAAGTTGTCATTTTCACTAGGTCTACATAACCAGAATAGGAGTACTATTGGCCAGATGACATCACGAGGGTCTAGTAGATATATTGGAATATCACTAGGTCAAACAAAACCAAGGTGTCTGGATCCGTCAATAGTAGCCATGGTCTAGGTGTGGGAAGAGGCATGCAGCAACCTTGTTTTTTATGATTTTAATTTTACAAATGACATCCACATCCACATGGATAATTTTACCCATACAGACCCTAGGAAAAACCAAGGTGTTTGGATCCGTCTAGAGCCATGGTCCAAGTGGCAGCAAAGGCTTGTAGACTGCAATTTACAACAGCCGCTATTTTTAATGATTTTGATGTTACAAATGACATCAACATGGGTTTTGATATTGGGAGAAATATACCCAATGTGTATACACCCCTGAGACGTCAATTCATAAAGAGTTTGGACATGTGGGTCTCACTAGGATAGGTTAAAATAGTGAGCAACAGAGAAGGCTACAAGTAGTACACAACATGTAAAGTTGTCATTTTCACCAAGTCTGCACAACCAAAATAGGAGTGCTATTGGCAAGCTGACATCATGAGGGTCTAGTAGATATATTGGAATATCACCAAGTCGAACCCTAGGAAAAACCAAGGTGTATGGACATGTCTACAACCATGTGCATGTTGGCTATAGTTTACAACAGCCATGTTTTTGATGATTTTGATGTTACAAATGACATCCACATGGGTTTTGATACTAGGATGTGTACACACAATGTGTATATAGGTTAGCCAAGTTTTGAAGAGTTTAGACATGTGGGTTGTCCCATTGGGACATGTCAAAACATGAGCAATGGGGCAAGCTACAAGTAGTGCATAACATGAAAGTTATTATTGGCAAGATGACATCACCAAGTTCTAGTAGATATATTAGACTATCACCAGGTCAAACCCTATACAAAACTAGGGTGTTTGGACTTGTTTTTTTACAGCCATGGTGTAGGTGGTAGTAGGTTGCAGTTTACAATAGCCCTATTTTTGATGATTTCGTGGTTGCAAATGAAATCCACATGAGTTTTGATACTAGTATGACTACACCCAACATGTATACATTGAGCCATAAAGTTTTGAAGGGTTTGGACATGTGGGTGTGGATGAGATCTCATGCGGATAAATGAGGAAAGATGTGATGAGATGGAAAATGATGTGATGAGAATGGGAATACATATGAAATAAATGAGGATGGATGTGGAACAATGTGGGAAGACGAGATTTCGTTATAGAAACTGTATTTATGGCATGTTTTTAAATGACTATTTTATGTCACAAATGCTAGGGAAGCTATTTGACCATCTTGTGAATGAGGTCGTGGTGGAGACCTAACTGTTAAAGTTGCAATAGCTGACGGAGAGTCAACGGAGGACGTCTCACATAGCAAGGTCAACCGAGGTCTTTGACCAGCGTCAGTTCCATTTAAATGGTGAGCTTCTGGTACAGTGGATGAGGGACCAAGGAAGCGGCCTATGAGTGAAGCGTTAGGTGACCTGTGAAGGATCCTAGAGGGTGTTGACCATACATTGCTTGGGCTCTGGGTCACCAAAGATACCCACATGTACGTCGTGGAAGATATGGGGACAAGGAGAAGAGTTTTTTTTTGAATTCAGGCATGGATCTGGTTGATAGATCTTGCTGGTCCTCAACGGATGAGTCCATGGCTCTTTTATACGGATATGTTGGTTGATCTTGCTGATCTTCAATGGAGATTCCATTTTTATTTTTATAAGTGAATATATTGCCAGGTACTATGAGCTAGGAACTATCAAAAAGGTCCCTAAGTGGATAGATGGTGAGCGTTCTAGTTGCCAATAATACCATAGGTACACCGATGTTGAAAAAATTGGAAATTAGGATTCAACCGAATATTTTGGAGGATTATGTTCAGTGATACTATAGTTTCATTAAATGATTGTTTTAAAGACAGCTGGATCTGTGAAAAAGGCAATTTCATATTGGTGGGTGTGTGTAAGTGGTGTGACTAGTTTTAAGTTTGCATGAATATCCGGCTAGGGGGCCTGGGAACTCTTTTCCCTGGTACCCAGGGCAAAACCTAACCAAATTCTTAAATGGATCCCATCACTACAGTGATTGGGCGGTTAGCTAACCCACGGGACTGGATAGGCTAGACTGATGGATCCACGACATATGCGAGCCCGTGCATCTTCTAGTTAGAACCCTCCAGGATCCTCCTTAGGTGTCCTGGCACTTCACTCAGGGGACCGCTTCGTCGGCCCTCACACCCATCATACCGGCGGAAGTGCACCATTTTTCAACCATATCGAGGCTGGTCAAGACCTGGGTAGGCTTTGCCGCGTGAGCTAGCCTTTGAACACTCCCTGCCAGCTGTTGCAACCGAACTTCCCTTAGAAAAACATATACCAAATGCTCCCTCCAGCATTCTGGCGTAAGACAGTCCTTTAAGAAAACAGGATTTCTAAGCAAGTTTTCAGTTTGATTTTCTTTTGAATACAAGGAGTATTTCTTGAATCAGTATCCCCAAAACTTCTTGATCCAAATTCAAAATTTCATACCAGAATTCCTCGAATTCTATAACCTTGATCCATAGATCAATTCGAAGGGCCTCAAACTTAGTTTCAGACTTAGCGAGAGTTTTGAGTGTATTTTTCTAAACCGGTCACACTTTCTTTCCTTGAAACTTACGAAAGAGTTTGGTAGTCTGCTGGTGATTCAAGGTTCGAGTCGGATAAGATTTTTCATGAACTATCTTTCTCGAAAAGGTTTGGTAATTCAGTTACTATTTTATTGAATTTCTTTCTTTGAATATTCACTTAATTGATTTCTAAATTAGTTATGAAATTCCAATGAGGAATAAATTAATCATTTATCTGAATATTTTGATCTCGATAGATTTCTTGAATTTTCTTTTTTACAATCCGTTTGAATATAAAACGATAGAATTTTCTCTCTTAGAGTATTTAATTATTCATTTATCAAATACTCATAGAATTTAAACATAGAATTTAAAAGAATTCTAATTTTGATATAAAAATTCTTTATGCATCTATTTATGCATAAAAATCAACTTCAATGGGAATAACACTTTTATATTAAAAAAATACTTTTATGCATAAAATCAAATTTAATAGGAATAACGCTTTTAAAATAAAAGAATTTCTTTATGCATAAAAATCAAATTTAATAAGAATAACACATTTATAATAAAGAAAATTTCTTTATGCATCTTTCTATGCATAGAAATCAAATTTAATAAGAATAACACTTTTATAATTAAAAAATCAATTATGTATCTTTCTATGCATAGAAATTAACTTTAATAAGAATAACACTTTTATTATTAAAAAATCTCTTTATGCATTTTTGTATGCATAGAAATCAATTTTAATAAGAATAACACTTTTGTAATAAAAAATTTCCTTTATGAATCTTTATATGCATAGAAATCAAATTTAATAATTAATATAAGTGATATCCATGCATATTCATAGGTGAATATGTACATGGAGTAATTAGAATATTTCTTTTAGATGCAAAAATGGTGGGAATTACTCTTTTGGAATAACATAAAAACAAAGTTTCTTTTTCACAAAATTCTTGAAAACTTTGCCATAACCTCCTTTTTATGGCTAACCATTTTTGGGTCAATTGAGCCTTTAACTAAGCAAACTCATTCTAGAATTTTCCATATCAATTTGGTCAATTTTTGACCATTTTTAGGTCAGTTTAGCTTAGGCCCCTACTTCATGAGGGGAGATCCCCACACTGAGGTGTCAAAATTTAGTTTTTTAATTCTTTTCTTTGGCGACTCTTCATCTTATGTGAGTATTTACTCATTTTTGGGGGGGTTTTATTATATTCTTCAATTTATCTCCTCCCTACATTTGGATTAATCTCATTGGCTTGTCAATTTGGACCTTAATCCAAAATTTTCTGAAAACAAGGGTCCTTAGGCTAAGGTCTTTTGTGCACATTATAATTTATTTCTAATGCACCTTAAGAATTTTTAAAAAAAATTCTGTTTTGGGGGATCTCCAACATTCTCAGTTTCCTCTCCACCAATGCTACTACTCCCTACTTGTGTTACTTGCCTCTTGCTTGCCTATAAGGCCTGTTCTACAAGTTGTCTTCCTAGGTTCACAAGTGGCGTTGATAGGATTTTTTGTGGCCCAAGGGCTTTGCTCAATGGAGATGTCTACCCCAATCCCAAGAGGGAAAAAACAATAAATTAGGTATGGTTAGGAACCTTAGGAAATAGGGGATTGTTGTATGGATATCTATGCATTCGTAAATTAGCTATTATTAAGTGTTGTTAAGTAGAGGGAGGACTATTGCATGGAGAATAGCCGACAAGATTGGGTAGAGTAGTTGAGATATACATGGAGATATTATGCAATTACGTGAAGAAGGGGAAATAGAGAAAAAATTTGATGTATGAGAGCTTTTGTGTTTTTTTGAAGAAGAGAGTGGCGAGAGAAACGAGTTTATGTTGGGAAGTCAGCTATGAAGCTTGTTGGACATTTGTTGTGGCTTATTCTGAGAAAAAGGGACGTGGGGACTGCTAGAGGAGACTTAGATCTTTCCAAAGCAGGGATTGCAGAGGTGACCAAGGGTTCTATGTAAAAAGTGGTGTCCCATAACCTCTCAAGTTGCATCACTATTGGAACTTGGATTAGATCAAGGATTTCTCAAAACAATTTCCAGTTGTATTTGATGGTTAAAGCCTACAAGTTGTTGTTGTTGCAAATCTTATTGTCATTGTTGATCTTCATAGGGTTGAGAATATAAATCTGGTTTCTGTTAAGGTTATTTGTGTGAGAGTTCTCTTGATCTGTGTTGTTGCTACTTTTTCTCATCTACTTAATTCCCAATTCTTAGGGTCTATTGTGAGCTGCATAGTTCTCTTAAAATTCACAAAAGATCAAGTTGTGTAGAATTGAGAGTTCCCTCGTTTGTTTTAGTTCTCTCAATGTTGTTTGAATGGAATTCTATTAAAGAAAAAGCTGTGAGTGAAGAACTGAGTCTATGCTATGCCAGTTAACTTGTGTAGGGGTCAACCATAGTGAGCTGGTCATCAATATAATTAGCTAATGGTGTAAGGATCTTGTTTGGGCTTGTTTGAAGTTGAGGGGAAGTGATTTTGAGGTCTGTTGACTATTGGAGGTCTGTCAGAGGATAGCTATCAGCAGCAATCAAAAGACTTTGTGGTCTATCAGGGTTTCTATGGCAGCAGTGAGTCACTTGAGGGATTCTAAGGTTGGGTCCTAACTTGGTTTAAGAGTTTTGAGGCTCAAGAGGGGCTAGCTACTAACACAGAGGAGAGGATACCTATGTTGAAATTACAGCAATGTGATGAGCTATGGTGGATCAAATGCTAGGATCAACATCATTAACAAAGTGATTAGATGATAATTAAGACGTAATTAGTGAGCAATTAACTAATAATGATTAGATGATGATTAAGACATAATTAGTGAGCAATTAACTAATAGCTTAATGTAGGCATGGATAATCAAAAACCAGCAAATTCTCATTAGGCCAATGCCTCAATTTATAGAGTTTACATCTAAGCATCGAATCCCACTGATTTCTCCTTGATTCACTCTACCTCTCCCAAAATATCTCCACCTCTTTTGCTTGATTCTCTCCACCTCTCCTAGAATATCTCCACACTTCCTAAATCTTCTCATGCTACCCTTTATTCTCTCCTAGTAGATTCTTCTCACCTTTTCACAGGTTCTCTCACATGGTTCTCTCACATTTACATTCTCTTTTACAGCCTCTTGCCAAGGGCTTGTTCCCGCACACACCCTATTCACTTGTATATTTCAACACCTCCCCTCAAGTGAATACTCCTAGCACACCTGGACCCTATACCAAGTTTCTCTCTTACTTGATAGTCCGCGACCAGTGCCTCAAGTCCCTAAACTCATAGTCCTTGACACTCTCTATGTGTCATAGTCCCTAAACTCATAGTCCTTGACACTCTCTCTCTCTCTCTCTATGTGTCCAAACCTTGACTAAAGTGCTCACACATACATCTACCACGTGGCCTACATCATCGGTGGCTCTTCAGAGGTGGTTTTACTTTGTTGGGGCAGGTTACATTGGGTTGTAGGGTCTCTCTCTCTCTCTCTCTCTCTCTCTCTCTCTCTCTCTCTCTCTCTCTCTCTCTCTCTCTCTCTCTCTCTCTCTCTCTCTCTCTCAGAAAAGATGATCCGACTCCACTTCCTTTGGAGCCTCCATGAAGTTTGCCAATGTCGTTCCTTCTCCACTGGGTTTGCTGTAGCTGTCTCTTGCCATGTATCCTGGCTTTCCACAGTTGTGGCAAGTGAAGGTCCTTCCTCCTACTCTGCCTCTTCCTCGTCCTCGTCCTCGAGAGAATCCTTCCTCCTACTCTGCCTCGTCCTCGTCCTCGAGAGAATCCTCCTCGGGTGAAGAATGCTTTTTCTTCTCCTGTTGTTGAGTCGAGCCATTTTTTCTCTTTGCGTCTGCTCTCTTGCTCTAGTAGAGCTCCTTCTATCTCGTGTAGCTTCAATTCAGGTACATTCTTTAGTGTTGCTACAATGTTTTCATATTCACCTTTGTCCACACTTTTCAGAAGCACTGCTAGTGCCTCGTCATCTTCTACCTTTTTGCTAATAGCTGCCAGTTGTTGCTTAATGCTTTTATATCTGTTCAAGTGTGTGATTAAAGATTCACTTTCCTTCATATCCAATTTGTAGAATTGCATTAACAGATTTATCTTTGAATTTTTAGCTTGTGTGCCAAATAATTTATTGACCCATGCATCTTTTGCCCATTTATCCCTGTGATGTGATGAATGATTTCATCATTTAAACTGAGTGCAATAAGTCCCAATGCTTTTTCATTCCTGCTCTTCCACTCATTTTCCCCTCTTGCCTCTGGGCATTCATCTCTTCCCTTAACAGATTTTTTCTCATGAGCAAATACATGGTTTTTGTCTGCCACCCATGTGTAAAACTGCTCCCCATTAAATTTGGCTATTTCTTGTGCTGTACTCATGATGATGTGAAGGGGGTCTTACCTCTTGATCCAATTTCAAGATTCAAGGTCGGTGTCTACCCTTTTACAACTCAATCTGGTGTTTAACAGATGATTACAATAAATTTATCAACATAAAATCACCAGAAATTACATTAAATCAAGGGTAACCAATTTGTACGGAATGGTTGGAGTATCAAACCAACTCCGAATTGCAATCTAAAGTTATAGGGATCTATATCAGATACCTAATGGTCAATTTGAACCCTCAATTGCACCAAAATATAGTGAAGGTTCTCTCGAACACATCATTATTTTGGTGCCTCCATAGAGGAGGGTTTTTAAGAGACCCTTCAGAATGTTGGCAGAGCTGAGAAATGTGAGTTGTTAAGATGCAGAATGTCTTATCTCATGTTCCATGAAATCATGCTAATGAGGCTCCAGAGGACTTTTTGGTCGGGATGGAGATGGCAACTTTCACTTTTGGGAAGGATAGAGATGAGGACAAATTGACACTGTTGTCCATGTTGTTGAAGGGGGATACCAAAAGGTGGTTCCAAACTTGGAGAGGTCAACCACATCAAGGACATGCATATGAAGATGTCAAAGGACATTTGGTGCAGCATTACAAGAAGGGTGAATCCCTTGATGCTATATGGCAGGACATTCAGAAATTAAATCATAGTCTATCTAATGTGTTTGACAGATTTGTAGATCGTTTTGAGGATATGTGGGGAAGATGGGATACTTCATTGGGAGTAGAGCACCCACAAAAGGATATGTTCATTCAATCCCTTCATGTTGATTTAAAAGAGAAGGTGGAGTGAAAAAGAGAAGGTGGAGATAAAAAGACCAAGAATTTTTTATGAAGCCTTAAGGATTGCAAGAGATGAGGAATGGAAGCTTTAGAGGTTGGCTCAGAAAGCAAAGGGAGGTTCTAGGTGAGGGCAGACCTATTATGACTGGGGAGATAAGGACAGATCAAGGGAGGATTACTCCAATTCCAGTGGGCTACTAATCAATTAATGCAAGGTATTAATCAGCATGACTCAGCAAATGGAGAATTTGAATCTGATTTTGTTGCAAGGAGATAGAAATGCCCCTAGGCTAGGAAATAGAGAAGGAATGAGAAGCAGAGGCATAGGAGGACCCAACATGAATGTCCAGTGCTTCAATTGTATGAAGAGGGGTCATATCCCTCCTCAATGTCCTTACCCCAGGAGAATGGGAGGAGATGTGTATCCTCTGGCACCTAGGAGGAAGAAAAGGCAAGATGTTAGAAGGGAAGAGGAGATTCCAACTCCATAGGGGCTGCACGTTCAACCACCACAGCGAACAAATGGGCCTACACAAGGTGAAGTTAATCTGATTAGTATGGATGTTTGTGTGGCAAAACAAGGAATAAGAGGCCTTTCTACAAGTTAAAGAGATTTTGAGCTCTTTGCGAGTGGTCATGCCCCTTGACTGAAGCTAAAGAGATTTTGAGCTCTTTGCGAGTGGTCATGCCCCTTGACTGAAGTAAAGAGTTTTATGTAAACCCTAGTGTGGGTGAGGATGTCATAGGTGCAGTACTATTACAGTAGGGAAGGGATCATTCCTATATGAGGCTAGTATATTTTGTCAACAAAATAAAGACATTAGAAGAAAGGACTAATTCTAAAGCAGAGCTAGCGAATGGTGGTTGTGGTGTTTACTTTAAGGAAATTCAGATGTTATTTACTTCTAAAGCCTTTCACTATATTGACCCATCTCTACTTCCTCATTTGATTCAGTCTGGCCTTCCATCTAAGAGATTGTCTAAATGGTTGATTGAGCTGCAAGAATTTCAGTTCATTTGCATGGTGGAAGATAGCACAAGAGCTACACTGGCAGATATCTTAACATATTGATAAAATCCTTTGGTATTGAAGGAAGAAACAGAGACAAAGAAGAAAGTGCCCAGGTGGAAGGACCCTGAAGCAGATTTTCCAAATGCTTTTACTCTGTTTTTTTATGGAGCTTTTAAAAGAAGCTCAGGGATAGCCAGTGTGGAGGCATAGTCTTGTTGGATCTAGAAGGTACAGTAGTATGTCAAGAAGGGATTAAGTGCACACCAGCAATGAAGCTAAGTATGCCACTTTAGAATATGGACTTCAACAGTGTATTAAGAGAGGAAGTAGCAAGCTTGTCATCAAAGGAGATAGCTTACTGGTCATCAAGCAACTTCAAACTATCTGGAGGGCCGATAACCCCAAGTCGAAATAATGGTGCTTTCAAATAAGAAGAATGCTACAGAGATTTCAAGAGGTAAAGATTCAACATGTGAAGAGCGAACTAAACCAAGTTGCCGATGCATTAGCAAAAGGGGGGTTAGGCAAAGATTTAGATGTATATGCCTGTTATCCTAGCTATGTTGGAAGGGAGAGTTTACAAGAAATTGAAGATTTTTTGCACACAATTCTGGTGTTTTCAAGCTTATCCAAAAAACAGAGATATGGTTTCATAAGAAAGGCACTGTAGTACACTGTTGTGAATGATCAACTTTACATGAAGAGCAAGGATTTGATTCTGAGAATAATTTCAACCATGGAGGAGATCTTTGCCATTATGGCCTCTTGCCATGAAGGGGTTTGTGGAGGGCATTTTGCCCTGAAACTAACTATGAGGAAGATTTTAACTACAAGTTATGTATGGCCCTGAAACTAACTATGAGGAAGATTTTAACTACAGGTTATGTATGGCCCTGAAACTAACTATGAGGAAGATTTTAACTACAGCTTATGTATGGCCCAGTTTGAGGAAAGATGTTTATCATTGGTGCAAAAGCTGTGAGAGCCACCTTGTCAAAAAAAAAAGCAGGAGGGTTTTGCATCATGAGTTAAGGAAAACCATTGTATCATATGGGGCATTTGAAAAGTGGGGTTTAGATGCATTTGGTCCTCTACCCACAACTACTGTTGGGGGCAAGACCTACATCTTGACTAGAGTGGACTATCTGACCAAATGAGCTGAGGCTAGATGTTTAAAGAGTATTACTGCTAAAGAAGTGGCCAAATTTGTTTTTGAGGGCATATGCGCAAGGTTTGGTATTCCATTAGATCTATTAACATACCAAGGGCCTAGATTCAGAGGATAATTGTACAAGAGCTTATGCAGAAGTTGCAAATCACACACAAGCCTTCAACTCCTTACTATCCATAATGTAATGGGCTGGTAGAGAGATTCAATGGAGAGTTATGTACCATGCTGAACAAGTGTCTGGAAGAGCATCCCAAATAGTGGGACTTACATGTATCCTCAGCTCTCTGGGCTTACAAGACAACTACAAAGTTATCACCTTACCACCTGGTCTTTGGGAAAGAAGCCATGATGCCCATTGAAGCTAAAATTCCCATTTTGCAATTTCTTCTAAAACACTAGGAAAGGGGCTTAGATGAGTATGAAGAGAGGTTGCTGGATCTTCAGGAGCTGCAAAACAGCTGGCTAGAGAAGAAGCGTTGGACCACTACATCTAGTTAAGCAATAGGAGAGATGAGCTTTTCAATGAGACAATTAAGGATGAAGGCGTCAAAGAAGGAGATCTGGTGCTTAGGTACAATAAAAATTTGGATAACACCTTCCATAACAAGTTCCAAATCAAATGGGAAGGACCCTTCAAGGTCATGCACATTTATAAGAATGGTACTTATCAACTTGCAGATTTGGATGATCAGCTCCATTCAAAAAGATTTAATGGCTACAGGCTAAAGCCATATTGGAGATGTAGGCCTACCTGCTAATCAAGCTGCAAAAGAACTTGAAGAAGCTTGTTGTTGGGACCTAGATGCATGTTTTGTTGAGGATTGTTTCAATGAGTCCATACCATCTGGTTGAGCATAAATGCTCTAACCATGAGGGGTCTGCAAAAATATGATAGGATTTTTTGTGGCCCAAGAGATATGCTTAATGAGATGTCCACCCCAACCCCAAGAGGAAAAAAATAACAAATTGGGTATGGCTAGGAACCGTAGGAAATAGGGGATTGTTGTGCATGGATATTTGCACATTTGTAAACTAGCTGTTATTAACTGTTGCTAAGTAGAGGGAGGACTGTTGCATGGAGAATAGCCGACATGATTAGGTAGAGTAGTTAAGGTATGGATGGAGATATTATGCAATCGCATAAAGAAGGGGAAAAAGAGAAAAAATTTGATGTATGAGAGCTTTTGTGTTTTTTTGAAGAAGAGAGTGACGAGAGAAACAAGTTTATGTTGGGAAGTCAGCTATGAAGCTTGTTGGACATATGTTGGCTTGTTCTGAGAAGAAGGAACATGGGGACTGCTAAAGGAGACTTAGATCTTTCCAGACTAGGGATTACAGATGTGACAAAGGGCTTTGTGTGGAAAGTGGTGTCCCAGAACCTCTCAGGATGCATCACTGTTGGAACTTGGATTAGATCAAGGATTTCTCAAAACAATTCCCAGTTATATTGGATAGTTGAAGCCTGCAAGCTGTTGCTGCAAATCTTATTGTCATTCTTGATCTTCGGTTGAGAATATAAATTTGGTTTCTGTTGAGGTTATTTGTGTGAGAGTTCTCTTAATCTGTTGTTGTTTTTTCTCATCTACTCAATTCCCAATTCTCAGGGTCTGTTGTGAGCTGCACATTTCTCAGGGTCTGTTGTGAGAGCTGCATAGTTCTCTTAGAAGGTCAAGTTGTGTGGAAATTAGAGTTCTCTTGTTTGTTTTGGTTCTCTCAATGTTGTTTGGATGGAATTCTATTGAAGGAAAGGCTGTGAGTGAAGAACTAAATCTAGTTGAGTTTGTGCTGGGTCAGTTAGCTTGTATAAGGGTCAACCATAGTCAACTGTTCATCAATATAATCAATTGATGGTCAAAGGATCTTGTTTGGGCTTTTTTGAAGCTGAGGGGAAGTGATTCTGAGTTCCATTGATTGTTAGAGGTCTGTTAGAGAACAACTGTCAGCAGTCAGAAGACTTTGTGGTCTGACAGGGTTTCTGTGGCAACAGTGAGATGCTCACTGTCAGATGAGGGATTCGAAGGTTGGGTCCTAGCTTGGTTTAAGAGTTCTGAGGCTCAAGAGGTGCTAGCTCATGCAGAGGAGAGTATACCTACATCCGCTGGATTAGTTTAGTTAGCTGGTTGGGGACAGTCAATTCGGAGGCAGATAGGTGCCAGCTGTAGTCAGGAAAGAGTTAATTGTGTGATATCCCTTCAAGTTGAGAGATACATGAGGGTGTGTGGGTGTCTAAGGACATTTGGGGAAGATCTTGATTTATTGTAGGCTTCTGAGGCAGACGGTTCTATGCCAAATTTCTGAGGTAGAATTGAGCAAGTGGAAGTTCAAAGAAGGCCAGAAGAGGGTCGGTAGATTATGAAGTTCTAGGGATTGTGGCTATAAGGCCTACTGATGCCAGAGGATAGTAGAGGATCCTGGAGGAAACATTTTGGACTGAGGTAAGCCATCAAAATTTGGAAGCAGGTGGACAGTTGGTATCTGATTTGTTTATGGCAGCCAGGAAGACTTGTTGTCAAGCTAGTGGTGGATTAGTTGTGGTTGAGAGAGGTTTTGATTCAAGGTTTTAAGGCTAGCTGACATAGGAGGACGTTTTAAAAGCCTAGAGGGCGAATTTCTGAGTGGGAACAAGCAGAGGACTTCAGAGGTAGTTTATAGCCACTTTTGATTTGTTTATGGCAACCAGGAAGACTTGTTGTCAAGCTAGTGGTGGATTAGTTGTGGTTGAGAGAGGTCTTCAGAGGCAGTTTATAGCCACTTCTATGGCTAGCTAGAAACCATTTTGGTCAGCTGGGAGTCAATTGAGGTCAGGAGGGGCTCTTAGTAGGAAGATAAGAGGCACTCGAGGTTAGGGATGACCTAAAAGGATAGTTTGAGTAGGCAGCTAGATTGACAGGGAGGTTGGGAGGGTGTTGAAGTCTTCGATTATGTCAACTGAGGATCAGGGGGTCGTCATCTGGGAGTATTGGTGCCCTCTTTTGGAGTCTTTGTTAAGTTGTGATGCTGGTGATAGTTTCCTCCCCATGGTAGTGTGCTTGGAATGGGGCTATAAAGGCAAGTTCTCCTGGACACATCAGCATTAGTAATGTGTTTGCCAATGCAGTAGACTGGGCATGGGATGTAATGAGAGTATTCTAAACATCCCGGATACACTTGCAAATCCCATGTTACATCATGTAATTATATTATAACATTGTAGACTGGGCATGGGATGTAATGGGAGTATTCTAAACATATGACACACTTGCAAAACACATGTTACATCTTGTAATTATATTATAACTCATGAAAGACAAATGATTCTCATTTACCTCATCTATAATCTCATGCTGTGCTCGTAGAAGTAATACATACTTATGTTGTTAATATAGATCCATCTCTTCATATGGTGCTATATTTTTTTTCATGTCCAAGCACCATGGACAATGATCTCTCTCAATACTAGAAATAGCCTATGTATAGGTGTAACAAAAATAAGAAAAATTTATAGCTGACTATGGTATTACAAGAACTCAAAGGATACACACTTACTCTTCCCAATTGCAAATCTTTATATATATATGATGGTGTATCATTGCAAGCCCATATGGTTGCTAACAGAGGTATGGTCTCTCAAGTGAACCCCCCACACTCACAAGCTTAAGAAGCCACTTGCTTATTACATAAGCTGATTTCAATAAGTGTCATTAATGTGATCAATTTAAGAGGTCAAGAAGTATATAGGAGGCAATTCACCTCTAAATAACACATTGTGTAGCCTTGCAAAGACTGGGTGGATGCATGATGTCATTGTTGAATCTAATGCTTCCTTGATGAGTCTTGAAAGAAATTTTAAAGTACTTTCTTCAATTGGTCATGACATACTCTATGTACACATTGTAATTAGGAAGCCTCACTCTTTTTGCATTACTCATGTCATGCAACAAAGATACCCCCAATTCAGAAATTTGAATCCAATAAACAAACATGTGCAACCAATCGTGTATCTTTCTCTTATCATTAGGTAAGTACTCCAAGGTGCATATAAGAGATTGGGAATTAGCATCCCCCACAAGAAAGGATTTGTCTTCATCTTCAATGTAGGAAGCACAATAATCATGTTAAATTTATCCTCTGTGGCAATGTGTTTGCTTGGCTCATCCCAAGGCAAAGAAAGGACATCATGCCAATAACACTCACCATTGCGAGGATCTGCAAGCCTCGCATACTTCCATGCTTTTCCTATGTACAAAACCTCCACCTCTCTTATGACCTTTTGTTTGGCCTCATCATCCATGCTCTTTGTCTTTTCATCCACTTTTTGTTCCATTTCATCCTTTGATAGAAAACATAGTATAATAAAACAAGAACAATTAACGTAAGTTCATGTTTTCACTTTGGAAATGGAAGACATCAATAAGAGTAGTAAGGTCTGATTCCCAAAGTTTCATAATCTAAAAAAGCTTATCTCCAAATGTGTTGGGAACATTTCGAAACTCATTGATCCTACCACACAAGACAACATTTCAATCAACGATCCAAAATGCACATTGGTCAATCAAATCAGAGAATAAATAAGTTTAATCGGGAGAGAGAAATTTCTTACTTGTTCAATCGGGTGAGAGAAAACAAAAGTTCTCCATCATTGTTCTCAAATGAAAGAAAATCACAAACAACACTGAAGTGCATTGACAAATCATTTTGGTATTCTACATCATCAAGAACACAATTATAAATAAGTAAAAGACAAGATTTGACCATCGACATAAACAATTATAATATAATACTCACCTCTTTGATGCAATCCATGAATGCTTTGTGGCAATTGTTTCCATCAAGTATGTGGATCATTTTTCCCCTAAGGTATGGACCCCACTCTGCATTTGTGTTCAAGAGTTGCTCAAACCTATCATTCATAGTCTTCCATGCAACACTCCAAGACTGTTATGGGTCACCCTAACCCTCCTTGAAACACATCCAAAAAGAGATTACCTGGTGAATTGCAACTATTGTGAGGATCTTTCAAATGGTCGAGCTCGTAACCCTTGAGGTTTCCAAGCTCCAAAACTCCTTGAGAAGCAATTCCACCACGTCTCCCACGAGCATTGTCACACTGTCGTGCACTACGAGTACTCGTCCCTCCTCTCACCTCACTTCACTCACACACACACACTAGCATGCATTAGGAAGAGAGATTAGCAAGAGGATTGGCAAGAGCAAGACTCAATTGCACAATGGGATTGTATTATGAGAGAAATTCACTCATATACATGGCCATAAGTGTTCACACTCACTTAAACTATGGTGTCGCCAGTAGGGCACTTTAGGCTCATAAGAGGCCTAATGCTATTACAATGACTACTCTCATAATATATCCATGAAGTACATCACTTAGGACTTCATCCTAACTTGCTACCACACGCTCTTGAAGCAGGAATCGCCATAAATACTCAGTCACACCATTACGGGCGCTTAATCTTAGAATTGGATTAACATCTCCCCCTTCCTAATGGCGATTGCATCCGCATGATCGCGTTGAAGACCTTTATGGTCTTCGTTTCTCCGGAAGGAATAAGAAAATCTAGTCAATGAACGAATAGGTTAGTGGTGTATTGGGAATTCCTAATGGGGAGGGGGTGGGGTTTTGTGCGAATGATTGCATTTTTATATTTGTGTGAGCCCTTTTTTTTCCTTTTTTCTTTTTGGCTCAATTTGTTTTTGGTAATCATTAGCAAGGTTACATGTGATTTTTGTTAGTGGGGACACTAAGAGATGTTAATAATGGGAGAAAAGAGAAAGAAGGATCCAAAGGAACGTAGACTTAATCATCAAAACGAGATTGTGATTCTCAGTTCATCATTTGATTCATTGAAGCGACATTCATCTTTTGAAGTAATTGGCTTGTGATGATGTCCCTTAGTGTGGCAGGATACTTATCAAATGCAGGATCTGATCATGTCTTCTTCTGTCCATGTGTTTTTTATGTTTTTATGCATATTTAAGTGCTCTTATGAAGTAGATTTACATGAAGTATAAGAATTGAGTCATATAGACTCTTATTGAACTGCTCTGTGTTGAAGTAGCCACTTGTTGGTGAGGATTAAAAGAATTACGTCGACTTGCGAGGCTAATATAGATATCTTCACTAAGGATTGAAGATCATTGATTTGTGAAGATGGTGGCGTCGTTTGGAGAGGTTTGTAATTTGAAGGAAAATTTCAGGCGATGGATTGACCAAGCTTTCGCCGGCCCCCACCATCCAGGGATGTACCTAGAAGTTGTTGATGATGGTGAGGCTTTGGTGCGAATGTTCTCTCTAGTGCATGAGTATGGATACGTACTCACACGGAGCAGCCTACATTAATTGAGCCAAAAGAATAGTAAGAAATAAGCTTAACAATTATATAGTGGGTATTACGTGATATGGCTTAATCCATATGAAACTTAAATCATGAATAGTGCTGGTTCTTAAGATGTGAGACTGTACTTCTTGAGAAACCCGAACTCGTGAGACTGCAGGATTTTGGCCATGGTGAGGGGTTATTTCGTGAGATGGCCTAATTCGGTGAAGTTGTAGGTTTTGACCCCAAGGTTTTTTTTTAATAAAGTTTATGGGTCA
This sequence comes from Cibotium barometz, assembly GCF_041138505.1. Taxonomy (NCBI): domain Eukaryota; kingdom Viridiplantae; phylum Streptophyta; class Polypodiopsida; order Cyatheales; family Cibotiaceae; genus Cibotium; species Cibotium barometz. The sequence continues at coordinate 36,287,344 of NC_141095.1, forward strand.
TCTAGGGCATGATTTGCAAGCAACAACTTCTTGTGCGCTCATTTCTCACTTCCAAAGGAGTGACAAGAGAATTGTTATTTTGTTCTTAATGTTTTCCTAAGTCTCCGTATTGATTCTTAAATTTGTTGGCTGAAATGATGTCGAGGCAGTAGGGAAGACTGCTGATTATTTGCTTGAATAGACAAGCTCTTGTGTTGGTGCTGAATGCACAAGAGTGGTTGAGTGATTTGCTTGCTGTTGCTTGGGCCTCCATTCTTGTCGAACAACTTTAGGTGAAGTTGTTAGGGTTGAAGTCGATGGTGAGGTTTTCTTCACATTGTTCAATTTTGGCAACCATATGATGGAATTACCATCATAGTATCCTTATTGTTGAAGTACACGCACAGGCACCCATCTTTGACGAACACTATAACTTGGTGGCCGATGTGCTTGGTGTTGAGGCTTTTTTCTTTGTGCAAGCTTAGGGTACTTTGATATGCGCTTGGGGACCCAAGCTTTGGTATTTCTTTGGTAGTACCCTTGTGCTTACAGCAGTGTTTTTGGTACCCACACTTGTTGCATTGGTGGAGTTCTTTGAGGAACTTGTATAGGCTTTTGTGGATGGTGTTGTGGAGTACTTTTCTTTTTCCTTGGCTTTCGAGTGCTGCGTTGAGGAAGAGGTTTTGACTATCGAGGCACCCAAATTTGATTGGCACCTTCATAGTAACCTTGAGCTACAAGTAGCTGCTTCTCCATCCACATTTTGATACTATTAAGATACCTTGATTGTGGTTGTCGTGTGGTGGAGTTTTCTTTTGGATTGATGTGGAAGGTTTAGGGCCCTCCTTGACTTTGGTTAGCATTGAGGCTCTGGGTTTGAGACTCATGGGCATTGTTGATGATGATGAGGTTAGAGTCTCTTGTGGAGTGGCTGTCAATTTGACGAGGCCTTTGAGCATGTGGTTATCTCCTTTGGTGAGGTTTGTTGATGAAGATACATAGGCTCTGGGGTCTTTCCTTTAAGTTCCTTGTTAGAGATAGATGGTTTGTTGGCTCTGGGAACTTCTTTAGGAATAGATATTGATTGCGAGGTCTAACTTCGTAGGTAAGGATGGAGTTGAAGGAGTAGAGGCTTTGTCAAAGTTGTTTGTTGACGTAGATGGTCGGTCATTGTGTAGAGGGGCTTTTGTGGAAGAGGCTTGTATTCTTTTGAGTTCAGCATCATAGATATCCATTAAGGTTGGATACTCTTCCTTAAGGGGCGTAGATGGTCGGTCATTGTGTAGAGGGACTTTTGTGGAAGAGGCTTGTATTCTTTTGAGTTCAGCATCATAGATATCCATTAAGGTTGGATACTCTTCCTTGCAATATGGTATCGCCAACTTCTTATCGTTGACCATCATGATGACTCTATCGCTAGCAAAGCACAGTGGTGCTTGGGCAGCCAACAGTCCATTTATGCTCCAAGATTAAATCTGCTTCCAATACATACTCAACCACAAAAAACTTGCAAGTAAGGGGGTTAGTTTCAATATACATTATATGTTCAAAGTACCCCATACATTGCATGCTCAAGTTTTGTGTAAAGGTAATACTTTCAGGATGTTTCGTGAGTGTTGGTTGACCTAACAAATCCCATAGCTCGAGAGTCATGAGATTGTGTTCTCGTGTTGGATAAAGTTGTGCTTGAGCTGTGGTAATTTTATTTGAAATTTCCAATCCCACCAAAATCCTAGGGATCTTTTCAGTAAGATATGTTGGAAGTTCCAGCTCCTACAAGGTTTCTTCCTCTTGTAATAGCAATTGTACATTGCCTATAGGAGTGTTCAAGGTGACTGTTTGCATGGATTCATCTAGTGAATACAACGACTCACTTATCCAAGTTCCGTCAAGGATGACATCATACTCAAGGGAATCTAGGGTAACATGGAACGTAAATTCCATATCGCCACCATTGATTGTTTGAGTAGTGTATCTAAAGTAGCCTGGAACTTCAATGTTTTGTCCATTGGCTTCTCTTACAAGACTATTGCTTGTAGGGATGAGTTTAATTGTCCTAATGACACCCAAGTGTCTATTGTCACGATGTTATCACTAGCTCAAGGGCTAATCAATGTGCGTTTGCGCTTAACATCATTGCTTGTAGGAAAATCCAACCATACCATGATAGAATCTTCGAAAGGAACCATGGGTGTTTCGGTTATTGTTTCAGCTTTAGATCTTGTTTTTGTTTCATATTCCCACTCACTTTCATCATGTGTTTGGGTCTAAGCTTTTTCAAGAGTAACTAATGTGTACACTGGCACACTTGGCCCTCTGACAATTCTTAAGGAGGTCTGTTTAGAAACTTAAGAATCCTCACAGTCCTGTTTTATGGAGTTCTTTATGTCTTGGTATAACTCAGGTTGAGCCATTAAATGTGCAAATGCTGATGTGATGCTGGCTTTATCATGAGAGAAGAGCATTCCTCCGAATGAGGTTTTGAGAGACTGTTTTAATCTTGTAAGGGAATTATCAAATTCCGCACGTGCTTTCTCAAGCGTATAATTCATACAATCTATTTCAAATGACTCTTATGTAGAGAGTATGTCTTCCTCTTGAAAGGGAAAGCGGTACTTCTCTAGGCTTTGTATCTTGGTTGTTGTTTTAGGTTTGGCAGTATGAGGTTCAATCACAACCGGTGACCCTGTAAGATATTCAACCAAGCTAAGCAGGCTCTCCTAAGCTTGCTTTTTGCGTTTCGCATATATCATGTGATCATTATTATCCATTTGGGGTGGTTAGGTGGGTTCTAGTTTCTTGATTGGTCTATGTGGTGCACTGAGCAAAGAGTAAGAACTTGTTTCATTCTCACTTAGTGATGTACTAGAACTTGTTTCATTCTCTAACTTTCTTTGGTTTGTCAGTTTTTCATTATGTTTACCCATGCAACGAGATCAAATTTTCTTTTGGGTTTTTGTATCGTGTGTTGCACATATGGGTATTGAGGTTTATGTGGTGGTCTTTGAGGTGGATGCTTCTGCATCTTGTATAGCTTTTGGCTCTTTTGTATTTATGCCCCTTTTTGGGTTTATGTCCTCTACAGACTCATGTTCCCTGTCTTTTAATTCAACCTTGGTTTTTTGGGCAGTTTGTTGTCTTCTGTTTTTCTTGGTTTTAGAAGGTTTTTCTCCTTCTTTTAGGTTCTATTTTGAAGCATGTTCTTCTACCCATGTTGAGGTATTGTCTTTTGGGTTCCTTTTGACAGTTTCTCGTGCCTTAGCTTGTAAGCGTGTAAGTACATTCAAGGGCACCGTGGACAATTGCCCATTTTGTACACTTAAGATGTTAAGAGTTGTATTTTGTGAGACAAGATGTTAAGAGTTGTATTTTGTGAGACAAGATGCATTGAAGCAACTCGTCTTGGGAAATTTTGGACATGTGATGAATGCCACATTGTTCACACATTGGTCGTCGCAAGGTGTAAGTGAATATGGGCATGGAAGTATTCCAAACTGTGTAGTTTGCGGCTGTGTGAGGTGCACGATGACAATAGAAACATTGAAGTGTTCGATTAACTACTTCCTGAGCAGTTTCTACCCTTTGGACTGTTCTGTTTGATGCACGAGAGATGGAGGTTTTTAGTACATTGTGGATGAAGCGGGAAATTTTCTAGTATCATGGTCAAAGGTTTTATAATATATGCAGTATAGAAGAACAGATGCCTTGTATGCACAATGAGGATTGGGATGGTCGTAATGATTGCATTCAACACAAGGCATTTCGCTCCTCACTTTTAGAGGCATTAAGGATGTCTGGTTTTGAAGGTTTTCATTCTCTCTTAGAGATGGCTGTAAGGTTTTAAGTAAGACTGCATAAAATTCTGCGAATGTCAATTCCGAGATCGATCTTTCTTTTGCCATTGCTTCACTTGGTTTAGATGAGGAACACCTCGTAGCATGCTCATCTTCTAGCATGTTGTCATCTAAACGTATTGCTTCTTTGCAACATTGATCAAATGTTTCCAGATTAGATACAATGATCAAGTTGTGTAAGCTGTTATTCTTCAAGCCCATCATGAAACATCTCCTCAATTAAACATTATTTAATTTTTCCCATGACTCACAACATGAGTCCAAGAGTTTTATCCTAAGGATAAAATCTCTAATGGATTCATTTGGTTGATGCTCAATTGAATAAAGCTCTGTTACTGCACTCCACTGATCACCTTGTTTGGAAAAACCATGTATAAAGGCTGATTTCAAGGTTTTGAAGTTGGTCTTGATCGTCGGCATCAATGCGATGAACCATCGACTAGCTTTTCCCTCTAAGCATAAGTTCAACGCATGTGCCTTAGTGGGGCAGTTGGGATTTCCAAAGGCTTCACATCTCTATTCAAACATTTGAATTGTAAGTGTGTGTGTGTGTGTGTGTGTGTGTGTGTGTGTGTACACGTGTGTGTGTGTGTGTGTGTGTGTGTGTTAGGTACACCAAACAACAAGTCCTTCTCAATAGTATTTCTAGAATTATTTTCAGTTTTACCAAAATAGTATAACTTTTCAAGTACTTATAGGTGATGTACTTATAGGTGATGTAATCTACAACACGATAACCATTTTAAGATGATGATCTTTACCCCCTTTTTGATTTGTTGGTCTACTCTTATAAAAGTCCATATCTTTGTAAAAGGTATGCCATAGTAATATTCTATGGAAAAACATTTAGCATCATTATGAATGATTGCTTTGTTAGACTATTAGTCCTTTTTATCACAATACTCAAAACTTTGTCCTATGGAAAAGCCTCTAACATCATTATGAATGATGGCTTGTGTTCTCCTTTTTACTTTGTTGGACTTTGTTGAAATGATATGCCTTTATATAAGGTATGACATAGTGTTGTTCCAAAATTTTACTAAGCAAAAAAGCTTCCCATGATTGCAAATGAAGCCTTATATACTTGTAGTCGAATGGACTCAATAATGATTCTAAAAGTTTCCATGTGGATTTTACAGGCAAGATATAGAGCTGTTTTTTTCCTAACTTTCAATGTCTCCCATTAGTGTTTCTAAAGTTTTCCTAAATTAAGGTTAAAAAGCTGTGTTTCTAAAGTTTTCCTAGATTGAATAATATAGACACCCGAGAAAAACTCTCTCTCTCTCTCTCTCTCTCTCTCTCTCTCTCTCTCTCTCTCTCTCTCTCTCTCTCTCTATATATATATCTATCTATCTATCTATCTATCTATATATATATATATATATATATATATATATATATACATACATACATACTTTTAAGTATAAATAAACTTTGTATATATATTTAAAAAAATATTAGATGTCCTATTTAATTGAATAAATATACATACATATATATATATATTATTACTTATAAATTATTGATTTCTTATTCAATATAAATATCGATAATGATCAATTAAGTTAAATACATAAATATATATATTAATACTTATACATTATTGAAAATAAATTATTATAAACATTGATAATAATTAATTAAGTTCAATACATAAATATATATATTAATACTTATACATTATTGATGTCTTATTAAAATAAATTATTATAAACATTGATAATAATCAATTAAGTTAAATACATAATTATATATTAATACTTATACATTATTGATGTCTTATTAAAATAAATTAATATATATATCTATATATATTAAAACTTATAAACTATTAAAAAATATCGATAAATACACATACATATATATTCACATATATTTATTCATGTAAATATATATATATGTACTTATTTCTTGTTAAATAAAAAATATTTAAATAAATCATAAGAAAATATTATTTTTATTTAAAGATTAGATTACTATTCATATAAATAGATTTTTTATCATTATTGATAAATATTAGTTTTGAATTAAAATAGCAAAACTTATTTTGATATTTTTTTACTGAATAACATATAGCAAAGTTTTAAATGAATTATAACTAATCGATAATATATATGAGGTTTATAAGATATCAAAATGAAATAAAATTGAATGTAAAATAGTAAATAAATCATTAATCTATTGATGTTTTAGGTCTATAAAGGTTTTCTTGGGAAATGTTGGAGCAACTTCTGTTGAAGTTCCTTTCATGGATGGAAAGGCTGTGGCTTCGCATAAAACATTGCAAGAAAAGCTTAATTGCAATCATGATGTGGTGTTAGAGGCATTGATTAAAATGGATGGGGTTTATCAAGTTCTTTGTGCAACCCCTATTTATAAAGGGATTGACAGTGAGAAACATTTCATACCTGAATGTAATTTATCTTCCTACTTTTTAGCAAGAGTAGATCAAAGCAACCTAGAGTCTTCTAGGTCGCATTGCAACACTAATGTAACACAACAAAGTGGGGGTTTCAACTCTCCAATGTGAGTAGTACTTTTTTCTGTCTGTAATAAGGTGAAACTTTTGACTTTTTGTGCCATATAAATTTTGATAGAGTGATATTCTTTCATAGAGTAATTGATGAGGAAGTCAGACAAGAAGGATCATGCGATGAAAACATTGTCCTAGATATTGAAGCAGAGACGATATTTCAAGAACCAGTGTATGCATTCCAAATAATTCAGACTCTTCCCCGTACTTATCTCCTCAGAAAGTTGGTGGAAGAATGTGAATACAAGGGTAAATTAGCTAATCTACCCAAGCTTTCTGTCAAGATTATTGAAGCTTAGCAAGTGAGTGATTCTTATTACTTTTATGTATTGTAGTTGAAAATTTCAAAACACGGTGTTTAGAGATATATTTGTTGTGCAAGCTAAAGCAAATGGTCATGCAGAGGAAAAAGACTAATCGACCACAAGGTGAAGGGATAGAAGCTATTGGAAGAGAGGGAGAGACAGAGAAAGGCTCACCTTCATCTATTACTTTCACACTCACACACATGTATATAGAAAAGACCTATTCTACTAATATCTATCTGTGAGACCGGCTTATTAACTACGGCACACATGTCCAGCTGTATCTAGCTATAGCTGGTGTCGGTCATGATCACACAACATAAAGAAGGAACATGCGGGGTGGAGCTGGAGCTTGACTTCCAACACTCCTCCCTCAAGCTCAAATCATCTGCAACATTCCAAGTAGCTGTCGAAAATAGATGAACTTATCTTTACCAAGTGATTTGGTAAAGATGTCCGCTACCTGGTCTTCAGTCTTCACATGCAGCAAGTCAATCTGCTCTGCTGGTACCATTTCTCTGATGAAATGGTAATGAACCTCAATGTGTTTCGATCTTGCATGGTAGACAGGATTGCTCGCAAGCATAACACTGCTCAGATTGTCACAATACAGCTTCACTTTGCTATCCAAGTAAATCCCAAAATCATTCAGCAGCTTTTGTAACCAAACAGCTTCACATGCTGCTAAAGCAGCACCACGATACTCTGCTTCTGTACTAGACAATGCAACTGTAGGCTGTTTCTTACTCTGCCAACTGATCATGCTGCTGCCCAATCCAAATGCATAGCCACTGGTTGACCTTCTGTCATAGGCACAACCAGCCCAGTCAGCATCAGTATACCCTGTCAAGTCAAGGGGTTTCCCATATGCATAAAACAGCCCATAATCTGTCGTAGCCTTTACATATCTCATGATTCTCCTAACTGCATCCAAATGTGGTTTGCGAGGCTTCTGCATGAACTAACTAATCAGCCCCACAGCATAACTCAAGTCAGGACGTGTAATAGTAAGGTAAATCAAGTTGCCTACCATCTGACGATACATGGTTACATTCTCTATTTCAGCCCCAACATCAATCTACAGCTTGACATTTTGCTCTAGGGGTGTATCCATAGCCTTGCATTTAGCCATACCATACTTCTGTAACATGTCATGAGCATACTACTTCTGTAGCAACCATATGCCTTGAGGTGACGACACTACCTCAATTCCCAGAAAATATTTCAACTCACCAAGATCTTTGACTTTAAATTCAGCCTGCAAACATGATTTAATTTCAGCAATGCTGCTTTCATCATCTCCAGTAATGATTAAGTCATCGACATAGACAACCAGAAATACATAGCCATGATCTGTCTTCTTCACAAATAAACTATGATCTGCATCACCCAACTTAAACCCATGTTGCTGTAAATAGCTGCTAATTCGAGCATTCCATGCTCTGGGTGCCTGTTTCAGTCCATATAATGTCTTTTTTAGCCTGCATACATGTTGTTGTGTAAATAGCTGCTAATTCGAGCATTCCATGCTTTGGGTGCCTGTTTCAGCCCATATAATGCCTTTTTCAGCCTGCATACATGTGCTGGAAAATCCGGATGCACACAGCCTTCAGGCTGCTCCATATAAACCTCCTCCCCTGCAACTCACCATTCAGAAAGGCATTTTTCACATCCATCTGCCATAACTTCCAGCCTTTAGCAGCTGCCAATGCAATGACAGTTCTGACAGTAGCCATTTTAGCTACAGGGCTGAAAGTCTCCTCATAGTCAAGACCATACTGCTGTGCATACCCTTTTGCAACCTGCCTGGCCTTGTAGTGCTCTAATGACCCATCTGATTTTGCACTTAACCTTGTACGCCCATTTGTAGCCAATGGGTACTTTGCCATCAGGTAACTCCACTAAATCCCATGTTCCATTTTCAGCCAAAGCTGAATACTCCTCATCCATGGCAGCACACCACTTCTCATCTGCAACAACTGCCTCATCAAACTTAGTGGGTTCTTTAAAACCTGTCACTTTCGTCATGTAAGCATAATGACGTGCTGTATATCCAGTGTAAGTATACCTGTCAACGAGTCTCCTGACCCTCTCAGATCTCCTCAACTATGGTTCACTCTGAGCTTGCCTCTCATGAGGCGGCACATAACGATTCTGCCTAGCACCTGGCGTCATGACAGATGGAATCCCAAACTCACTGTCCAAGCTATCACTGCTGGACGACTTATAACCTGCAGTAAGTGGTCCTGTTACATCTTCAAACATTTTTTCTTTTCCCTTATCCAATCTCCCCCTCACTGACATGTCCGTGTCAGTGGACGTAGAAGTGTGATTTCGCAATCTACCAGACCAAGGACTCACTGTAGATGATACATCACCTGGCTGAACACTCATGGATGTACTAACTGCAGGGTTATTTTTAGCATTACTTGTGCTGGCTGATCCATCAGTAGGCACAGCAACTGGATTCCCATACCAGGAAGCTAACTCGTCAAAGACATCTCTGCTTCTCAGTGTCTCATGTGTAGACGGCACATAGCATTTATAGGCTTTTCTTTCCTGTGCATAACCCAAAAACACGCTCTTTACTGCCTTAGGATCCAATTTCTTTCTCTTTTCATCTGGTATATGCACATACGCAATGCTGCTAAAAACTTTTAGGTGCCTAATGTCAAGTGTATGACCAAACAAACTCTCATAAGGTGTAACATCATGAATCCCTGCTGTAGGGGTTTGATTCAGCACATGACAGCAGTCATCACTGCTTCAGCCTAGTAAGCATAGGCAGACATTTTTCATTCAGCATAGCTCTAGCTAACTCCATCAGTACCTTGTTTTTCCTCTCTGCAACACCGTTCTGCTGCAGTGTATAGATGCAAGTGAGCTGCCTTCTTGTCCCATACTTTGCAAGATATCTGTCAAACTCCTTAGAGACATATTCTCCGCCTCCATCTGACCTAAGACAAGATACGTAGCAACCCAACTCATTTTCAGCATGCTATTTGAAGTCTCTGAAGACATCAAACACTTCATCTTTACGCTTCAGTATGTACAGCCAAGTGTACCTGCTGAAATCATCAATGAAAGATACATAGTAACGAGCTCCTCCAAACAAAGCATTATGCGACGGACCCCAAACATCAGAGTGCACCAACTGTAAGGGTCTCAAGCTATTCTTTACATGCTTCATGAAGGGAAATCTTGCCTGCTTTCCAAACTGACATACAAGACATACATGACCAAAGTCATTATACTTGAATTTGGGCAATCCAAGTACCACTTCCTTCTGTTGCATAGATTTCAGCTTTTGTACATTGACATGGCCAATCCTCGTGTGCCAAATCTCAACATCCCGAATGGCACCCTCATCATGTGCAAACATGGCTGCCTTAAGTTCAGGAATGGATGCATCCAAGGTGAACATCCTGCCATCCCTTCTGCCTCTAGCAATTAATTTGTAGCCATTACCATATTCTTCAATAAAGCAACCATCTTTATTGAATCTCACCTCCAGATTTTGTTTTGCCATCTGTCCCACAGACAAAAGATTCTTTGTTATTGACGGTACATGCAGTACATCATGCAGGCTTTTCTTCTTGCCATTAGGCATCATCAATGGAACAATTCCTGTGTGCTGTATATCATGCTGGGTATCATCCCCAGTACACACATAACCATGTGAACCTGCAACCAACTCATCAAACCACTCTCCATGGGGTGTCATGTGATTAGAAGCCCCAAAGTCAATGTACCATCTCTCATCTCTATTCTGTCTAGGTGCATTCTTGGACACATGCTGCATGGCAAACAATCTGTCATCCTGCTCATCATGAGTACCACTAGAAGATGCATAGTGTCCATGCTGTTTGCCCTTTGTCTTCATATCTCTTTGCTTCTTGTAACAATCCTTTTCTATGTGTCCATATTTACCACAGTAATGACAGTCTTTGTCCCTGTTAGATTGATCATTTGACTGCCATGATGCACCACCTCTGCCACAGGGTGATCTCCCCCTGCCTCTAAAGCCGCCAGATCCACGCTGGCCCTGTGTATTTGTATCACGCCAATTGCTTTGTTGTTGCTGTCCATAGGTGTTTCGAGTATCACCACGACCTCGAAATGAACCACGGCCTCTGCCGCCTCTACCACGGTGGCTAGAGTACAAAACATTGTCTCTACTCTGAGATGCACTAGAACCTGTATTCAATCCAAGCCTTCCTCATGAAACAGTAAAGCAACTAGCTCATCCCAGTCAGGGGTTTCAGCTCTAACAGAAATAGATGTATTGAATGCTTTGTATTCCTTGCCAAGTCCATTCAGTGTGATAGCAATCATATCATCTTCAGATACCTGTGATCCAATGGTGGCAAGCTGGTCTACTATGGTCTTAACCTCTGTCGTATAAACCTGGATGCTTCTGCCACTTCTAGACATGTTGTTGAACTGCTGTTTCAGCTGAATCTTCCTTACATGTGTTACATTTCCATAGCTCTTCTCATGAGTATGTCCCAAGCATCCTTTGGGGACTCACATCTAGTGATTTGTATTGCCATAGCATCAGATATACATAAAGAAAACCAATGTAGCACTTTGCATGCTCTCTCTGTCCACTGCTTATGAGCTCTTCTTTGATCTTGTGTCGGTCTTTCAGCCATCTCAGGTTCAGCTTCATCACCTGTACATAGATCCCAATATCCTCTGCCAACCAAAAAATTCTTCATCCTGAACTTCCACAAGGCAAAGTTCTTGTTGTCCAGCTTCTCTCCAACGATCTGGGTAATATTGTCGGTGCCCTGTGCATTAGCCATGGTTCAGTAGACTATGTCTGTCAAATGCCTGACTTCCTGCAAGCCAACAAGTATGACTGACCAAGTGCAGTCCTTAACTGTTTATGACAGTTTTTCTGCAGCAAGTTCACTGTCAAAACCAGGGTATTTCAGCCCTTCAGCAGCTCAAAACAATCCACAAATAAGTAGTCCCACCTGTAGGTATGATGGTCAATACATATGCTATGTAATTGCTTCAGCTTTATCTCCTGCAACCGTACTGTCAGAGTACATACATGCAGTCTGTAAACTGTAAACTGTCAGAGTACATACATGCAGTCTGTAAACTGTAAACTGTCAGTGTGACCAGCAGCTTATTCAGTACCAAAACTGAGTCGTATACATGTCATACATGTCCCAAACCTTCATAGACATCTGCTAGTACATGTAGCAGTCCTCACATAACCATACATGCACAAATCAGTGCGCATAAACAGCAAGTACAAGTGTCAAAACCCTTGCTCACAACAGATTGCAGTCAGCAAATATTCAGCATAACAAGCTTTATCTAGCTCCACAAAGTCCTCAAATCATGTCATACATTCACTTCAGTGTGTCGGGGTCAGTACATGACCATATGGGCAACCACAGGCATCCTGTCTTCATGAATCCAAGTCAAGATTGCATTTACAGTTAGCAACCAGCCAAGACAATGTCACTGCATTAATTTCCAGCCTTAAACTTCAGCTTCAAATCATCAGGTCCAACGCATACATGCTCTTGCATATTCCTATGCTCCAACGATGCCTTCTAGGTACAGTAGAGAGCTCTGTTACAGCTCACTAATGTACATTCAACAAGGTAATAGCATGTCACAGCTATCTAGCACTTTCCACAGTGCATATGCATGCAGCCAAAGTGTTGTTCTCTCCAGGCGAAATCCACGCAGGCAGTGTGTTGTTTTGCCATAGCCGAGCTCTGTGCTTTTCAACACTCCTTAGCAGAATTCCCACGCAGACAATTCGTGTTAAAACTACAAACGTTGCTCCAAACTGATGACGACCAAGCACTCTAATGTGTTAAATGAAGCTCCTGTATCCTCCCAAACAAGCTACAGAACAAAGCTTGAATAATGGCAAGCTTAACCAATCAACACATACCTTACGGGCGTCACTTTGCTGCTACGCCATCGTATTCGTCACACCCGAACAGCCTTGTCGCCACAGCCATAGCATACCCCATCTTCTTCTTCTTCATAACCAGTCTTTTCAGCCCTCCACTACACAGAGGAGCAGAAAACAAGCCAAGACCTAACCCTAACTCTACCTCCTGCGAGCTTCGCCATGGCCAAGGATCCCGTCCGTGTTCTTGTTACCGGAGCTGCAGGCCAAATTGGTTAGGTTCTCATACCATATTGGAAGAGAGGGAGAGAGACAGAGAAAGAGTGGAGCAAAACCCAGAGCCTACAGGCTCACCTTCATCTATCCATTACTTTCACACTCACACACATGTATATAGAAAAGACCTACTCTACTAATATCTATCTGTGTGATCGGCTTATCAACTACGGCACACATGTCCAGCTGTATCTAGCTATAGCTGGTGTCGGTCATGATCACACAACATAAAGAAGGAACACATGCGGGGTGGATGACTTCCAACAGAAGCAATATAAGAACTAAAGAGAAAAAATCATTTTGCATTTTTCCACGGCAATCGTTTTCCCTTACAAGCTCAAAATTCGGAAGAGAGATGTTTTATATTTAAGATAACAACAGGACCAAGCTCAGGGTGGGGTGGACATTGTGGATCGAATGGATGTTGAGACTGTGATGGTGTTCGTAGGGTTTACAACCATGGCAAAAAGATGGTTGGAAAAGGACGCTCATGCCTTTTTCATTGGAGAGATAGCCTTAATGTTCATACCAATAAATATATTTTCTCACAGTATAGAGAGGTGCACATTGCAATATGTGAAAAGTGGAGGACATGCAAGACAAAAGATAATGCTCTTGTACAGTTCAAAAAATTCGTGATTGGTGGACAATAGGTAAAGTTGCAGATAAGAGCATTGCAAAACTTGATAGCTAGCTCAGCTGGTGGCATTTTAGAGTAGGACACTGGGGACACTTTCTTGTACAAGTGTATAAAAGCTCTTTGTTGTACATTGGGGACACTTTCTTGTACAAGTGCATAAAAGCTCTTTGTTGTTTGTAAGATATATATTTTCTTCTTAAAATGAGATCGTGTCAAGACCTAAGAATCTTGTGTGTATGCAAGGTGGGGATCCCACAATTAATGCATTGGTGCCCAGGACTAATCTATCAGAATCAAAACATGGGAGTTGACTGACATGAGAGGGTTATAAGCACAAAATTAGCCTCTATGTCACAAATATGTCACAAATATGATAAATGTAATCTTGCACCTAGCTTTCATGATAGTGGACACAAATATGATAAATGTAATCTTGCACCTAGCTTTCATGATAGTGGACACAAATATGATAAATGTAATCTTGCACCTAGCTTTCATGATAGTGGACCTGATCTTCAATTGCTAATAGATAGAACTTTGTCAAGGCAAAAGATCAGCCCATCTCCTAGAGCCACTTCATGAATAGTTGGTGATGCAGTGTTGGGAACTCCAATGTTTACAGACACAATAAAATTCAAGGGGAAGAAGTTGACTATTTGAGCAAAGAGACCTCTTCACCAAGGAGAAGAGGAAAATGCTACTAATTGTAGTCATAAATCAAAATTTATCTCTGTGATAGTAGACCGGGTGGACTCTGTAAAGGCAAAGAGACCTCTTCACCAAGGAGAAGAGGAAAATGCTACTAATTATAGTCATAAATCAAAATTTATCTCTGTGACAGTAGACCAGGTGGACTCTATAAAGGCAAAGGATACAATGATAGACTTGGAGCATAATACAAATAAACAACCAGTAGAAATGAAAAAAAAAATCATGATACAAAGTGGGCTATTATGAGAGTTCCAAAGAGTAAAGTGTCGTCATTGTACAAAGGGTCGTAAATGTGTCGTAAATGTGATGTGCAGTTGCAAGGTGGGGATGTCGCTCCTTGTTTTCCAAGTGATTGTGAGTTGTCACCAATGAACAAAAGATAAGATGTGCTATTTTTGCAATATTGATGTGAGACATACATGGAAGATTCAAACACTAGTTTTACATCCACTCCCTAGTGTTCCTTCCTGATGTATGGCCCATTCTTGAAAATTAGGGAAGCACAAAAGCTTATTTGTGCAAGTTTTGATATTGGTATTTCACTTGAGGATCTCCTAACATCCACAACTTCACCACGGTGACAGTGACCTTCTTGGGAGAAAGCTTCTTCAAGGCTCAGCACAAAGACCATAGCTCTCTAAGTAGAGAGGGAGAAAGCCAGCGCCAGCAGCACCATGGAGAGAAAGTGGAGGAGATAGAGGGGCCACCACTAGGGAAAGGGATAAATTGGCCTTATTTGCATCAAACTTTAGGGTTTATTTGGGTCTTCTCACACTCCTTAGTCTTTCACACCCTTTACTTTTGATCCTGTCACAACTAAAAATTGGATTATTTCCTAATTATCTACTAGTCTTGATTAATTAAATAATGGGCTCATAAACCTGATGGATTCTAGGCATGGCTCTGATACCATGTTGAAATTAGAGACATTTGATGAGCTATGGTGGATCAAACACTATAATCAACATCATTAACAAAGTGATTAGCAAATAATTAAGACGTAATTAGTAGGTAATTAATAAATAGATTAATGTAGGCATGGATAATCAAAAACTAGCGAATTCTCATTAGGACAATGCCTCAATTTATAGAGTTTACATCAAGCATCTAATCCCACTGATTTCTCCATGATTCACTCCACCTCTTTTCCCTGATTCTCTCCACCTCTTTACTTTTCCTAGAATAACTCCCAGAATATCTCCATACTTCCCAGAATATCTCCACACTTCCTAAATCTTCTCATGCTACCCTTTATTCTCTCCCAGTAGATTCTTCTCACCTTTTCACAAGTTCTTTCACATTTACTCATTCTCTTTTACAACCTCTAACCAAGGGCTTGTTCCCGCACACACCCTATTCACTTGTATTTTCAACAGAGACCTCGTAGGGGAGGCACCATTGATGGAGGCATACCATACCTGTGATGATACATTAGTTTTTGGTCCAAGCTTTGACTTGGATTATGAGGCATTCCGTTGTGATGCTCATGGGATGCTTATGTAATGATATGGATGTAGTTTATTGGGCATCCACTTTTGGTCATACCAGAGATAATCTTGAGAGCCTTATGCTTATTGATGCGGCATGCCATCATGACACATTCGTCTTCGGCCTTGGTGGATATCTAGACCATCTTGGTGCCATATCTCATGGATTATTATTCAATCCAAGCTTCCTTGGTGACCACCCTTCGATAGTGGGGCGGTGTTACTTCATATTCGATCCAAGTGACCGCTGCATGCTCTTGACTTGGGGTGATACGACTTACCCTTTTGATCCAGGTTGCATGAGATCTATAGCTATGATCAGGCAACTCCTTGGTTTCACATTCGACCCTAAAGGATGCATTGTTAGCTTTGTCATTAGCATTGCACTACATTCCTTTCTATTTGATCCAGGAGGGGTCATACGCCCTTGATTGATGACATTGACATTTAGCTTTGGATGTGATTTTTGGCTTTGTATATAGCATATTGTATGTGTTTGTTATGTACGACCACTCTTCGATTTCAAGGCCGAAATCATTGTAGGAGAGGATAGTTTGTAACAAAGCTAGTTTCCACTATAGCACATGTGCACATTGGGGTTGAGGCACATAGCCTTTGGGCATGGGCTAGTGTGGACACATTTTAGGGTAAGTGGCTATATAAGTCACTTGGTAGACAACTAGTGTACCCTTTTGATACCTTTTATGACTTTGATTGCCTTTTGATCATACTTATCTTGGAGCTCATGTTTCTTTGGCTAATTCATGGTCGTCTTTCCATGTTTATGACTACTCCTCCCTATGATGAGTGGAACTTGGCTTTCATGGGAGCTAGCTCATGATCCCTCATGTGTGGATTCAACACTTGGCTTCTCATGGATATGGATTAGATCCATTTCCAGATCTAAGCTTGGTTAGATCCCTTCATTGCACTTATAATTCATTTTAATATATCAAATCATTAATCATTGAGTTCATGCAATCTGTCTCTCCAAAAATTTATTCCATCTCCCCCCCCTCTCTCTCTCTCTCCCACCGTTGGTCGTATATGCCCTCTCGTGTTGCACGTTACTACCTCTCTCGTATATGCCCTCTCGTGTTGCACGTTACTACCTCTCTCTCTCTCTCTCTCTCTCTCTCTCTCTCTCTCTCTCTCTCTCTCTCTCTCTCTCTCTCATCTATACAGGATTAAGGGAGAGTGGCCGTCCCTCCACGTGGGCAAAGGAGGGGGCCCTATTTCAAAATGGTCACTCCTCCTTCAAGCGTGAGGAGGAGTCAAATCTCACATCTTCCAAAGCAATTTTGAATTTGAATCTAAGAAGATCTCATTTCATATCTTTCAATGAAATCTTTGTATACATGCTTACATACCTATAGATACACACACTTATATATATTATGTATGTATGTGTATCTATAGGTATGTAAGCATGTATATATAAATAGTGTACATGTGTGTGTGTGTGTGTGAGAGAGAGAGAGAGAGAGAGAGAGATTACATGAAAGATGCATTTATTTGAGAGTGAGCACACCTCACCACTCATCCCTACCATTAAAATTTAATCTAAAATTTAATTAATTAAAATTATATATATGTGTAAAT
Organism: Cibotium barometz; assembly: GCF_041138505.1. NCBI lineage: Eukaryota > Viridiplantae > Streptophyta > Polypodiopsida > Cyatheales > Cibotiaceae > Cibotium > Cibotium barometz. The sequence goes on from NC_141095.1 coordinate 36,304,618, forward strand.
CTATTTAAGTGTGTGTGTGTGTATGAGAGAGAGAGAGAGAGAGAGAGAGAGTTTCTATGTGAGAGAGTGTGCGTGAAGAGAGAGAGTGTGTGTGTGTGTGCATGAGAGAGAGAGTGCGTGAAGAGAGAGAGTGTGTGTGTGCATGAGAGTTTCTATGTGAGAGAGTGTACGTGAAGAGAGAGAGTGTGTGTATGTGTTTGTGTGCATGAGAGAGAGAGAGAGAGAGAGAGAGAGAGAGACTGAGAATTTCTATGTAGAAGATAGTTTGTGTGGGAGGAGATAGTGTGTATTTTCATTAGTGTATGTGCGGTGTGTACATGTGTGTGTGTGTGTGTGAGAGAGAGAGAGAGAGAGAGAGAGAGAGAGA